>NW_005371274.1:1633875-1659128 GCF_000412655.1 Myotis brandtii
AGGGGTCCCAGATTGGAGAGGGTGCAGGCTGGGCTGAGGGGACCCCCTCCCCCGCCCTGTGCATGAATTTCATGCACTGGGCCTCTAGTAATAGTAATAATAATAACAGTCACCATTAGGATAGCACTTACTGTATGCCAGGGACTGGTCTAAGTACTTTATATTCATTATCTCATTTAATCCTTGCCACAACTTTACGATGTAAGTGCTGCTATTATATCCCCATGTTACAGTAAAGAGAGGTTAAGTGAATTATTAACCATAGACACAGAATCCAACCTGGACCAGTCTGACCCCAAAGCTCTTGGTCTGATCCACCTTCAGGATAAAAACGTCTTATATCCAAACCTGGACTGAAAGTCCCTGGAGGGCAGGACTGTCAAGCATCTGGCACCCCCAGCATGACAGCATCTAACAAGGGGTTAAGAAACCCAGCAACTCTTTTCTTTACTCCATAAATACTAAGAAATGGCGCAACATCAATTTACTATAAAGTACAAGTTTACTCTTTTCATTTGAATGAACCACAGTGTTATTTGTTCCCTAAGGGGTGACACAAAAAGGCTCATTTAACATTTTGGTTTTTTGAAATGGAATATACATAATGAAACTGCGTTTTATCTACCAGGATACTGGGTTGAACAGGGTCCTCCCAAAAGTCATGCCCATCTGTAACCTCAGAATGGGGCCTGACTTGGAAATAGGGTCTTTGCAGATGTAATCAAGCTGAGATGAGGTCACACTGGATTAGGATGGGCCTATCCCAATGACTGGAGTCCCTCTAAGAGGTGAATTCAGACACACACACACACACACACACACACACGCACACACACACGGGCACACCATATGAGGACAGAGACACACAGGAGGACACTGTGATGACAGAGGCGGACTGGAGAGATGGCCAAGGACTGCCAGCAGCCACCAGCAGGGAAGAGAAAGGCATGGAACAAATTCTCCCTCAAAGTTTTCAGAAGGACCCAAGCCTGCTGACACCTTGATTTCAGACTCATAGGCTACAGAAACGTGAGAGGATAAATTTGTATTATTTAAGCCACCCAGTTTGTGGTACTTTATCACAGCTAGGAAACTAATACACAGGGTCTGGCTTAGGAAAAATGTCAGTGTGAGGAAAGGCATGCTGATCCTCCTGATTCAGAGGCTACTCCTAATATCCTACCAGTTGGAGCTGCCTTTTGTGGGCCAGAAAGTACCTCTTTCCGATGCAATGGTCAGTGAAGGAGGTGAGAAGGAAATGGGTAGAACGACTCAGTTCAGCCCCTGATGGTGTGTTGCTCAAGACCTCTGTGTTTCATTGGTCATCTCTGCGGTGGCAGCACACGGGAGCCACTGCAGAGCTCCTGTGGGACTGAGAGAGTCTGAGGACCTGGCAACAGGTCCTGGTGTGATGGGCACAGGGTGACTGCAAAACGTGTGGCTGATGTGCTGGGGCTACGTCGGCCCCCACTATTCCCAAGGAAGAGGAGTCAGTTGACCCTTGCCAGATTCACACAACTACTTGGCCAGTAAGTGGGTCAGATCCTGAATGCTGGGCCGTCTGTGTGGTGTGGGTGAGCCGGGCAATGGCTGGGGTCAGGCTGAGGTGAGACGAGAGGTCAGGGAGGAACGAGCAAGGACGCCACAGGGCAGGAAGGGAGGTGCTGCTGCGGATGCTGAGCAGACCACTTAGGCAGGTTCAGAACCAGCAGAAACTAAGAGAAAATAGAACCTGAGAAGCCAATCCTGGCAAGGAAGAGCACCAGGGAGCCTCCCAAGAGGAGACTTTCAAGGCAGCAGGTGAGCGGGTGGGACAAGGGGCCCCTTCGTCTGGGGCACATGCCAAGGCTGAGGAAACAGAGAGGGGTTTGGTGACACATCTCAGGACGGAGGAAGGGACAGAGACACTTCAGCATCGCATCTCCCTGGAAAGACGCTAAGAGGAGGCCAAACTCAGCTGTGCGAAAGGCCTGACTGTCTTGTAGACTTCCGTCCACCTGTGGCCCAAAGTCCTCCCCCAGCCCCCACCCCCAATCCCATCCAGAGCAGCACCCGATGGCTCCGAGTGACTGAAAACGCATGTCAGAGAACAAGGAGAGAAAGGTGGGTTATGCAAAATTTCAGTTGCTTAAAGGACCAAGGGGCTGTCTAGCGGTGGGGAGTGGGGCTGGGGATCAGGGCCAAGGGAGAGAAAGAAAGAGGTTCCAAAACAAGGGCACTGACCAGGACACTGGCGGCCAAGAGCACAGCCTGGTGGTTGCACACTTGGAGGTAGACAGATACATGAGGAGAGTAGAGTTCGCTCCTGGAGCCTCCCAACCAGGGGACATTGTCAGGGGTGGAAGCTACAAATCCATAGCAAAGCCTCGCTTAGAAACTTCTGCTGGAGTCTGTATGTGCTGGATCAGCTCACTGTGAGGCACTGTCTTACCTCCCGATTCAGGGCAGCTCCACCTGCCTCACGGGGCCCTGTCTAGGTGAGCAGGGAGCTACAGACAGTGTAAAGACAAGGAAGGCTTTCTTGGAGACTCCTTATGTCTTCCACAGAGCCCCCCTGGGGTAGGCTGGGCCTTCAGAAGGGTCAGCTTACCTCCCATGCCTGACACGCTGGTCCCACTGTAGTCATTTGGATGTGGAGTTGAGGGAGGATCATAGCCAATCACCAAGTCAATGGTGGCCTGGGTAGAAACAATGCAATATAAACAGAGTCAGTGCAGGGTGTTGGAATGCTATGGACCAATGCAAACCAATTCAGCAGGAGTTAAAGTTCTAGAAGGGGTGAGCAGGGCGATGGGAAAGTGGGAAGAGAAAGAGAGAAGGATGACACACTCCACTGTTTATATCTTCCCATGTGTGAGCCTAGGTGGAGTGGGAACGCCTGGGAAAGCAATTACCTGTTACAGGTGGCCAAGTGTCTCAATGCTAAAGGGTGACCTCATAAACTGGAAGAACGTTGTGACAGGCAAGCATGAACTTGTAATCAGCCTTCATCCTAGACTGGAGATCGCCTCCAATCACAGAATTACAGTCAGTCGCAGAGGCTCCTTGTAAATGATTATGTGTTTGTTTGCTCCCTGACTTCTTTAATTGCTAAAATTTATTTTCACACTTCTTTCTTAAAAGAACTTTAAGTGACAAATAAAAAATTATATAACAATGTGACCCATAAAATAGGTAAAAAAAGGAATCAAGTTTGATTAGAGGAAACAAATACACAAATCAGGAAGTTCAAGATTTGCATAAAATGTGACCTTAAGATGGCTAGAAGTCAAGGCAAGATTGGAGAACTGAAAATGCTATGCAACTTTCATTATCAGAAAGAAAAGAAAAAAAACATGGTAATTCCTTATAGGAGATAGTTATTCCTACTTTTAAAATCTGAGATAAATTTCTCACATGGTGCATTATTTTACGGAAAAGTTTCCTCTACATTTATATTTCATGAACCTACAAAATTTCAAAAACATTGGCTAGGGGGAATCACCATAGGGATGTGAACACATGCCCACAACCATATCAACCAAACAGAAAGGAATTTTAACTGCAAAAAATGAGGAAGTATAAACCTCAAAATAAAGGTTCCCTTGCAAATAAAAATGGCACACACCCAAGTTCCCAGTTAAAATACAGACAAAATATTTAGGACATACTTATTCTAAAAAAACCATTCATTGTTTATCTGAAATTCAAATGTAAAAAGGCATCCTATACTTTCATTTGCTACTTTGCTACATGTGACTCTTTCTCTCTTTCTAAAAAGCAATAGAAAAAATATCTTTGGGTGATGAATGGATGAATGAATAAACAAATAAATAAATAAAAAGGCAGCCAGAAAAAATCACTGACTTGTACCATGTTTCCTAAGTATCATTTTGCTCAGTCAGGTTTTGGGTATATAGATGATAGCCAACATTCTGAATTTAAGTTGCATGGTTAGAATGCTGATTCACAGGAAACCTATCAGAAAATTGACATTCCTAATCGATGTTGAGAAGCCTAACCTATATTCTTGTCAACAGGGATGGCCTTTTTTAAAATAAAATTTTCTCCCTGTGCCCAGGCTCCCAAGCAAAATAAGTTGATTGGAAAATGAAGGTGTTAGAGGTTAATGATTTAAGAATGGTAGCTTTATAAAAGCACTAGAGGCCTGGTGCACGAAATTTGTGCACTTAGGGGGGCATCTCTCAGCTTGGCCTGCGCCCTCTCGCAGGGAGCCCTCAGGGGATGTCTGACTGAGGCTTAGGTTCGCTCCCCACGGGGAGGGGGCCTAAGCCCTCAGTTGGACATCCTTAGTGCTGCTGCGAAGGCGGGAGAGGCTCCTGCCATCGCCGCTGGGCTCACCAGCCATGAGCCCAGCTTCTGGCTGAACAGCGCTCCCCGTGTGCACTGACCTGCATTGAGCATCTGCCCCCTGGTGGTCAGTGCGTGTCATAGTGACCAGTTGTTCTGCTGTTGGGCCAAAACCGGCTCTCCAACATCCCCCAATGGTCCCAGATTGTGAGAGGGCGCAGGCCAGGCCGAGGGACCCCACCACTGCACAATCAGGGCCGGGGAGGGATGTGGGGAGGGACTACAGGATGGCTCCAGGTGTGTCCGGCCCATCTTGCTCAGTCCCGATTGGCTGGACCCCAGCAGCAAGCTAACCTACTGGTCAGAGCGTCTGCCCCCTGGTGGTCAGTGCACGGCATAGCGAGCAGTTGAAAGTAGTGGCAGCATATCATTAGCATATTACAGTTTGATTGGTTGAACAGCCGACCTGACGACCAGACACTTAGCATATTAGGCTTTTATTATATAGGATGTTAGCAGTCATATGAAATCTCAGAGCTGATGCTTGAGTCAATGTTTTTTACATGCACTTGAAGAGAATTCTGGTCTCAATATAACATCAATATGGACTTACTTAGGAAGGCTGTGATCAGAAAACATATACACTGAGTGGCCAGATTATTATGACCACCCCATCAGTACAATGAAGTGAATTAGTTATGCAAATAATAATAATATTAATAATAATAAAAACCTTGAGAGTATTTGCTTAGGAAGTTTTCAATATTCAGTATTTTTGGAAGTGTCAATGAAGTACTGATGGGGTGGTCATAATAATCTGGCCACTCAGTGTAGATGCTAATGCAATAATAAAGATCATGCTACTAACTTACTGATATTCCAAGGTAATATTAATAAGTTACCTTCTCTAGAATGTTTCAAAGAGTATCTGATACACACAGCTATGCTCACCACACAAATGTTAACACCCAAGAGAACATGCACCAAGAGAGGGACAGACTTGCTTTATAGTATTTTGTTGTAGAAAATCAAATTTATCCAGTTCTGTGACCGGAAACATAGGATAAGGCCATATCCTTTGCAAATGGACTAGTTTATCTCAAAATCAGTAGACTTGTGTATGTGTGTAGTGAGCTAATTATAATTTCACACTTTTTTTTGCTTCATCATCTCACTTCGAAGCCATTCAACATGAGAGGAAATGCTCACCCCAGTATCTTGCCCCCTTTCGTTTAGCAGGGAGATCAGTTTGTACGGCAGCGATCTGCTCTGGTCGCCGATCAGGTCCTTCAGGGATATAGTGGCTGTGCCAATTAATCTGCAGAGGAAATGAGAAACAGTAACCTAGGTAAGAGGCATGCTTCCATGACTCACCAGACCTCCTAATTTCCTTCCTATCCACCTGTTATCAATGAAGTCACTCCTAATGAAATGTGGGCCATTTTGTTCTCACCCTAGTAGGGTAACTTGGCAGTCAACATTACGTATCAGCCATCACTTCTCCATAACAAGTAATCGTTTTAAGAGTCTAACTATGGTGCCTATGAAATATCAAGTCATGATGAGATGGGTGGGTGAGAGGCAAAGACTGAATATAGCCCCCCTACACCCTCAAATCCTGGAAGAGAGAAGAGCAAGAAAAGATTCAAGCATTCCTCTGTGGTAAAAATTTGAAAGGAGCCATAAAACTTGCCCACATAAAAGCATCCCCCCAAGCAGACATTGAACTGTAAATAGGTTGCAAGTCTACTGAGGGGGCTACCTTGCAACCCCATGTACTCGGGAGCAGCATTCAAAAGTTGGATGTGTGAGCTTCTCTTTCTTCTCCATAGACTATAGTCTATAAATTGAGGGTTATACACCCAGGAGGATTTGAGACTGGGTGAAGCGAAACAGTTCCCTCTGTGAAATGCAATCAAAAAGCAGGGGTGTGCTCTCAGGATGGAGACCGAAAATGGAAAAGAGAAATAGTAAGATTTTTTAAATGTTATTTATTTACACCTCGTCTACATTTGCAGCAACATATGCTAATAAATAGCAGATACAATAGCATGGAATATCACTAGCATAAAAATACAACACTAAACATAAAGTCCTCAAAGTAATAAAAGAGATTCCTTATATAAAAAAAAAACACCACAATCAGATTGAAGAAACTGTAGTTGAGTATAACACTTAACTCTGGTCTCCGAGAAAAAATAATCAGAAAAGTTCATGTTATGGGAAGATATTCATTTTATTTTGAAATGCAGTACATTTTCTTTAAAAATCAGGAAGTGAAAGTTGATGTCAACCCAGGCACACGTCGTTTTTGAACTGACATACATCCGTATTCTCCTCCCCCACTCAGACCTCAGAAATAGGACTAGATAGGAAATCTGGGGTCTGTCACCCAACCACATGCATTCAGCAGGAGTAATACTATTAATTAATATTATATTGCACAAGGCCATAATGTTGCCATGGCATCCTGTTTCACCAAATGACCCAATGATGTGAACCACTTGCATATGGTTTCTTGGCAGAGTACACTTTCGTGGACAGAACCCCAGACGAGACACTCAACAACCCTGATGGATTCCAATCTCTTCTAATATCAAACGTAGAGTCAGTTAATGTCAATGGAAAAGGACAGTTCTGCCTCCGGAGGGATGAGTGAGCTTCTCAGCCCTTTTGAGTCAATATAGACATTAGGTCTCTCAGGCGATGCTGAGCATTGATGGGACCTTCACAGAAAACATTTTCAGATGAGTACGTTTACTCGGTGTGTTTGTTAGATTTTACATGAGTACGGTTTCTCCTCGCTTGGATTTTCATTCCCCTGGCACATTGAGGACAAGCACCTACGCATGACTCCATCTGCACCAGATGAAACAGGTAAATCTCCCACACAAAGTGAGAGTCCCTGGCAAAATCTCTTCCGCGTCTCATTTAGCTCCACATGGTGTGAGCCTGAGAACTTCTCTCCATGTTTTAAAAATAGGGCAGTAAGCCAAGGCGTTGTCTAGTTGGGTTTTTAAGAGGAACAAAATGTGCAAATTGCAGCTTTCAAAGTCATCTGACAGGTATTGCGTGTCCTGGAGAGATATGGAAACACACTGGATTTTATTTCTCACAATTCCATGATTCAGAACCTAACTTTACGATTTAAATCAGGACATTGCACCCTTAAACATGTACCAATCTGCTTTTGCTAATGTCAAGATGACATGAATGTCTACCAGCAATAAATAAGTATTGGAACAAAACAAAAAGTACAGCTTGCTGGGGTAACGCTGAAGTTAAAGAAGATGGCCTGGGGCTAGACCAGCATCTACCAACCTCAGCACTCCTGATACTTTGAACTGGAAAACTCTTTGTTTTGGGGGGCTGTCCTAGGTCTTATCAGATGTTCAGCAGCATCCCTGACCTCTACCCACTAGCAACTCTACACATTGCCAATTGTCCCCTAGTGAGCCAAATCGCCCTAGGTTGAGAACCTGTTCCAGCCTTAACACTGTGTCCCACCATCTTTCGAGGCCTTAGCTAAGTCACCTAACTCTCTGAGCTGACTTCATTATTTACAATTGAGTGAACTGAAATAAGTAATTCCTCAGAACCTTCTCAGCTCTAAAAATCTGCCACGAGGCTTATGTATTTGACTAGAGGCCTGGTGCACGACATTCGTGCACTGGAGAGGGGGGGGGCTCCTCAGCCCGGCCTGCACCCTCTCACAGTAGGGAACCCTCAGGGGTCCTTAGCACTGCCGCGGAGGCGGGAGAGGCTCCCGCCACCGCCTCTGTGCTCACCAGGCTTCTGGCTGAGTGGCACTTCCCCTGTGGGAGCACACTGACCACCAGGGGGCAGCTCCTGCATTGAGCATCTGTCCCCTGGTGGTCAGTGCACATCATAGCGACTGCCATTTGGTCAATTTGCATATTAGTCTTTTATTATATAGGATGTCTTCTACATGTACCTATTTAGAAAATCATATCATGTTAAACATTTATTTGTCTTAAAGTCCTTGTTCATTGATTTAGGGGGAAAAAATATCCTAGATATCTGGGTCCATAATGGACAATCCAGAATACTAGGCAAAGGTTATGCCTTCAAAGGTATTAGTCTATAATGTTGCAAGTCAAACTTCAATTCACACAGGGTGCCAGGAGGGAAAGTTAGGCCAATAACAGAAATGTGAAACACAGTGAGTGATAGGTAAGACAACAGGGAGTGGTGGGACTTGTGGCTAACTGGAGAGACCGGGCTTGCTTAAAACACAAAACCCATCTGCTGGCCTTTTATGGTCCTGAATGGTTTTTATAACTTCATTCTGACTCAACCACTATCTGCTGCTTTCTTTTCCCCATGAGAGAAGGTGATAACAGATAACTGACCAGGAATGGAATAAAATAAATGAAGCCAATTATACAGGCTCACTGCAATTCCTTCTTCAGAAACCTTTAGTCCCATTTCTTATGATTTTCTTCATAAAATTCTGATGCTTTTGTGTCAGGGGGGAGGGGTACAGGGAATGTAAAAGAAAACTTGAATTTCTTTTTATCTGAAGTACAGATAGTGTGTTTAGATTAAATCTCCAAAATATTTTTAACAGCTGAGTTCAGCTGAAGAAAAATGCAAACAGTTATAACTTCTAAGGCTTTCACTATAAGTTGAGGACAACAGCCCCAATGGGGAAGTCTGAGCTCTGTAGGAGCAAAGGCATGCCGGCTGGCCTGGCCTATTTTCTATGATGTTGCCTGGATACAAAATACTGTGAGTCTGGGAAATGATGACTTGGCCTCCTACACGGGGCATAAGAACAGTTCAGTCGGACCACAAGCCAATTTCCTTTAAAGGAGATGACAGTGAACCAAGAACCCATTTTTTTCCATATTACTAATACTATAAATATGTTCAAGTGTGACAGTAATGTGGAGAGTTAGCCCTGTATGCTCATGGAAAAATAAGAGTTTCCCCATGGACTCCACCCACCACTGAAACAGATGGGCCACGTCTCAGAAGGAAACTTTATAGTGAAAGAATCCCGAGGCCCTTTGGCTCTCCGGCTTTACTGGTGGAATTAATAAAATGCAGATGTATTCTGACGTGCAGAAAAAGCCAGTCCTGCTCCTTCCTGTTCCATCGATGTCCATGCAGTTTCCAGTTGGAACTCTCTGTGACTAGTTCTAAGCAGTGGGAGTAACTACTTGAAACTTAGCTGTTACGATTGGGGGAACAAAAGAGGGTAGTTGTAAACTGGTCAACTTAGTCGTGCAAGAACTTCTTCAACTGTTTCTCTCTTGTTAAAACAAACAGAGTCTGTGTGTTTGAAAAAGAGCGTTAGTGTGGACACAAATGTTAACAGCCGCATGCCACTATGGTGAGTAAGGGCTCTGCTGGCCGAGTTCTTAATCAGGGAGCTCGTGGATATGGAGCTGCCGGTGCAGCAGGGACATGCTGAGGACACGAGGAGGGAAGGAAAACTGCTGGAGGCTGGAAAGTAATCACATGCTGCTGCACTGTGTCTGCCCCTACGGACATCCCGACTTCCCATCCTCTGAGGGTGGAGAACAGTCCCCAATGGGGCTGGGGACAAATACTTTTCTGAGCTGCTCCAAGGTCCCCACAGAAAACATGAAAGGGCCATTACCGACCCACTCTTTGAAGCACTGGGCTCTCAGCCAGCTGAGCCTAGTCATTTGGGCCTTGTGGCCTTTGGGAAGGGTGGGGGCGCTGTCACCCTGCCCCACACTTGCCCCTCCCCTGGGCCAGGATCTGGCAAGCTCCTCCCTGGCTCCGAGGCAGAAAGCGGGGAAAGCCAAGCAACACACCCTCAAAGGGCACTCCCCCGTCACCCTCCTGAGTCTCCAGCCAGCCCATCTTCACTCTCTGGATTAGTTCATATATCATTCCTCAAAATGTGGTTCCCCAGACTTCCCCGTGACAGAATAACTGGGGCGGTTATAGATTCCCAGGACCCTGAGTCAGAGTTTTCTTTAGTTAATTCTTATGCCCAGGAAGTTTGAGAAACAATGGTTTTAGTGGGACAGGGAAAGGTGGAGGGGCGGGGGTTGGAGAAGGGGGTGTGTGTACTTTTAAAAGCACACTCAATATGATAACATAGGCTCATATCTGAAAAATGGGCATAGAAATCCAATTATTTAATAGAACAAAATATAAACAAAAGTCCATTAAAATCTATGTGGCAGGTCTAGCCAAATGCACCCTTCCTATGGCTTCCTGTCTTAACATCACACCAGGATTCGAGAGCCTTGAGGTCTTTGTCCTGTTCTTTGAAAAGGGGCAGGGTTTTTTAGAATACATATAGATAAACGCTGGTCTACACAGTGGTTCCCAAACCTGGCTGCCATTAATCCATCCACCCCTTGGGACCTTATAAGGTAAGGAGGACAGCATAACATAGGGATTAAGATCTTAGAGCTAGGCAGAGCTGGCTAATTTGTACTCATCCTTGTACTATAGGTTAACTTCTCTGAGCCTCAGTTTCCTCATCAGAAAAATGGGCACAATGAAAGCTCCTACCTAATAGCATTGTTGTGTGGATGAAAAGGGGGTCACATACTAAACCTGACAAGCTCAGGGGAGGCCTACACGGTTGGCCTTACAAACTTGGGAGACCGAAAGTAACCACATAAGATGGTCTGAACATAAAAATTCCTGACTAAAACTGAGTCATGGAGGAGAGCCACCGTGCCTAGGCCTGTAGATACCTTGACAAAGGTCAATCTTTATCTGAAGTGAGGGTCCTTGTTTTGCATCTAAGATAACATAGCTTTGAAATGACAGAGTAATCTCCTTTTCCAGATCCCTCAGGGCAAGACCAGGAACCCCTCATTGTTATCTTGTTTCCCCCCCATACCACCTCTAGGTGCCGTAAATGTTAATTGTTAACTATCCTGTTCCCACCACGGTAAAAGAAATATGAGTCTTTCCCTTTAACTTTTTATCCAATCCCCGAGGTTTCCTGCTTTGCCTTCTCCTGCCCCCTTAACCTACCACCAATGAATTTCATGTATCCCTCCTTATGTCTCCTTCTTTGATTCTAATGTATAAAAAAAGCTGCAAAACTGTCATTCTCTGGAGCATTTTCTCAAACTGTTGACATTTTGCTTCTCGGTAATTGTCAGTTTGGTTCAAATAAACTCTCAATAATCCTCTACAGGTTTGGATGTTCCTTACCTTGACAGTTGTAAGGATTAAAAGAATGACGTGGACAGTGCTTAGCAGTCACTTTTTATTATTATTTCACACTCTGCCCTAGAAAAAGGGACCTGAAAAAAAGCATGTGACTCCAGGCCAGGACTTGCAGGGAAAGCTGATCTGAACTCATGCACAGCCTAAACCACAGGAAGGCAGCTTTACCTATCCAGGGGTAGGGGCAGGGGGGCATGAATGAACAGGTAAGAACCCGTTGTGACCTGGCTAGTATGGCCCAGTAGTTGGAATGTCATCCCTTGAACCAAAGGGTCATGTGTTCAATTGCTGGTCAAGGGCATGTGCCTGGGTTTCAGGTTTCATCTCTACCCCGGTTGGGGCGCATGCAGGAGGCAACCAATCAATGTGTCTCTCTCACATCGATGTCTCTCTCTCTCTCTCTCTCTCTCTCTCTCTCTCTCTCTGTCTCTCTCCCCCTTTCCTCCCTCCCTTCCACTCTCTCTAAAATTAATGGAAAAATATCCCCGGGTGAAGATAAAAAAAAAAAGAACCCATTGTAACTATCCACATCCATTTCTATTCAATCATTGTGAAAAGTTCTTCAAACCAGTCCTTTCTCTTACATACATCCAATAGCTCCTTCCCCACCCTCAATGCTATACATACCATGAATCTGTTTGGAAATAAGTGTTATTTTCAGGATTAGACCAGAAATAAACTTCAAGCTGTAGTTGAATTCTAATGAAATCCAATTTAGTGGAACCTGAATGAAGTTTTCAAAGCCTTACATCTCATGTTGCATTATAAAACAGACCCAAAACAAAAACCATATCTAAACCAGCAGGCACGTGCATGCACACACACCCCTCACCCTATCGTTTTCTCTGCTTTACTTTTCTTCTTCATACTTATCACCATCTGATGTACTACATGTGGATTTATTTATTACCTGTTCCCTCCACTCAGATGTAAGCAACCCACCCCCCACACCCCCTCCCAATGCCTGGAGCAGTATCTGATGCACTGTACACATCTATAATAATAAAAGTGTAATATGCTAATTAAACTGGACGACCTTCTGGATGAAGCTGGGGTTGCTGGGAAACCCAGGTCCCGGGTGCCTGCCAGCGGCCGGAGGGAAGCCGGGGTCCTGGGTGCCAGAGGGAAGCAGGTGCTGGCAGCTGGGGGAAGGAAGGCCTACTCTTGCACGAATTTCATGCATCGGGCCTCTAGTTAGCAAATATTTGCTGAATGATTATATTAACTAATATATCACTGAGGATAGTCCAATGACCTTACAAAAGATTTACAGGTTATAGAGCTCCCTCTTCTAAGAGATGGTCCTCCAAGTGCAATTGGAAGATAATTACAGCTCTTGTCATTATGAAATGCCTTTCTCTTCTGGTCTTTCTGGGTGTCTTTCTCTAGGGCTGTGGCCATGTTTACTTAAGAAGAGATGATAACAGATGCCAGCAGGACTGCACACCTACTTAATTGACCTCCCAAACAGTGGGCTTCGGCCTCTCCAGCCCGAGACAGCCAGCCCAAACCAGCTTTGATCTTTTCCTAGTTTTGCCGCTCTACTGAAAGTATGCAACACATAGAACTCAGAGCTGAGAACCCTAGTCCACAGCGACATCTGCTCCTGGTGTAGGTTTCCACACAGCCTGAGACCTACTCCAGTTAGAAAGCCTGCCTCAACCATGGGCCGTCCCTCCCTCCTCACCAGTCACACGAGGAGAAGGAAAGGTCATGGGGACCACCTGAGCAAATCCCACTCCCGTGTCTACACGTAGCAATGTCTGTCAGAAGCGAGTCTCATCCCTGGGAGAGATGTAAATGAAGACAAGGTCTTTTGTGTACATACCAGGAAGTGAAAATTTCTCATAAGCAATACCACACTGTATCCCACCAAACTAACTCCACTCTAAACCAGTCTTTCTGTTTTCTCTCATTAAAAAATAAATTAAAAAAACCTTTGCCCAGGGAGTTAGTATTTTCACAACCCAAACTTGTCCTTTTTCTTTTTCTAATTCTATAGGCCCCAGTACCACTGTGTGTGTGTGTGTGTGTGTGTGTGTGTGTGTGTGTGTGTGTGTGTTTCCTCTCACTTTCACATCCTGGCACCCTGGCCCTCAACCCAAACACACACACACACACACACACACACAGAATAAATCTTGGAAGGTCTGATCTCTGTGTAAAATAATGTAACATAACTAAATCAAATCCATGTGTTTCCACTCAAAGAGCTGGGTGACTTTCAGCGATTTGGTGAACCTCTCTGAGCCACATTTTCTCATCCATAATTTGGAAATAAGTCTGCTTCAGAGTTATTACAACAATCGAATGTAATTATGTGTGAAATAGCATTAACACAATGCCTGGCACATGGTAAGCAATAGATATTAGCTCTTATATTGTACCTCAAGAAATTGAAGTAAATTTTCCTTAACTACATAAAATTTGCCCTTAGTTTATTGAGGAAGTATTACAATCCCCTTATAAAGATGAAGAAACTTTTCAAGAGTCACACAGGCAGTAAGAGCCAAAATCCAAACGAATCGCATGATCGTACAGCTGACCACTTGCCCACACCTCCTCTTAAGCAAGATCTTGGGTGAATTTCCTCCTAGACATATTATTAGGTCTTAGGCATCTCCCTCTTACTCATACTACAGCAGAACAGAGGCCTGGCTCAGTGATTGATACTCAAATGATGTTTCTAACTTTGCTCTGCATTTGTGTGGGGGTGTATGTGATGGTGGTTTGAATGCACAAGTGCACACACATGGAGGGAAAAATGAGAGTACTAGGAATGCAAACTCTAAGGGAGATAATTATGGTCTTTTACCTCAGACATTATAATTTGCATCTCTAGATGTTCAATTTGGGTCTTTTTTATATCTCCCATGTCTCTACTTAACATGCTCAAGCATACGTCTACTTTCTTAAATTACTGCCTACTAATGATATTATCCTATATAATAAAAGCCTAATATGCTAAGTGTCTGGTCGTCCATTCAACCAATCAAAGCGTAATATGCTAATGATATGCTAAGGCTGCTCAACCGCTCGCTATGACGTGCACTGACCACCAGGGGGCAGACAGTCGACCAGTAGACCAGTCGCTATGATGTGCACTGATCACCAGGGGACAGATGCTCTGACTGATAGGTTAGCTTGCTGCTGGGGTCCAGCCAATCATGACTGAGCTAGATGGGCCAGGCATGCCCTGGAGCCCTCCCGCTGCTCCTGGCCACTGCCAGCCCAGCCCCCAATGGGCCCCCATCAGGGCGAGCTGGCTGGACCCCACCCATGCACGAATTCGTGCACCGGGCCTCTAGTCTATTAATAATAAAACATCTGTTGTTTTTGCACATTGCTAAAGTAAATCTTTCTGGGTACTCTATCCAATGCTCATAAATTAGGTTTTCCACCCTGGCTGGTGGGAGCATTACCAATTCCCAGCCCTGTGTGTGTTTCAAGAAATATTCTATTCTATTCAGATGGTTCTTTTCCCTGCCTCAGAGAGTAGTTTCCTCACTGCCCAGTACTCAATTGAAGTACTCAATTGAAGTGTCAAGAGAACCCTTTGTAATCAGGGGTGCTGTGTGTGTGTGTGTGTGTGTGTTTCAATTGAAGTGTCAAGAGAACCCTCTGTAATCAGGGGTGCTGTGTGTGTGTGTGTGTGTGTGTGTATGTGTGTGTGTGTGTGTCTAGACTCCCATCTGCACCTCCCCAACTCTGGGAGACAACCAGGATGGATCTGCTGAGTTCCCTGTCCCTGCAGCCTGGAAATGCTCTCTAGGCATTACGTTGGATGCTCACAGTTATTTCCCCTCTCTCTCGGGGATCACCATCCTGTGCTGCCGATTTCCAATATCCAAAACTACTGTTACATATATTGTATCTAGTTTTTTGGTTGTGTCAGGGAGAAGCTCCACATCTCCCTATAAAACAGCATGAGCTTTGGGACAGGTATTTGTTTCGCTTGTGATCCACCCCTCTGATGTTCTGACCCCTTTGCAGCTTCAACCCAAGTTGGAACCAGAAAGCTGTTCCAGAGAGCTGAGCTGGACAGAATTCATATAAATAGCCCATTATCAGTGGGCTAGTTGTTAGATGCAAGGTTCTTTAGAAATGTTACATTTCATTGATGTGGTTGTATCATAAACTCACTTGTTCATTCATTCATTCAACAAGCATTTCTTGAGGGTCTACTAAGAGCCAGGGTAAATGCTGGTGTTAAAGCATTGAATACCATAGCTATGGACCTTCCTGTCTAGTAGAAGGCCAAATGAGTAAATAAATTGATAAGAACATTTCAGATGGTGGTGAAAGCTGAGCGAGATGAAGTAGATGCATGGACCACACATACCCTTGAGTACTTGTCTAAAACCTAACCCAAATAGCCACATGCCTGGATGGAACTCCCTCCACCTTCCTGCACCACATGAGCTCCTTAGCAAGAAGGGCTCTGAGGAAATAAAATAGGGCAGAGAGATGGAGAGTGGCGGCAGGGTGGGTGGTCAGAGATGCTGAGGTCAGAGATGACAAGATTTTACATCTGTTGCAGTTGAAGGGAAAGAGCTCTCCATGCAGAGGGAACAACAAATGCAAAAGCCCTACTTGGTATCTCTTTTTCCTCCCTGGCATGTGCACACACAGACACACATACACATCACACACACACACACACACACACACACATTTGCAAACGTCTCTCATTCCTACATTTTCAAGCTCCTGAAGATGATTTTTCTTTAGGAACTCAAGTGGAGTGCAACAGGACCAGGATGCCAAGGGATCAATGTCCCAGTCTCAGCCCCTCTGAGCTCAAATCTCGCCTCTGCTTCCCAAGGTCATTGTGAAGATGAGCTATAGTCTCCGAATTTATCTTGTCCATTGTGGAGCGTGAGCATGAGTGCTTTAGTATTCAACAGTATAAAAATGCCTACTTAAAATGTTCACCTAGGGAGGAGCTACTAGTAGATGGTGAGTATTCTTTTATTTGTTTCAAAATTAGAAAAATTGCTTCCATCTTAGCCAAAAGATAACCAATCATTCCACCTACATTTTGGTTCCTATAGGTTTTCAGTATAGTGTAAAAGTCAAGAGTACAGGCCTGCCCTGGCTGGAGTGGCTCAGTTGGTTGAGTATCGTCCTATGCACCAAAAAGTTGCCAGTTTGATTCCTGGCACATTCCCAGGTTGCAAGCTCGATCCCTGGTGGGGGTGCATGCAGGAGGTAGCTAATTGGTGTTTCTCTTACACTGATGTTTCTCTCTCTCTCTCTCTATCCTTCTCTCACTCTCTTTTCCTCTCTCTCTAAAATCAATAAAAACATACACTTTTTAAAGAGTACAGGCCTGGATATAAATGCTGATTCTGACACATACCTATTGTGTGACCTTGAGCAGATCACTAACCTCTCTGAGGAAAAACAGGACCTGCCTCCTAGGGTATCTAAGAGGATTAAGTGGGATAATGCATTCAAAGGCTCGGCATAGTCCCTGGCACACCCGAAGTTCTCACTGACTGGTGGCCATGCTGCCTGCCTGCAAAGGGAACTCTCATTCTTCAGCTGCTGAGAAAACTCTTCCACTCTGACGTTTCAGCTAAAAATATCATTTCATGCTCGTCATGTGACCAAGAGGCTCCTCCGGCTCTTCTCTTGCCATCATTCAGTCTGGATGGCTGGTTGGATGACTATAAAGTGAGGAAGACAGAGCCTGCACTGAATGCCCAGCCCTCTCCCAGTGCCTGAGGGGGGACGTTAGTGACACACAGGCGCTGTGCTTCCTTGGATTGGATGGGGCAGTCGCTGTGGGTGTGGGCATGGACGCATAGGCAAAGCCAGGCAGCCTGGCACTGTTTGCTTACAGGCCCCAGAGCAGCAGATGTGAGAGCCTGGAGCAGCAGACATATTTGCACAGCCGGTCTCCACAGCAACAGGAAAGTTAACAGGCAAGACATTCCTTAAGCTGGGAGAAAAATCCTCTTCCCCCACCCTGTGCTTCCAGGTGAGGAAAACGTTCCAACACTGAGCGGTGAGCAGTCCTCAAAGGCTGAAACTTTAGTAGAAAAGCCAAGAAGAAGATATGGGGCCAAAACACACAGTTTGAACAATCACCCAGCTATGAGTATAATTTTTTCCCTGCAGGTAATGTGACTAACGTCTACGCATTGTTTAGTTGGAGGAAACAAGGCCAAAGGTCACAATTGCTGGCTGAGGATGGTAAGAGGACAGGCATGCCAGGGCATCATTATCACACTGTGTCCACTCCAGAGCTGATAGGGTGGGCCTTTCATGGAAGACAGGAAACAACCATGCAGGGAAATCTGCGGACAGAGAGCTAATCTCCTAACTGAAAAGACCAAAGACCTCTCCCAACGATCCTGCTCAGGGCCCAGAATTCCCATATTGTCCACTCCTTCAGATAAGTCACCAGTGACCTCAGTCCCAAGGTCATCATTCCTGGGAAGTTAACACAGTGAACTATCAGCAGCCCTTAGACCATCACTCGGATCTGTTTCTGGAAAGTTCCTTTCAGCCCGCAGCTGGAGATCTTGGACAGAACTTGGCTGGAGATCCTGGAGGGAGAACCTCGCTATGCTGATGAACTGAACCCTGTCTCCATGTCATTCCTTCTTCGCCGACTCTGTCCACACCTTTGGGGACTCCTGGACCCGCTGGGGTTGGACCACAGCAGGGGTGCATGCAGGAGGTAGCCAATTGGTGTTTCTCTTACACTGATGTTTCTCTCTCTCTCTCCTTCTCTCACTCTCTTTTCCTCTCTCTCTCAGATCAATAAAAACATACACTTTTTAAAAAGAGTACAGGCCTGGATATAAATGCTGACTCTGACACATACCTATTGTGTGACCTTGAGCAGATCACTAACCTCTCTGAGGAAAAACAGGACCTGCCTCCTAGGGTATCTAAGAGGATTAAGTGGGATAATGCATTCAAAGGCTCGGCATAGTCCCTGGCACACCCGAAGTTCTCACTGACTGGTGGCCATGCTGCCTGCCTGCAAAGGGAACTCTCATTCTTCAGCTGCTGAGAAAACTCTTCCACTCTGACGTTTCAGCTAAAAATATCATTTCATGCTCGTCATGTGACCAAGAGGCTCCTCCGGCTCTTCTCTTGCCATCATTCAGTCTGGATGGCTGGTTGGATGACTATAAAGTGAGGAAGACAGAGCCTGCACTGAATGCCCAGCCCTCTCCCAGTGCCTGAGGGGGGACGTTAGTGACACACAGGCGCTGTGCTTCCTTGGATTGGATGGGGCAGTCGCTGTGGGTGTGGGCATGGACGCATAGGCAAAGCCAGGCAGCCTGGCACTGTTTGCTTACAGGCCCCAGAGCAGCAGATGTGAGAGCCTGGAGCAGCAGACATATTTGCACAGCCGGTCTCCACAGCAACAGGAAAGTTAACAGGCAAGACATTCCTTAAGCTGGGAGAAAAATCCTCTTCCCCCACCCTGTGCTTCCAGGTGAGGAAAACGTTCCAACACTGAGCGGTGAGCAGTCCTCAAAGGCTGAAACTTTAGTAGAAAAGCCAAGAAGAGATGGGGCCAAAACACACAGTTTGAACAATCACCCAGCTATGAGTATAATTTTTTCCCTGCAGGTAATGTGACTAACGTCTACGCATTGTTTAGTTGGAGGAAACAAGGCCAAAGGTCACAATTGCTGGCTGAGGATGGTAAGAGGACAGGCATGCCAGGGCATCATTATCACACTGTGTCCACTCCAGAGCTGATAGGGTGGGCCTTTCATGGAAGACAGGAAACAACCATGCAGGGAAATCTGCGGACAGAGAGCTAATCTCCTAACTGAAAAGACCAAAGACCTCTCCCAACGATCCTGCTCAGGGCCCAGAATTCCCATATTGTCCACTCCTTCAGATAAGTCACCAGTGACCTCAGTCCCAAGGTCATCATTCCTGGGAAGTTAACACAGTGAACTATCAGCAGCCCTTAGACCATCACTCGGATCTGTTTCTGGAAAGTTCCTTTCAGCCCGCAGGACCTTGAAGGACTGAGACACAGGACAGACAAGTTTTGTTGGAGAAAAGAATTGGCAGATGGTGCACATGTGGCCCAGAGGGCAGGCCCAGTGGGAGCCGGGAGCAGCAATAAGGACAATGGGTGCTGGGAGAAGTCAGGGGGAGGAAGCCCTCCCGGCAGGAGGGGAGGGAAAGGTTGAGAGCGGAATGAAGAGCAGCTTCAGGTTTGGCCTGGAATCTGCCTTTTTCCATTAGGCCTAAAACTTCCCCTGTCCCAACAATGCCATAGGAACAGCTGCTTGTTTTGTCTTCCTGCTCAGCAGACACCATGGCACCAAGTGCAACCTATCTCAGCAAGATGCATGGAGCCCCCAACTTTAGAAGGACCCTTATAACAGGACCCACTGTAGTTTTCTTTGTTCAAAATTGCAAAGAAAAATGTCCAGGTCCAGATTGACCGCACATCAACTCTATCTCCAGAAATACACACCAAACGCTCAAAGTAGGTGCCAAGGTGGGCCTTGGTGGGGATTTGTCCTCTTCCATCACTGCTGTCATCCAGGGGCCCCACTGTGTTTCAAGAGGTGTAAAATGAACATATAACAGTCTCCCAGTATTGTTTTTCCCTGCTTCCTAACTGGTTTCTACTTCCAGTCTCCACACAGAAAGCCTGGGCGATCCTTCTAAGATATAAGTCAGATCATATTCAAAACCCTCTAATGGATTCCTGCTTGACTAGGAATGAAATCCAAAGCTTGTGTTGTGGCTTACAAAGCTGTGTGCTGTGGCTCTGATGATCTCATCTCCCTTCCCCGTCCCAGCTTCTCCTGCTCTCTAAGCTCCACCTGACTGGCCTCTTCAGTGCTTCTCCAACATCCCAAGTGATTAGGGCGGCCATCTAATTTAGTGGCCAAACCAAGCCACTGTTGACAGCAAAAGGGGCATTATTAATCATTGTGCTGCGACCATAAACCAGGACTGTCCTAAGCAAATCTGGGCACATGGTCACCCTACCTGAACTGTTGCTCTCGTTGCAGCCCTCTGATCATACCAAATGCGCCTGAGGCTTAGACATACATTTGTAAACGCATTCCCATTCTACTAGGAATGAAATTACTACAAATTGGGATGCTTCTTACAATTGGCACAGGTATTTAATATCAGGCTTCCTTCTCCCCCAAACCTGTTATTAATTTAATAGTACATCTTATGGTCAATGACATCTTACAATCAAGGATACAGAGTAATTTGGTTTCTTATGTGGTATGACATAAAGGAGAATTCAATGATCAGAGAGTAGGAATACCCTCCTGCCAAGCATTTATTTCCATCGGAAAATAACAAGTAAGTAACCTGGTGTTAGGCACTGGTTTCTTGTAAGCTAGTTTGGTTTGAATTGTTTACCTAAGACTGGGTTCTGAGTCAATATAAAGCCCGAGTCCAGATCAAGGAATGCAGTGAATTTACTGAGGTCACTCTGTCCCATGGAAACCTAGTTGGGAACCCCTCCAGCTTTACCCAGGGGACTACCCTGGGTGCCACCATGGCGTACCATCACACCCCTCTCCCCCATTGGAAATTGATAGAGGCAATAAGACAAGGAAACTGGTTTAGATCTGTTGGGTTTAAAAGGCCAATAAGACATTAAAATGGAAGTGGGGCTGGAAGTATCATTTGAATGAGATGTATATGGGTCACACATAATTGGGAGAAAGTATTTTCCCTGTGTCCAATATAGCTGCAGTTCAGATAAACCACCAGAGGTAGGAAATGACTATATGCAATTAACAAAGAAGTTTCTGGAGTGTAAATAGCTTTCAGACTAAGTGCCAAACTGGATAGGCTAGTGGTGGCTTAGTGTCTGCAGCCTTTTAGGAATATACTAGTAGACGTTTGAATAAAAGCACCATGACTGATTAACCACAGCTGATATTGGTTCAGAAGTGGGGGATGGCATGGAATTAAAGTATGATTATTGGAAGTATTATAAAATGTTATTAAAGATATGTTCTTTCAATAAAATAAACAACAGTAAGATAATATGCCAAATGAGAAAAAGAGTTGAAATCAACTTACTTATTTTGTCCAATTGTCTCAAAATCTTTCACAACAATTCCAAGGGAGGATGAAAAGTCGAGTGGTATGCCCCTCAAGTCAAACTCCAAAATCTGTCCACAGAAAGGTTATGAAAACAAAAAGGCTGTTAAAAGGATCAGGGAAGACAATGAAATGTGCCAACACTAAATGCTGGGTCATTATCTTCACCAATGTCAATCTTTCAAATTTATCGTTAGATGGAAGTGATTAAATTATAAATTAAATTCTAAGCCTGGAGGCTGCTGAGGACTGTGGGAAAGTAAACCAGACTTAGCCTCCAAGGACCCGGTGGTGACTCCTGGCTCCTATTTACCAGGCTCTGTGTCCCTGGACACGTCGCCAACCCCTACCTCATAGTCAGAGAACTGACAATGCCTACCACAATGTTGCAAGAATAAAATAAAATGTAGACGTGAAAATGTTTTCTTCAGTGGCTATTTTTAAATTACTTGCTCTTCCTAAACATAATATTATCAAAGAGATGAATGACCTAGAAAACATTTTCTAAAATGCATCAGCCCCTCATTCAATGTCCCAGTGCTATAGTCAGATGAGACTTTCATCTTAATGCCACAAATCGCTGTCTACTGACAAATGTAAAAAAAAAAAAAAAAATCAACACAGTACCACTGATGCCTTTGATTGATTGTGTAATAAATGAATTAAATAAAGCAGTATCTACTGATGATTTAATTCTCCTTGTAATGGGTCTGGAATGGATAGAAAATTGTCTCATAGCTCATATTAGAACACACCCACTAATTCTAATAGGCTTGGGGTTGGCATTTCATTTGGTTAGGTTTCAGTTATAAAACTGCAATTAAGTTTACTTGAGCCCTGGCCAATTTGGCTCAGTGGATAGAGCATCACCCTCTGGACTGAAGGGTCCCGGGTTCAATTCTGGTCAAGGGCATGTACTTCAGTCGCAGGCTCCATCCCAGACCCTGGTTGGGGTACGTGTAGGAGGCAACCAATCGTTATGTCTCTCACATCAATGTTTTTGTCTCTATCTTTCCCTCTCCCTTCCACTCTCTCTAAAAATCAACGGAAAAAAATATCCTCGGGCAAGAATTACCAACAAAAAAAGTTTGCTTGATAAATACTTTTGCAATATGAGGGGGGAAATGGGAGGGAAACAAAATGGGGTCAGATGGATGATGCCCTGCGGAGGACACACCTGCTCACATGATCATACACCTCTCTGCCATCGCCCGTGTGGTGTGACCTCGAATATAAAGAGGACCGCTAGCATCACTCAGACCCGAAGCACTAAATGCACGCGTACGTGTACTTTTATTTTATTCTTGGAGCTCTGTGGGAGGGCTTTTCAGAAAGACATTCAGAAGCTTCTTGCCTTCACCTCATTCAATGAGAAGGTTTGGTCTTTCTCATATGGAGATATTGAAACTAGTTGGAAGAGGAAGTCTTCACAGCCTCCTGACTTAGTGAAAATATCAAAGACATTTATCACTGCACTTACCCAGGGAGGTGTGACTGGCTATTGGAAAAAATTATGGGGCTGACAATCAACTTTTCAAAAATTAGCCAGCATAGGAAAATCCTACTCAGTGGAAAGAATTACAATTTTCACATATCTATAAATATATTAACTACAGGGGAGGGGGGAAATAAATTATATTATATCCCTTCAATGCAATATTACATAGTCATTCAAAATGCTTTTGAATGAAATGATATGGGTATGTGCTTAGGATATAATAGTAAAAAAGTAGGATAAGAAACTGTACTTGCTTTATGAAGCTAATTTGCTAATTTTAAGACATCACGTTTTATTAAATATATTTAGTCAATAAACATTTATTGATATATCCCATATGTTAACAGTAGTTGCTTCTGGATAGTAGGACCAAAAGTACTATTTTTTTTGTTAATCCTCATCTGAGGATTAAAAAAATCAATTTCCTCCATTGATTTTTAGAGAGAGAAGGAGAGAGAGAGAAACATCTATGTGAGAGAGACACATTGATTGGTTGCCTCCCACATGCTTCCCAACTGGAGCTGGGGGTCGAACCTGCAACCCAGATACGTGCCCTTGACCAGGAACCAAACCTGCGACCCTTCGGCTCACAGCCTGAGGCTCTACCACTGAGCCACACCAGCCAGGGCCAAAGGTAATTTTTTATACTCATCTGAAGTTTTCAATATTTTTACGTTAAATACTGGTATATATTATTTTGTCAAAACAAGAACAGTAAATATCTTGACTCAGCTAGACACACAAAGTATCATGTGATACACTCTTAATTAGTCACAGGCAGATATGTTTTTAATTATGGAGCGTTCCCTCTGGGACTCTGGAGATGGTCTAATACCACCCCTTGCTCTACAGATGTGCCCACATAGGCAACATGACTGGACCAAGGCCACATAGCAAGCTCAAGGCTGCTCCAGGCTAGAACCCAGCCCTCTTCACCGCACCGCTCACCACACCTGCACCGCACAGGACATGCCACTGTGCTCTGTCTCCTTGAACTGCTCTGCTGTCTCCTTGGCCACAAAGGGAGACGGAAGGGGTGGGGGTGAAATGCAGAGATTCTCCTTCCAAAGGGAAGTGTCCACCTCTGACCAAAGATGGGGTCACCAGATGTAGCTTATTCGTAGAAACAAAGTTAAAAAAAAATTAAGTCACCTCATTCCAGACAGGGTTGAGTTCACTATCAATTTTCTTTGTTTTCTTTTTCTCATCTGCAAATAAAAAATAAGAGATACCAACAATTAGAAGTATTTATAGAGCAGGTACCATTCACTTGTTCATTCAAAGAACATTTCCCTGAAGGCCAACGATGTGCCTGGCTGTCCCTTTCATCTGTCTAGGGTAGGGGCTCTCTGAATCAAAGTTTTCCAAACCCAACAGCAGGTTTCAGTCTAAAACGTTTTTCCCATCCCCAGGTCTAGGGATGGGGGACTCAAAATCATGGAAATATGGAAACACCGCAATCCCCTGCCTCTCCCTCACCAGTTCCTGTAGACCAAGATTACCCAGGGCCTCTGTCTCTTCAGCTTTTTGCAGAAAGAAACCAACACAGCTAACCTTTGGCATGCAGGTGTCCCCATTTTATAAATGAGGACACGAGACTCAAAGGAGTGAAGAAGGGTGTCGGAGCTCACACGTGGCAGAGGTGTGCTGGCAGGACCCGGAGTTTCAGCTCTGAAGTCCATGCTGCCTCTGTGTGTGGTCAAGATCCTGACGGTTTAAAGATTAAGCTGGACTCCCTCCCACAGGCCTCAGCACAAGGTAATTTACAGGTAAACACTTTCCAGGACCCACAGAGAGTTGGGGGGTTGCTGCCTTTACTCCTGGTCCACCTTTTCTGAAGACACAAGGTTGTCTTTGTGTCGGAGACTCGATAGCACACCTACCTACCTGGTCGAGTCAACGTCAATCCAGCTGGTGTGTAAGTTTTCTTGGAGCGAAGTCCCAAGAGCAGGGGCTCCTATTAGGCCCCTCTGTCCCCAGATCCTTACCAAAATCAGAGCTAATGTTGCTCATCTGTTTTCAGAAAGCAAACCAGCTTTTCCTCCTGTGTGTCTCTTTTACCATCACACAAAACACAGCACTTCTGACACCAGATGTATGGAGCGGAGTCCCCCACCAAACAATTGTCTGCAATACCAGGTGGGTGTCCTACAATTTAACCCCGTTCTGATGCTATCTACCTGGAGAAAGCTCCAGA
>NW_005371274.1:1659854-1672618 GCF_000412655.1 Myotis brandtii
TGCAAAGGATTTTTCAGCAGACGGAGCTGGGTAAAATGGCTTCTGCCCACAATTACAGCAGCTTCCCCTAAATATCCACCTACAAGGGCCAGGCTGTGCTTTCTACTGCATGTCTACATCCTTAAGACAGACCTGCAAGGTCAGCATTCTCATCTCCATTTCACCGACAAGGAATTGAGAGAAGCTGGTTAACTCGTCTAAGGTCACCCAGCTAATAAGGAAACAGAGCCAGAATCCGAACCTACATCAGGTACCAAACCTGAGTGTGTGTTTGCTACCACACCGCAGTGCCTCAGTGGAAGCTGCCAGAAACATTGGATAAAGAAGACACATGAAATGAAACATCCACTCAAAGTCCTGATTTTACTATCTAATTTAATATTCATTAGTGTGATTACTTAATTAGTGACTCTCTGTACTATAAACTCAGTAAAGAATTGTATTTTTAAAAAATAACTGTTATATCTTCAGTACAAAAAGCGTTTTGTACAGCATAAAACAGTTTGTTAATAAAATACTGATAAACGAATAACTGGATGAATTGTTACATAGTAAGAACTCAATAAATTCATAGTGAGGGCCATGGGGTAAAAAAGAAAATGCATAAATATCATATGTGGCTTGACATCCTTGGGAGTTCGACCAGAAGACCGGGAGTTTGATCACTTGCTATGATGTGCGCTGACCACCAGGGGTGGTGCGGAATAAAGGAAGGCCTTGGTTGACAACCGGCAGCTGGGGAAGGGAGGCCCCGGTTGGCTGCCAGAAGGAAGGCCCGGGGCAGCCAGAAGGCCCCGATCGGCCCTGATTGCCGGCCAGGCCTAGGGACCTTACCCATGCATAAATTTCGTGCACCAGGCCTCTAATCTACACTAATAAAAGAGAAACATGGTAATTAGCGTACGACCGCTACCCTTTTCATTGGCTAATCAGTGAGTATATGCAAATTAACTGTCAGCCAAGATGGCGGCCAAATTCATAGTGAGGGCCATGGGGTAAAAAAGAAAATGCATAAATATCATATGTGGCTTGACATCCTTGGGAGTTCGACCAGAAGACCGGGAGTTTGATCACTTGCTATGATGTGCGCTGACCACCAGGGGTGGTGCGGAATAAAGGAAGGCCTTGGTCAACAACCGGCAGCTGGGGAAGGGAGGCCCCGGTTGGCTGCCAGAAGGAAGGCCCGGGGCAGCCAGAAGGCCCCGATCGGCCCTGATTGCCGGCCAGGCCTAGGGACCTTACCCATGCATAAATTTCGTGCACCGGGCCTCTAATATATATATAGAGAGAGAGGGTCAGTGATGGGAATAATGAGTGGCCAGGTCAGGCAAAGGCACCTCATAGCTCAGCCCATGGGAATGGTCAGTAAGTGAGTTCTTCCACAAACCTTAATCTACATCGTCATTCTTTCATCCAACAAATATCTTTGAAATATCACTTGTCAGGCACTGAGCTGGACACTGTGGGGGATACAAAGATACCTAAGACATGGTTCCTGCTCTCAGGTGGTCCAGTGGGGAGGTAGATGTGGCCAGGTGACTGATATAGACAGATGGCTTCAGTTGGCATCAGAGAGGTACAGATGAAAATACAAATTCAGAAGACGGAGAGGTGACTTTGGGCTGTGGGCACCAGGTAAGGCCTTGAGGAGGAAGCAGAGGCTGAGCTGGGGATCACAGGACAAGGATGGACCGGATGTGGAGCTGGGAGAAAAGGTAACTCCAGGTGGGGGAAATGGGGTGGGTGGGTCAGCCACGGAGGCAAAGAGAACAGGTCATGTCTAGGGACACTGCACAGCCCAATTGGCTGGAACCAAGGGATGTGGAAGGGAGTAAAGGCAACCAAGCTGTGTGGAAAGGTTATGGTCACACTGTAAAGACGTGAATGCCAGGCTAAGCTTCATTTGGCTCATACAAGCCACTTGGGAAGGAGGGTGTTAGAAACTGGACTTTGTGCCCTAACTGGTTTGGCTCAGTGGATAGAGCGTCGACCTGCAGACTGAAGGGTCCCAGGTTCGATTCTAGCCAAGGGCATGTACCCTGGTTGCAGGCACATCCCCAGTTGGGGGTGTGCAGGAGGCAGCTGATCGATGCTTCTCTCTCATCGATGTTTCTAACTCTCTATCCCTCTCCCTTCTTCTCTGTGAAAAATCAATAAAATATATTTTTTTAAAAAGAAAGAAACTGGACTTTGTAACGTCAAAAAGTTCATAATCCAACAACAAAAAAATCAAGTTGCCCAACAACTCTTCCAATATATGTTCCTAAAGACGTGATTCGGTTGTGTGTGGAGAACAAAGGGGACCGGTTGAGTCCCAGCTGATGTAGGTTGACCGCAGACCAGATGGGGCTATTCAGGTGGAACTTCCTGTGCTCCTGAACTTGCACACAATGTTCGTGCTAAGGGCACTGCCCTCTATCCTGAATCACTTAATGGAGCCAATTATACCTTCAACTTTACTCAGTTGAATTCTTCCTTTAAAAGACAAAACGATATGATCTCAGGACTAGTCCGATTCTAGACCCCATGCATTTAAACACTGACCTCTTATCTCCCTAGCTAAGAGGGGAAGGTTAAGTCGCTGGCATTAGCTCCTCTCCTCCTGGAAAGCAAACCAGTTCTCCCTTCAGGAGAATCCCTTCTAAGGAGGAGACTGATTTCTATCAAAATATGTGTACATTGCATTTTATTGAAAGCCTATTCTTACATATAGACATGTGGGGGTGGGGGGAGATAAATTCTTTTTTTAAAAAATAGATAAATTCTTTCATTACCAGAAGCCACAGAGTCACATGTTTATATTACTAGTATTCACTTATTCAATTCCACTTCGTTAAAAAAAAAAAAAAGGTTGAAATTTTAGGCACTAAACATCAGATTAAATTATGGAAAATTTCCCTTCTCCATTCTCACTACCTCCCCCTGTTCCCACTCTGATTTTATTAAGATGACTATGTCTTCCTATGGAAAGGAATTAAATACTTTCAGCCCAGAACATAACAACAGATTCAATTGCAGAATACACCCTAGACCAGAACTCAAGGCATTCTTTGGGGCATTTCCTGTTTTCTGATTAGCTACGCCTGCTTCTCTCTCAGTTTTGTGAAGGTCACGGTTGCAGTAATTAACCTGCATGCCAACTTCTGAGTAACATTTCCCTGAGAACTGAACATGCACTCTTTGCCAAGCCAGCATGCTCCCTCTTGCACGGAACCATTTCCTTTGCTATTCACCTACCAGACAGTGTGTTGGACTCTTACCGAAAAGGCTCAAGAGACACTGTGACTCCTAAGGCTGGATTACTGAGCGGACCAGTGTGATTAGTTAATGTTGTGTGTCAACTTAGCTAAGCTGTGATGCCAGCTGTTTGGACAAACACTGGTCTAGATGTTGCGATGAAGGCATTTTATAGATGTGATTAACATTTATAATCAACTAGAGGCCCAGTGCACTGGTAAGGTCCCTAGCGGCTGCCAGCTGCCGGCCTGGTACTCCCTCCCTTCCCCAGGCCGGCCCCGCCCCCTGGTCGAACTCCCAGACGAACTCCCCGTGGAGGGGACAATTTGCATACTATGCTTTTATCATATAGGATTGTTTTTAAGTAAAGCAGATTATTCTCCATAATGTGGGTGGGCTTTGTCCAAATGCTGGTAGTTGAAGGCCTTAAGAGCAAAAACTGAGGTTTCCTGGAGAAGGAATTCTGCCTCAAGACTGTAATCCTGCCTCTGACAGAAATCCTGCCAGAGTTTCCAGCCTACCAGCCTACCCCACAAATTTCAGACTTGCCAGCCCCCTATAATAACATGAATTAATTCCTTAAATTAAATCTCTATATATATATGCTAGTATATATCTCTCTATCTTTCTCTCTCTCTCTCTCTCTCTCTCTCTCTCTCTCTCTCTCACACACACACACACACACACACACACACACACACACACATACCCTATTCTCTGGAGAGCCAGGTGCTCATGGAAGTAACAGCTATAATGGTAACACATTTTAAATATTTCCAAAGACACACCATTGCACAGAGCCTTAACAATTCTGCAGGGAAAAGGGCAGGTGTTGGCCCAGCATTTCTGATTGGACTTTCACATCAGTTAACTCTCCATTTCTTTGAGCTGCTATCTCTGGGAGACATAAGGTTCAACCATTGACCTCAGAGTCCCTCGTGTGAATTTAGAATAGATAATCCCTAAGTTTTCTTCCAGGTGCATGAGTCTTATGAAGTCTCCCTGAGTCCTGACTGGTTAGATTGCTATGTCTTACTAAAGGGCCCCAGGAGATGTGGAGGTGCCATTTACAAAGCTTCCCTAAGTAACTCAGCTCTTTGGTAGGCAAAGTAAGCAGATCAGCCATGCAGCTAAACTTGACCTCCTATTCGGAAGTACTTCTTCATCTTCTCTGCGTCCCCAGGTCACAGACCCTTCATTTTGAAAAATATTCACACATACACACAAAGTCACCCACTATTTGGCCTAGAATTTCACAGATCCCACCCCTACCCCCACCCATGAAGCCCACTCATGCATGGTTAACAGTTATTAAGTACTATGAACTAGTCACTGTTCCCAGTATCTTCCATGGACTGTCTCATTTAATCTTTACAAAACACTAAGAGGTGAATTCTGTTATGACCATCCCCAGTTACAAAGGAGGAAACCAAGACACAGAGAAGTTAAGCAATTTACCAGAGGTCACATGGCTAGGAAGTGGTAGAGCTGGGATCCAGACTCTGGCAAAGAGACACAGAGCAGTCTCCAAAGTTGGAGATTAATACTGGATAGTGACTCCTTGAAGGCTGAAGCCGTATTTTATTAATATTGTTATTCTCCCCAGGGTGCTCACTGCATAGGAATCCCTCCATGATTTGAATGAATTGGACTTCTTAAGCTCATAAAAGTATTATTACTAGAGTTGCTGGAGGATGACTATCAAGTGCTCAGCACAGGGCCCAGAAAGCTCAACAAGAGCTAGGACTTCTTATAGCAGCTGGGCAGCAGCCCTTGTGGACCCAGGCGGTTGTCCAGGCTGTGGCGCCCTTCCTGGAGGGCAGGGCCCAGAGGAAGTGCTCAGTGGCACTGGGCACAGCCCTGGTGGAACAGTTCTCTCACCTGGCTCTGCTGCAGAGCTCTGGGGGCCCCTGGGGCAGCTGGTATGTGGGCAGTGTCTACTTCTCCCTGGCAGCCACCAGCATCTGGGAGAATTCCCACAAGAGCCAGGAAGGCTCTGGGAAGGGCCAGCAGGAGAGTCCTCTGTCCTCAGGACTTAGAGCAGCGGTTCTCAACCTGTGGGTCGAGACCCCTTTGGGGGTTGAACGACCCTTTCACAGGGGTCGCCTAAGACCATCGGAAAACACATATATAATTACATATTGTTTTTGTGATTAATCACTATGCTTTCATTATGTTCAATTTGTAACAATGAAAATACATCCTGCATATCAGATATTTACATTACGATTCATAACAGTAGCAAAATTACAGTTATGAAGTAGCAACAAAAATAATTTTATGGTTGGGGGTCACCACAAAATGAGGAACTGTATTAAAGGGTCGAGGCATTAGGAAGGTTGAGAACCACTGCCTTAGGTCACCACAACATGAGGAACTGTATTAAAGGGTCGCGGCATTAGGAAGGTTGAGAACCACTGACTTAGAGGAACCCGGGGGGAGCTCGAGACATGTGGCCCACCCAGGTCAAGCTGGCTAAAGCAGTATCTCTGACTTTTTATTTCCCAAACCTGGCTGCCCTGCGGCTCCAGGAGAGGTTGCCAAACGGGTTCTAGGGGAAAGGCATTTTGGCCAAAAGGCAGCTGTGATACAAAGCAAGGCTGTGTTTGCACATTTCTGAAGCAGTCACTGATACCACTGATCAACAGGAACGCCCAGGCAGAAAGGCGGGCAGGGTCCCTGCCCCGTTTTCCGCATCCAGTGCCCCACTGGCCTCTGGAGATGCCCTTTCAGGCACACAACTCTTGGATCAAAACCAAATCCGAGGGAACTGCGGGCAAGCTGAGTGGATCTGAATGACTCATACAGAATCTTCTTCCTAACGACTGGCCCCAGGGAGTGGTCATGCTCCAGCTCAGCCAGCTGCCCGGCTGCAGGAGGGGGAAGCCCAGGTAGGCCAGGCACCTGGACTGGCTGCCTCGATCGAGAACGGAGCCTTGTGCCCTTTTGGTTTGTTCGTTTATTTTGCATGTGAGTATCTATTCTGTGTGTGGCATGCTAAACACATTCACATCTAATCCTCACAAGGGAGGTATTAGAAATCCCCATTTGACTGATGAGGAAACAGGGGTTCTGTGATGGGAACTGTCTTGACAAAGACCCCGGAGTTAAGTAGCAGAGCTGAGCTGCAGCCCCAAGTCAGTTTCATTTCCAAACCTGTGCTCTTTACCAACTCCTTGAGCTGAGGGTGCCAGGCGACCTGCCACATTGTCACCATTACAGCTGAGTGACTTTGGGCCAGTTACTCCAACTCCCTGTATCTGGATTTCTTCATTAATAAATATTGGTACCTAATGCCCAGGAATAATGGCTGCCATATATAGGGCTCCTAATATGCCAGGCACTCTTCCAGGGGCTTTGCATATGTTACTTGTTACTATTATCATCCTTCTTTTGAGTAAAATTAAGTCGCTTGTCCAGGGCCACCTGCTAGTAAGAAACAAAGCCAGAATTTGAATGCAGCTGTTCTGGTCCCTAAGCCTCTTAGGCTCTCCTGCCTCTGCCTATGTTTCTGAGGCAATATTTGCTAGACGATGGGTGAAGGCCACTATTCGGCAAATTCCCTTCAAACCCAGTTTGAGGAGATGGAGAGTTCGTAGAGTTTCCAAGGGGCAGCTCAAGGCCTGAGTGTCCTGTAAGAGGGGATGGAAAGCATACCGTTGGGTCTACCATCAAATGGGAAAGCGTGAAAGTGCCTAGGACACGGGGGACACTCCTATGTGTTGGCTGGAATGATAAACTGCCTCCATCAGACAACGTGAAGAGGATCCAGGTCCTCTGCTCTCCCTGTCAAGAAGAGATGGTATAAGAGAAAATAAAATAGCCCTAGCTGGTTTGGCTCAGTGGACAGAGCGTTGGCCTGCGAACTGAAGGGTCCTGGGTTTGATTCCAGTCAAGGTCACAGGCCTGGGTTGTGGGCTCAATCCCCAGTAGGGGGTGTGCAGGAGGCAGCTGATCAATGATTTTTCTCTCATCATTGATGTTTCTATCTCTCTCTCCCTCTCCCTTCCTCTCTGAAACCAATAAAAAAATTAATATTAAAATATATATATACATATATACACACATATATTTTTTCTAAAAAAGACAATAGTCACAGAAAAGAACTTTGAAAATAAGCACAAAGCACTGAGTCAAAATCTTGCTCATTTGATCCTATCCCTCCGGGGCAACAAACTTTTAGCTAAATTAGGCTCAAGCCTCAGTCCCCACATCCCATAATTAATAATCTCTCTGAATGGGATTTTTGCCATTGACAGCAATTTTCATGCACTGTCCTCAGCCCTCCTTCCCATGCTATGCATGGCTTTGACCTCTGGGCTCCTTGGCGAGCTAGGCTGGTCAGTTGCTGCAGGTTTGAGGCAGTGCTGGGGTGGGAGTTTGTGGATTGCTGCTGTTAGTGGGATGGGGGTGGAGCATAGACTGAATGAAGGGAGATGTCAGGCACTAAGAAAGCCAGCTGTGCACGCAGCAGGGTAAAAGTGTGCAGGACCAAGAGTCTCAGGACTGGGGTGCTAGTCCTTCCTTGCCTCTTCCTGGCTGCCCAGCTTTGGACTCTCTTGCCCTGTCTGAGACTCATCTCCTCATCTCAAAAAATCAGGATAGCCCTGGCTGGTGTGGCTTAGTTGGTTGGAACATAGTCCCATGCATCATATGGTTGTGGGTTCGATTCCTGGTAAGAGCTCATACCCAGTTTTTGGGTTTGATGCCTGATTGGGCATGTGCCTAGGGACACAGGGATGTCACCGCCTCAGCTGGGTGTGTGGGTCCCAGCTCCACCTGGAACCTGCTGTGGGACCTTGAATGGGGCAACCCACTCTCCCCAACACTTGGTCTCTTCAGGCATAAAATGAACATTTTCATTTTCTGGTGAGAATTAAATGAATAAATGTATGTGAAGCTCCAAGAGCAGTGTTTCACAGCTAGTAAGCTCTCATCTTCAATGTGACCTGCAAATAATGGTAATGCCTCCAGGAGTTCACTCAGAACGAGGACTTGCACTAGACTGTAAGCTGCATGCGGGCAGGAGCCAGGTCTGGCTTGTTCCTCATCTGATTCACAGAGCTGAGCACACAGTCTGGCAGAGTGCACTCTTGATCAATACTTGTTGAGTGAATTGATGTTTGAGAGAAGCAATAGGAAGAAACAGCAGCAAGAGAGCGGGAAGAGAGAGACAGGGACCGCCCAGGCAGTGAAGACAAGAAAGGAAAAGGAGCCCTAACCGGTTTGGCTCAGTAGATAGAGCGTCGGCCTGCGGACTCAAGGGTCCCAGGTTCGATTCTGGTCAAGGGCATGTACCTTAGTTGCGGGCACATCCCCAGTAGGAGGTGTACAGGAGGCAGCTGATCAATGTTTCTCTCTCATCGATGTTTCTAACTCTCTATCCCTCTCCCTTCCTCTCTGTAAAAAATCAATAAAATATATTTTAAAAAAAAAGAAAGGAAAAGGAAAATTTTTTATTTTTTTTAATAATGAAAGAGAAGAGAGAGAAGGGAAAATATATTTTTTTAACTTATAGTTTGTACTACTGGGATGTAAAAACTGACGACAGTTATAAACCATAGAACTGAGGTGAGGTGAAGTAAAAATTCACCCTGCCAAAAATATTAAATTTTTAATCCTTTACATGTACAGTAATAAGTTAGAGCTTTGGTCACTGCTAATACAATGGTTCTGACGTGGAATTCAGAGGAACTAATTCACTGCTAAGCTATGTCAGCTCCCAGCTTCTGAGTCACAGCGTGTCATAAAGGCTTTCCTCGCCCTGTGGAAACTTACCCCAGGAGGGCTGGGTTTTCTTTCTTTTCTTCTTTTTTTAATCCTTTTGTGCTTGGTACACATTCTTCCAGTTTCAAACTGGGTCCAAATGACCCCAACACACCAAACAACTCAACACATTCAGGGTGGGGAGAAGCGTTCATAATTTGACTTGGTTGTTTTAGGCACAGGTTGTATCTCTTCATCCATCATGACCTCGGGGAATACGCAGAGACTCTGGAATCAGATGGTTCCGAGTTGAATCCTGACCTGTCTCTGCCTCAGTTTCCCCATGGGTAAAATAAAGATGATAATAATACCTATTCCTAACAATGATGTGAGGATTCAATAAGATCATACACAGGTGTAAAACAGTGTAAGAATTTAATAAATTATGGTGCTGGTATATAGCAAGTGGCTGTCCACCTTCCCAGAATCTCCGGGAGACCCAAGTTGCTCTGAACATTTAAAGCACTTTCTACACACTTACTTTTTACTCATGCTTATTCTGGGACTATTGATCTCTCCATTTTGCAGATGAGACAACTGAGGTATAGAGATGCTGGGCAACTGTGAGGGGGAGGAAGTCCTGGACTCTTAACCACTGTAGCTGTTCTCCCGCTCTCTGTGCTGTCCAATATGGTCATCAATAAGCACATGTGGCTATGCACATTTAAATGAACTAAAATTAAACAATATACATAATCAATTCCTCGATTAGAGACATTGAGGTGGTAGCTGATGTATAATCAAGACCAAGTCACCTCCGTTGAAACCCAAAGCCCCATGCAAGCCCCATGCCAATTATAGGGGAGCAGGAGAGGTACCACTAAGGCAGCCCAGGTGCAGACAGGAAGTGGATGCCAGTGCAGGGAGGGGCAGAGGCATGAAGCCATCAGTCCCTGAGGGAAAGACAGTGAATGGCTCCCTACCAGACACGATTCTGGCTTCTCTGAGGCCCATGACCTGGACACCATTTAAAATGTATATTCAACAATTGTATGGTAATGGATTGATATGCATGTATTTACAAAGCACTTCCAAAGGCAAAAGTCTTTAATTTACTGAGTCATTAATGGTTCGCATATTGTAGTACATCCAGATCTCAAATTATAAAGTTGTACACTTGAAAGTTATATAATGTTATAAACAACTGTTACGTTGACAACAAAAATAAACTAAACTAAATTTAAATTAAATGTATATTCAACCTGTGCTAGGTGTTGCAGGGGATATAAAAATCCCATGCCTCTTGGCAGGGCCAAATCCCACGGGGATGGAGTAACTCACCAGTAAACCCAAGCTGACAAGTGCCAGCACCCTGGACTCGCCTTGAGGGCATGCACAGGAGATGCTGTGGGCGAGGAAGAAAAACAAGCCACACTGATTGAATTTTGTAAGGCAGCGGTGGCTTTACAAATGACTGAGCCTGTAAAATGCGCTTTGAGAAATGTGCCTTTGAGAGTTCCCATGCTTCAACAGGGTGGGGCCACTTTCCTTAGGTGGTGAGTGTCTACTGTTCTCCCGGAAGTGAAGGGAATGGATGACTCAGCAGATTAAACATTTTTGCCTTCTGAAGTGTTTTTGCAAATACACACATATCTTGGGTTTGGTCCCAGACCACCACAATAAAGAGAGTATCATAAGAGAGCAAGTCATATCTTTTTGCTGGTGGAAGATCTTGCATTTAATTTGTAAAAATGTAAAACCTGTAAAGCAATACAGCAAAGCACAATAAAACGAGATGCCTGTACAATACAGTGGTCCTAGTATCAACACGGCATGATTGTCTGTTTGAGCCACTGGGAATCTCTTTGACTAGTCCTATGGGGCACCCTGGGTAAATGAAGGTGCCCTGTGGGCCACTCACCAGGTGCCTTCATAGATGACACTGAATGAGACCCACTGGATCTTTCTCCCCTCATCCTTCACCATCCTTAAATGGCATCTCACAGACTTTCTGCTTATTTAAAAGGTTATTTAAAAAACTTCAACTGTATATTTTCAAATAACAAAGTAGATTTTACTAAGAATAGTCAGAAAAGCCTCTATTGCATAAATCACAGCCTTGGGGGATCTCTACAGATCTGCTCCCTTTCAGATGCGGGGGACGAACAAAATTTCCTCGACCCCCAAGGTTCTTCCAGCTGGTCTAATCAAATAGACATGAGATAGATTAGCAAGAGAAAATAATCATATTTAACACATATATATGTAAAAGAGCCCTTCATACATGAGAGAATCAGAGACCTCACAGGCAGGAGAAGTTCAGAGACAGAAAGGGGAACTGGGGTGTGTAAGACACCCTGAGCTAGGAATGAGCTAACGCACCTTGGGGCCTTCAAAAGGTCATGGCAGGACGATAAGAAGAGCCACCCTTTAGTAAAAAGAAGTTTGCCCTGCCATATAGGTAGGTCAAAAGAAGTTATCTCTGATAATACTTACTAAGGGCAAGGCCCCTAATTCAAATTCTTCTAGGTAATTGAGGCGGGATGGAGAGACAGAAGTTTCTTTTGGGCCTGTGGCTAAAGTTGCCTTTAGCTCAAAGTAATCTGCATACCACAGAGGTACATCTTGGGGTGACTCGTTCTGGACCCCCCACACAGATAAGCCATCATAGTCCCATTTTTCACAAGAAGAAAAATAAGATTTTCAAAGAGGTCAAGTGGTTTACTCCAGACTACAAAGTTGATAAGCTCATTAGAGGGGGGAGGGGTCCCAGAAATATCTAGGGTTTCACTCCAAAAACAGATCCAAATGAAATGAGGCATCTGGAAAAATAAGTAATAACATGAAAACTCATTTTTTTTAATTTTTATTGATTTCAGAGAGGAAGGGAGAGAGAGATAAAAACATCAATGATGAGAATCATTGATTGGCTGCCTCCTGCACACCCCCTATTGGGGATCGAGTCTGCAACCCAGGCATGTGCCCTGACTGGGAATCAAACCATGACCTCCTGGTTCATAGGTCAATGCTCAACCACTGATCCACACCGGTGGGGCTAACATGACAATTATTTGATGATCATCTGAACAATAGCAGTAGCCAGTCCACAAGGCAAAGATGGACATAAGACCAGAAGTGAGAGACAATTCTACTGATCGAATGGATAATACCATAAGGATGGAATGAGAAAATCACTATAGTTGCACGAAAATGCTCCCTAGGAGTCTGATATTTCATATGAATGCAATGCTGCCACATTGTAAAAGCACAATTGATTGAGAAACTTTCCTCTCCATCAATCTTTTCAAGAGATTTGACACGGAAGCAAGAGATAAGCAAAAGGAAAATGGAACTTAGTGGCAATGTTCAGCAAACCTATCTTTAAAAGAAAAGATAAGAAACACACACACACCAGGTAATCTGACTTCAGAAAGATTCACCACAGTAGTACTATAAGGATGTAATCTGTTGCAACACTGTTGTAACAGGAAGTGGTTGAAACAACTTACATGTCTATACCAAAAAGTCAGGAATAATTCAAACTGTTCGGAGTGTTTACCTTTAGGTGGTAAGCATCGGGAGAGAAAAAGAATAGGAGGGGGGTGATGAGAATTTTCACTTTTTAGTTGTATAATCCCCTCTGGACTGTTAGTTTTTTGTTGTTGTTTGTACATTTTTAATTTAAACTGACAATTACATATTAGTTATTGTGATATATATGTTTGTACATATGCATTATATATATATATGTGTGTGTATGTGTATATATATATATATATATATATATACACACACACACACTAGAGCCCCAGTGCATGAAA
>NW_005371274.1:1673225-1683977 GCF_000412655.1 Myotis brandtii
GTGGTGGTCGTCCGGGAGGTCATCTGGAGGGTTGCCCGGTCTAATTAGCATATTATGCTTTTATTATTATAGACATATATATCCAGTATACCAGTATATGCTTTTAAAAAGCCCTTGCAGTTTCTGATTGCTGCTTGTGTTTCAAGAACCTACAGCCCAGAAGAACTTTTAGATGGTTTAGAGGGCTATCTACTTCTCACAGCTGCTTAACAGTGTTAGTGTCCTGTGACCTGAGGCCCAGGGACCAAAGCTCCATCCTTCTCCTCCCACTGGGTGTGATGCTGCAGGAAACACTTCCACGTACTATGACCAGGAGAGGTGTGAGGGAGAAGCTCCCCTTCAGAGTTCCAGGCTCTTCTCCTTGAGGTTTCTTCTAATCTAATGGCAGACTTGTTACCCCACTGCCACGAGGTCACCCTGGCCATGATGTCACCCTGGCCATGTGTATTAAATCACCGACTTATTATAAAAGGATAGGGCAAGATAGGTGGGAAGGAGTGTGGAGCCTCCATGCCCTTTCTGAGCACACCCCTCCCTCAGCACCTCCATATGTCTACCAACCCAGAAGCTCCAGTTGTGTTTATACATACATACATTACTTTTCATTTAAAATTTTTGAATATTATATTATTTGCAATTTAAAAATAAAAAACCTGTCATGTTGGGGGGAATCGTGAAGTCTTACAGCTGAGCGAGGCCTCAGAGTTCTGTCCAATCTAATCTCCTCTAGGCTCAGCTTCACAGTCTGGCTGTCTGCATGGGACTCAAGGAAGAATGGCCACCTCTGGCTCACAGGCCATTAGGGAACCCAGGGCACCCCAAGAATGTGAACAATCAAATAAGCTTTGTGCTTTTCAGAATCTACTCCTGCGCTGCTAAATATCAATGACATCCACACAACAGGGACTCCAGTAGCCCCCAAATGCTCCTGGTTCACACCAGGTCCTGAGAAGTTCGGTAGTCAGCCTCAGAGGGGGTTTGAACCCAAAAGATTGAGGTCAACTCTAAACCAGCTGGCTGTCAGTGCAGCATATTCCCAACCCAGTGTCTACATGGCATCACCACAAGCAGCCCACCACGTGGCCATTCTTCCTGCCATCTTAGGTGTGAGAAGAACTGCTTATGGCCTTGATCTTGCTGTTTTATGTATTCAACAGGGAAAATTTTCCACATTTCAGTTAACACAAGGGCTTTCTTTGGTGCCGCCTTGATCTTCTATTCGGACTTTTTACATCTTACTCTTTCCAATCTACCCCACAACACACCATGAAACACATCTGCTTTTGCCCCTGGCCCCTCTGATGGACCAGGGGGTAAGTACACTCAGTTCTTCCAGAACTTACTGTTAGCTGATTTTACACAGTGCTCAAAATTGGGAGGCACATGTGGAAAGGGTCAGCCATCAGCAGAGTTTTCAACCACTGGAATAAATGGAAAGCAAGAAAAATGTCATATTCATTACTATATCTGCTCTAGCATGTCAGCATATATACCAGCATAGCTTGCTGAGAGCAGGTATTCAATACATGGCACTGTAAAATGATAGAATCGTAAAGCCAGAAGGAACCTCAAGGAGATCAGTCCCATCATCCCACAGCTGAGAAATTTGAGACCCAACTGGTTAAAACTGGGTCATCAGATATTTAGTTTATAGCAGCCATAGTCCATGTTCCCACTCTGAGTTCACAGTTGTTTTTTCTGTCAGGTTGCTTGTCAGATGAATGAATGAATGAATGAATGAATGGATGAATGACTTTACCACTGGGTTTGTACAACCAAAGGAGATTGGAAAAGAAACTAGAGTTAATATAGTAAATGTAATTGTTTGGATAGATTATATTTGCCCAATTTAAATGAAGTTTTCCACTTTCAATTGAATGTTTATAACCTTACACATGTTTTTAGTCATTTAAAATTGTTGACAAAATAACAAGTCAAATTTTAGTATAGTGTTAAACTTTAATTCTTTTATAACCTATACCAGTGATGGCGAACCTTTTAAGCTCGGCGTGTCAGCATTTTGAAAAACCCTAACTTAACTCTGGTGCCGTGTCACATATAGAAATTTTTTGATATTTGCAACCATAGTAAAACAAAGACTTATATTTTTGATATTTATTTTATATACTTAAATGCCATTTAACAAAGAAAAATCAACCAAAAAAATGAGTTCGCGTGTCATAGGTTCGCCATCACTGACCTATACAATGTGCCTCAAATAATGACATCACCAGGTTGAACCCAATATGTGTTTACATGTCTTTACATATCAGTGGCAAATAATACAAACTTTTCAGGTTATGTCTCTATTATGTAATAGCTTCAAGGGAAAAATTTTATCTTAATACAAGTCAATAAACTCTGATATAACATGACTACATGATATTTACTAACCAGATTCTCAAGACACATTGTCCTTTAAGAATCCAACTTTTGCTCTCAAATTTTTTATTATTATTGACTAGAGGCCCAGTGCACAAAACTTGTGGACTCAGGGAAGGGGGTCCCTCAGCAAAGCCTGCACCCTCTCGTAGTTCGGGAGTCCTTGCTCCTTACTGCCTGCCTGCAGCGGAGGCCGGAGAGGCTCCCACCACTGCCACTGCTCTTGCCAGCTGTGAGCCTGGCTTCTGGCTGAGTGGTGCTCCCCCTATGGGAGCGCACTGACCACCAGGGGGCAGCTCCTGCATTGAGCATCTGCCTCCTGGTGGTCAGTGTGCGTCATAGTGACTGGTCTTTCCACCATTCGGTCAATTTGCATATTAGGATTTTATTATATAGGATTTTAGAGGAAAGAGAGATTTTTTTTATTATTATTGATTTAAGAGAGAGAGAGAGAGAGAGAGAGAGAGAGAACGCAACATTGATTTGTTGTTCCACTTATTTATGCAGTCATTGGTTGATTCTTTTATGTGCTCTAAAAGGGATCAAACCCATAACCTTGGCGTATCAGGACGACACTCTAACCAACTGAGCTGGCCAAGGCCCCCAAATTTCTTTAAACAAAACAACCATTTGCAACTTTGATTTTCATTTCTTTCATTTCTTGCTTATACTCACAGGAAGAAGTTTGAGAAGAGAAATAGGGAGATAAAATATACAAAAGAAAAGAGAAAGGCATAGATTAACCAGAAACTGGAAGAGAGAAGCAGTCAGGTTCCTGGAGGAAGAGAGAAAGGTGCCGAGGCATGGTCAAGAAAGCTGGGCCCATCAAGGCTCCCACTCTCTGTGCCCTCCCCTCTCACTCTCACTCTCCTGCCCTTACCAACGATCGTGGACAAACAGAAAGTGATAAAAGCTCTTAAACTCAGATTCACTAGTAGACACATCAATCCAGCCAAAACTGGAATCATTTCACAATGCCTGGGAGAGTGCCGTCACACCAGCCACTCCTGTCCCCTTCCACTGCAATTAAATGTCATAGAATGATGACCTTTTGGAATTACAATGGGCCTTTTAAAGATGATCTAGTCTAAAATCTCCTTACCCATTTTGCAGAAAGAAAACTGACATCCAGATAAAGTGGGTCACTTGCCCAAAGTCATTCAAAGAGACCAAACTACAAATAGATCCCCAACCTGCAGACGTGCTTTGCCATGGCTCTTTCCCCTGTGTGCAACCTAAGAGCTACAGAACATACAAAAAACATCCCAACTTTGGAGAGATGAACAATTACAAAGAGGCACAAAATAACGGGAAAACAAACTAATCCAAAATAACAGCTTCCCCCGCACCTCCTTGGCCAGTGACAAGCTTCGAGGGGCTGTTTTACGGAGTCATGGTACCTCAGACAATTAAACTGTACTTTTTCCTCCTTTACCCATTTCTCACTGGCATGGACTATAAAAAAGGTGCATAGTACTCTTACTTTGAACCAACACAGACCTTTTTTGATATTTGAAATTTGGGGATTAACAAATACATTTTTTCCCTCCAACGGCTTACAGAAAGTACATTAAGAGGTCACTCAATGAACCGCAAAGCCATGGGGGAAATTAAATGCCTTCCACGGGAATCGGTCCCCTCCCCTGACCTGCCCAGCTAAAGCCAGAGATTTGGTTTTATCAGTCGCCTAAAGGACCTGCCCAGGTAAACCAACTCGAGCTAAAGCCAGAGATTTGGTTTTATCAGTCGCCTAAACGCAGACTTTGAAAGAACTTGCGTTTCTTTCACAGCTGAGAAATTTGAGACCCAGCTGGCTAACATTGGGTCATCAGATTATAGCAGCCAGTACACGGACATTCCGAAACAGGACTTGAGAAAAGGAAGAAAACTTTGTCTTACCCTTAAAAATAACAGAAACAATAGGATCCGGTTTCCCAAATTTCGTTTTAGGGATATTGATGGCAGATTCCACAATCACGCGAAGCATGGCTCTGAATGGGGTGAAAGCAAGTTTCCACAAACGAGGTTTGCAGCCACGGACGCTGGCGCTCCGGGCAGCACCGCCCAGCGAGAGGAGGCTGGGGAGGACCTCAGAGGGAGGGAAGGGGAAGGCGAAGGCGATGGGTGGATCTCCGAGGGACTGTTTACTGAAGGCTGGTGTAAACTGATATCCAAGTCCCAGGGCCTCCTCAGTGCCCCAGGCACCACTTATGAATTCGGGAAATGTGGAAGTGAGAAGGACCAAACCCCAGCTAAAAATAGTTATGTGTAACAGATGAAACTAAAATGGATTTAGAGCTAATAAATGTGGGCAGGTTAGGAGACCTCTAAGTAACAATTCGTGAAACCACATCCATTGGTTTTCTGCCACTGCTTTTATTCTTTTCTGAGCTTCATGAAGCTTTAAAACTTTACTTAATCATTTAAAAAAATTTTTTTTACTTTTGCTGTTTCTACTCTCATACTGTGGAACACACCCATTCAACAACTTATAGGGGAAAAAAATGTTTAAAATCCGTTAAAGGGTGCCCCCTGCTGTATAGCAGAGGAATAACCGAGTTTAGTTCAAACCAGCCCAATCTGGAGGCAGTAATAACGGGTTTACAAAATTGGCTGATCCTTGGCTTTCCAAAAGGATTCACCATAGTATTTCTTTAAAAATCCTTAAGTGGTAAGAGCTGGGCACCTACGTGTTCATGGTCCATCAAATGCTGCTAACAGTCTTCAATAAAAAGGAGAAAACGGCTCTCCAAGCTCTCAGGACCTAAACCTGAGAAGTGTCTTTCCATTGTTAAAGAAAAATATATATGGTCAATGACACTTGTTAAAGCCTGGTCAGAACGACTTTATTCAAGGTCAGGGGGGCTACTGAAATAGGTATAGGGACCACTGCGATGGAATTTTGCAGCTGAGGAGAGAGGTTGGGTTCAACTCCAGATAGAGCGGAAGCAAGTGGGGATGTATAGCCTAGAAGCAAGATGAAGGACAGTGGATGGAAATTTACTTTAAGGAAACACCAGGGAGAAGGGATTCCGGCTAAACCGACTTAACAGGCTTCTTGCTGAACACAGGTCAAGGTGACTAGAAATCCCCTTGGGGATGGGGTTAATAGTCAGCCAGGCCTGAGTATGGGTCCTCTTACACCATTTTTGAGATATGTAGATGTTCACATTTCTTTGTTTTTTATTTTTATTGATTTCAGAAAGGAAGAGAGAGGGAGGAGGAAGAGAGAAATGGAAACATCAATGATGAGAGAGAATCATTGATTGGCTGCTTCCTGCATGCTCCACACTGGGGATTGAGCCTGCAAGCCGGGCATGTGCCCTGACCAGGAATTGAACTGTGACCTCGTGGTTCATAGATCGACGCTCAACCACTGAGCCATGCTGGCCGGGCAGGGTTCACATTTCTTAACCTCTCATTTCTGCAGTTATCTCATCCGTCCTCCTGCAGAGGCCTGGAAACCACATTCATTACCAAGACAATCAGGTTTTACATGTAAATCTATAAGATTCTAACAAACACTGTAAGAAAAACACTTAAGGAAAACTATTTCCTTTTAGGAAAATCATGGAAGAGTAAGAGTTAGAGATAGGAGTAAATCAACACAGTGATCAGCCATTTATTCATCACAAATATGTTTGTTCGATAAACACTTGAGAGTCTGCAAGTACCATGTGTTGGGTGCTGGGGCTTCAGCAGAAAATACGCCAAAGTTCTGACCTGCTAGAATGCCCCGGCTGGTGGGGACCACATGCTAGGTCTCACATGTCTATCAGGCACTGCTTTCAACAACTCCGGGAGCTAGAACTCCTGGCTTCGTCTTTCCAGCTGACAAAGTTTAGGCTCAAAAGAGTTCAAAACTTGAACCAGAATTCAAACCCACTGTCTTCTCTACTCCCTTTCAACTTCACCTCAGCCGAGATCTCATACTTTGCTGTTTCATGATTCCTCACATTTTGTCAAGTAAACTCATGCATTAATGTAAGTGAGTGGACTTAGGCCTGTCCTGGAGCTTTGAGTCAAAAGGGACAGAGAAAGAGAAATATTTAGAGGAGAGGAGAGGTGTGGCAAAAAATCTAGACATGTGGACACAGTAATTGAGGTAGCAAAGAGGATTTAGCAGAAAAGAAATGAAGATAGATTCATAATATGTTATTTCACTTCTAGTTTTACAGAATCTTAGCTATTATTTAAGGCAACATTCAAACTGGCATACACAGAGGGTCCATTGTTAAGATCTGTTTGCTGAAATACTGCTTTAAGAATTACTTTGGTTGATAACTAAAATGCTTTTGAGAACTAAAAAACTAGTTTTAGTAGCTTAATTATAGGGTTTTACATAATGGTAGATGCTATTTTGAAATAACTTAATATATAGTATATTTAAATTTCATCCCTTTAAAAAACTGCCTGGTGGTGACTAAGTCTACATGGGGGGCAGGAAGGGCTAAAGTATTTTATAACATTTGGCATCATCACATTGTCATTATTTGAAATAATTGAAAGAGCAATATAAGATAGGAATGAATCTGACCTTCTCCAAGTAAGTATTAACATATTTTCTAAAATACAGCTAGAAAAAAAATGAAACAGGAAAAGTTAGAATCATTTTAAGCCTTGTGCTTACTTTTAATTCCTCATCAAAATGTTTGATAGATAAGTGTAAGGGTCTTCATTCATTCATGCACACATGCATCTCTTCAGCAAACACTTATTGAAAGTCTACTTGGTTCCAGGGCCAATACTAACTACCAAGGTGATTAAAATACATTTCCTCTCTGCAAGAAGCTCACAGATAGTTACAGCATAATGAGTGAGTATAATGATAGAAGGAGACAAAGAAGACAGGGCAGGGGTGGGCAGGCAGGGTAGGCTCCTGAAGGAGGTGACAGCTAGACTGAGTATTAATGATTGGATTGATGCGTGCACGTGTGTGTGTGTGTGTGTGTGTGTGTGTGTGTGATCTGAGTACAGGTCTTTTACCTCCTTAGTTAAGTTTATTCTTAGATATCTTAATTTTTTTGGTGCAATGGTAAATGGGATTTTTTTTTTTTTTTAGTTTCTCTTTCTCTGAGTTCACTATTGGTGTATAAAAAAAAGCCATTGATTTCTGGGTGTTAATTTTGTATGTGTGTGTGATCTGAGATAGAGTTAAACAAACACACATGGTGATCGTGGGGGAACTTCAAGACATTTGATTTTGGTGAACTATCATGTGTGAGGTGAAAGAGTCAATCAGTGACCCTAGGCAGGCAGGCACCAGCCCAGAGAACCCAACAACTAACATCCACTGAGTGCTCACTACATGCCAGATGCTATTCGTCTCATTTAATTCTTCCACTGTCCTATCCTATGAAGTAAGTACTATTTTTTCATCCCCATATTACAGATGAAATAACTGAGGCATAGTTTGGTCAAGCAGCTTGCCAAAGTGGAGCCAGGATCTGAGCACAGGCGGTCTAGAGTCCATGCTCTTCACTCCTGACACCATGCCCCGTGGCAGTGGGGACTTAGTAGAGACGCATTTTTTTTTCAGCAGGGTAGCAGAATGATTGAATTGTATACAATAGTCTGAATACAAAAAAAACATTTTGTGGATGAAAAGGGACTCTCTAATAAATCTAACCAGAAGTAATCTCACAAGGTGATCTGATCATAAATTCCTAACAGGATAGGTCATGGTGCGTAGTCATGCTTCAGGCCTATAACTTCCCTGGGAGAAGGTTATCTTTGCTTTATGCAAGCACTCTGTTGTTTTGTTTTGTTTTGTTTTGTTTTGCATCTAGGTTAAAGCACCTTTGAAAATGCCCGCTTTTATAGACCCCTCAGAAGTTGAACCACCTTCAACTGAGCATATAATCTTAACTATCATATAGTCCAATCATAGAGATTTCCCCAACTTGCTTTCCAATCTTAATTCCCTACTTAATTCAAAACATATAAAAGAAACTGCAAACTGTCATTCTGGAAAACATTTTTCTCAGTCTGTTGAGATCCTGCTTCCAGGCATGCCCTCTGTTTGGCTCAAATAAACTCTTATAAAAATTTTCTATGGGTTTGGATGTTCTTACAGTGACAATTTTAATAAACCCACAGACTTAAAATTAAATTTTAAAAGGAGCTAAAACAGGCAGAGCAGTGAGTGTCCAGAGAGCCACTCTCTCCAAATAGAATGCACCCTGAATCGAGAACCAAGGCAGGGAGTATCACTGACTGGCTAGGCGAATAGGAATTCTCCCATATGAGATTACTCAGCGAGAGGAAAGGTCTAGCCTGCTTGGCTGTTACATTTCTCTCTGTAAACGAATGAAGATAAATTGTGAATCCTTGACCTAGGATTCCTGTAACTGAACTGTCAGCATCAAAGTACTATCAACTTGAGAGGTCTTGTGCAAACTGCCACCTCTTCCCACTTTATGCCCCGCAGCACCTATCTGCGAAGAGCAAACATTGACTTCCAGGTCTAGTAATGACAATTGAACAAGCTGCCAGGCCAATGAGTCTCTGGTGCCTGCCCCTCTTCCTCAGGGGTCCCTAGTCACATGTGTTGACTTAAGAAACTTCCAAATCTGTAGAGAATTTTTATAAAAGTTTATTTGAGCAAACTGACCACATGGTTGGGAAACAAGATCTCAAATGCTCTGGAAAATGATAGTTTTGCAGTTTCATTTATACATTTAGAATTATAAGGAAGATTACATGAAAGTGGGAGAAAGCAGGGTACAGGATAGCTAACAAGATTATTTGCTCTGGAGGGTGGTTATGACTTATGCACGACTTATGATTAACATCTAGATGCACAAGGACAATGGACAGGGTTTGCTTAAGGCAAAAATAAACCTTTAACTAAAGAAGTTATATGTATGCACTGTGACTACCCACCATGACCTGCTCAGTTAGGAATTTATGATCAGATCACCCTGTGAGGTTACTTATCAAGTTTAAATCTGGATTTATTTGATTTATTATAGAGTCCATTTCTTGCCCACACAGAGGGAGCTCCTGCCAGAAAAGAGGGACCCGGGGAGCAGATATATAATTGGGGTATCTGGCCCAGCAGGCCCAGGCACAAGGCCCTCAGATGCCTGTGTCACCCCTCTGCACACAGCCCCTCGAACTCCCTCTCTTCTCTACTCATTTGGCTCAAAGCTGAGCAGGGTGATTTCTCTGTGTGCGTTTCTTTCTAAAAATCTTTGTAAATTTCTATGGAAAGTAATTTTGCCCTTGTTCTCAACTCTGGTCAGTGAATAACATTCACACCCTCACTTATCTGTCGCCCCGACTTCCTCCCACTCCAATCCTATCTGACACTTCTAACCAACAGACAGGAGGCATCCTTCTCTTCACCTTTTCATCAGAATTGTGAACGCTTTGGAAGCAGGGACCAAACTTTATCTTCTTGCATTACATATAATAAAATTCCTTAAAATTCTCTATATGGTTTCTCATCCATTCTATTTAGTAACATAGGAGTTTGTTGCTTTTTGAGTAATAACAGTTAACATCAATTAAGCATTTACAAAATGCCAAGCACTTTACATAGATTTTTCTCATTTAAAGCTCATAACCACCCTATGAGGTTGATATTATTTGCATCATTTTACAGATCAGAAAACTGAAGATCAGAGAGGTTAGATAACTTATTCAGGACTACTAGATAATTAGAGGCAGGAGCTAAACTCAGTCCTAAACTAGAATTTAACCAGTGTGCCTCATTGCTTTCCTAGGATGTTTTGCTACTGTATCCTTTTATCTGTTGTTTTAAATCTCTGGTGTGTTTGGTCTGAAAGGTAGGCCCAGCCAAACACTTTCTGTGCCTCTCCGTTTGAGCAATAAAGTTATCAAAACGGCTAACCACGACCCAGTCTTGGCAATAGATGGATCTCAAGCCGGAGGGCAGCAATCTGTGACAAAGGCCTGATTGGTTCCTCCAGGCCTAATCTCAGTTTTCAACCTGGGCGTGCCTGTCAGTTCTCCCACCTATTCACTCCCCACTGCGCCACCCCTGCCTCTTGTCGGGATAAAGGCTCAGCCCAGGGGAAGACTGGAAAGCTGTGCTCCTTGGGGGAATCCGAGGACCCACAGTGAGTTAGTTCCGGTTCACAGTCCCTGGGTTCATCTCACTGCAGAGGAATTTGCTTCATCCCCAAAGCGGATAAACACAAATCAGCTCCTTACAAAGAAACACCGAGTCTGAGGTGTGAGCCCTCAGAAAAACCCAGAGAAAACCTGAGAACTAGGCGGCGGAGCCGGGGGGAGGCGTTCCCATCATCGACCCCGCCCCTAGCCCCGCCCCACCCTCCTTCCGCATTCAGGTTCCAAGCCCCGCCCCTGGTAAGCTGCAGCCAATCGGGGAGCCGCGACCCC
>NW_005371274.1:1684219-1708632 GCF_000412655.1 Myotis brandtii
CGCTCACCTCCGCTCGGACTCCATCTCTGCCCGCCCCGCCCGATCTAAGCCCCCCTTTCCGGGCGTCTGCTTCGTGCCTGGCACCGGCTGGGCGCCTCGCGACCGTTGTGGTTTGGCTCCCTCCTTTCAGCTTTCCGGTGCGTATTACCAGCCCCTTACAGGCGGGCGCAGGGGCCAGGTGTCTTGGCCGAGGTCTTTGCTTAGTTTAGCATTTTGCCGATTAATAATCGCTTTTGTCTAGTCTACAGCATCTTCATTTTAGAGAGAAAAAGCGCGCCTCTTTTTTGCAGTCTGTCCTTGCCTGTGTGCCTCCCCATGTGATTGATACCTTATGTGAGGGTTTCCCAAGATTTGCCTCCACTTGCAGGTGCGGAGCCTGGAATCGAGGCCTGTGCGCTGGGCCGGGCTGAAAGGTTTCTTGGGTCACCTGTCCAGCTTGTCTCACGTCGCTCCAGGCACCTGCTCTTAGGCCCTGAGGGTGACAGGCAGAATTCAAGGTTAGGTCCCCAGTGGTTTGGCCATATCGCTTCTTTTCAATAGAAAGGTTCTTGTACTTAGCAAGTAGGTTATTTTACCTTTTCAAACCTGAGATTTGACGTTTAAAACTCAGACTTATAATTGTGTTTTTATTTTTACAATTTCAGAGATGTCTTGTAGAAGCCCCAAAGATTTAATTAAAAGTAAATGGCGGTCAAAGTCTAGTAACTCCAAATCAGAAACTACATTAGAAAATTTTAGGGGGAAAACTGCAGCCTTACAAACATCAGTGGATGAAATCACAGGCGGAAGAGCAAAGCTGACTGATAAAGAAAGACACAGACTTTTGGAGGTAAATGGCCTTAAAAACCCTTTCAATTGTAGTAAGCTTTATGGGAGGAAATGAGACACTGTTTTCCCAATAATGATATAATCTAGCTTTTCTGTTAGTTTACTAAATGTAAAAAATCATGTCTAACTTCAAAGTAATAGAGTTCGGATATTAGTATGAGTATTTAGAAACCTATTTTATTGTGTATATTGGCTGCTTTTTAAGTAATCTTTGTTTTCAGGTTCTTTTGAGATCATAGCATTACGTACATTGGCATTTTGCATCTTTTAAACTATATTTCAGGTTCCCTAATTTTCAGTTTGTTGTGGCATAGTCAGTAAAGCAGTTGGGAATTTATTAAAAATGGAAAGATTTTAAAATGTAATCATTAATTTGATTTTAATTTATTTTGTAATAGTACTTGTTAAAGTTAGAAAATAACTGGTTGGGTTTATTTAAATTCTATTCTATAGGCACATCATAAAACCAAATGGTTTATTATTTTTAACAACACATATTGAGATAAATACTTATTCAAGCATTGAGAAGTGGTCTGTCACATGAAGATTATTTTCCAATCTGGTGAAAGAATCTGACAGCTTCCCTGAGATCTCTTTGTCATTCCACTTTTGACAAGCACTGGTGTCAAATCTCTGTTCCTTTATAATCAATTGAAACTAAACTTCCTGTAACTTCTACCCATTTGTTCTAATTGTGCCCATTAAAGCTACACAGAACAAGTCTGCTTTTAATCCAATTGACAGCTTTTCAGATATTTAAGAAAACCTTGCTTCCTCTTACTTTTCTGTAGACTAGCCCCATATTCTGCAGCTTTTCTGGCTTCTTATCACCCTGTCACTTTCCTGAACACGTGGTGGCATGTTCATTTTCCTTCTGAATCATGTACTCAGTGCTGTACACAGTGGCAAACACAGGTTGAAATGGTACGATTATTGCCACTGATCTGGATGCTGTACCCATGGAAACCTAAAATTGTATTGGCTTTTTTGTAACTAGCATACTACTACTGCCTTATCGTAAGCTTGTAGCTAACTAAAACCCTTCATCATTTTCACACAATCATTCAACTCAATTTTCCCCATTTTACATTTCCCCCTCTCCCCCCCCACCCCATGAAGTTTTTAGTTTTATGATGTTTTTAACCTTGTTAGCCTGTAAAGTCATTCTTTTAACTTTTTCAATTATCTCTATTGGTGCTTTCTCCCTTATGCCAGAGCAGTATAACATCCATGCCTTCTTTATCTTTTAAGTCCTTGAAAATGTTGTACATTCCTTTGATGATCACTTTATAGATTGGATACTAAATCATTTATTAACAAAAAGCAAGTCAATGAATGCATTTTTATCCAGGTGTAAACATTCTGTAATTTTTAGGTTCTGTTGCTTCAAGTCACGTTCATCAATCAGCATGGGTGACTAACTTTTAGCCTTGGATTGTTAGGACTCATATGATGGAGGGATGATGACCAGATCCTCATGTGAAAGCCAGTTTTTCTTTAGCTTTCTGTCGCCACGCTTGACAAAGTTGGTTTCTCCTTTCTGTATCCGTGTCTCGTCCACTTTATATGTATCTTAACTACAGCATTTACCATATTGCATTAATGTATTGATTTACCTCTCTGAGCATAAGACCTTGGCCCTGGTATCTAGTATAATGCTGACTTGATATGTAATAAATACTTCATAAATGTTTGTTGTAGTATATCATTCACTTTCAAGTTTGACCTGGCTTTGCTCTAAGATTCTTCTTAGTTTATATGTAGACAATTCAAGTTCTTGAAGCTGAGAGGGAGAAGAATGCTTATCATCTCACAGAGAAGGACAAAGAAATAGAGCGACTCAGAGGCCAGCTGAAAGCCACATATAGTACTACCGCACTGCTTGAGCAGCTAGAAGAGAAAACAAAGGAAGGCGAAAGGAAGGAACAGCTGTTGAGATCCTTGTCTGAAGAGATAGATGTATTGAAAAAACAGTTGTCTATTGCACCTGCAACCACTGAACTTGAAACCAAACCATTTCATGCATCACAGGTACTAATAATTTCTTTCAATTATAATTTCTTTCTTTCTGACACAATTGGTAATTCTTTATAAAGAATTAGTTCATGAAAACATGCTTGTCAAATGATGAAACAGTACAGTATAGGTTACATTTTTTTTTTTGTAGCCTGGAACCCTCTCTATAAATAGTTATAGTTTTTTTATGGCTTCCTCCGTGCCCCACACCATTGTTTTGCCCAAGGGAATATTCAGAATACAGAATCCACTGTGTAAGACAGCGAAGAACACTTTATTGAGCTCTTTTTCCTGTAGTATGTTTCATCACGATAGGCTTCATTTTTGTTATTTTTCATATTTGAGATATAAAGTTACATTATCAAGTATGCTTTTCTTAACTATGCTTGCTTTTCCTTCCCTTTTGTTGGTTTAGCAATTACACAGAAAGAGCAAGGATTGTAGGTAGGCAGATCTAAGTTCAGATCTTGGTTCTGCCACTGGCTAGCTATGACTGTGAACAAATTCCTCAACCTCTCTAGTCTTAGAGACAATGCTAGAATTCGAACCTCTCTCCCAAACCTCAATTTTCACATTAGTAAAATCAGGAAAGAATACTGGAGACTAAACGTAGTAATTACGTAAGTTGCATAGTGCCTGGCATATAGTAAGTGCTCAAGAAATGGTTTCTTACTGATCAGGGCTTTGATTCTTTTGGAAATTTGAACACCTGAATAATACTAATACTACAGCTATTAATACCACCTGTAGAAGAAAATCTGTAGCTTTCAGATATAATGTCTCCATGCTGTTAAGGTCTCTGTACTTGTCCACCCTTTAGAGTAGAGCCATCAGACCTATTCATTTATGTGTACTCTCATAATAGATGGGCAATTGAGTGTTTCTATAGATGAGTTCGAAGAGGTGAAGTTTTTCTAGAGAATTTCCACAGAGCTGAAACTCATGAAGCATTACAGTCAGATCCAAAGTGGGTGGTAAAACCGTTCCTTACGGTTAAGAATTCCTTTCTTACCCTAGCTAGTTTGGCTCAGTGGATGGAGCATCGGCCTGTGGACTGAAGGGTCCCAGGTTTGATTCTGGTCGAGGGCACATGCCTGGGTTGCAGGCTCCCTCCCGAGTAGGGGGCATGCAGGAGGTGGCCAATCAATGATTCTCTCATCATTGATGTTTCTATCTCTCTCTCCCTCTCCCTTCCTCTCTGAAATAAAAACATATTTTTAAAAAAAGAATTAGTTTCTCCACTTTTGAAGATGGAAATGCAAATTTTGGTAGAAATGATCATTTAAAAAATGTATTCTTATCATTATGTGGGCTATCCACTATTAATTTCTGTATTATTCAGCATGTCTAATTGCTATAACAAACCACCTCCAAATTGTAGTTTTCTACAACAAATGTTTATTTTTCCCTCATGTCACAGTCTAGTGCAGGTTGGAATGGAGAAGTTTTACTCCACACAGTCATTCAGAGATCCAGGTTCCTTCTCCTTCCCCACCCTTCCTGTCCCTTATGGTGGAGTCTTCCCTCAAATTCCTTTTTTTAAAAAAATATATTTTATTGATTTTTTATAGAGAGGAAGGGAGAGGGTTAGAGAGTTAGAAACGTCGATCAGCTGCCTCCTGCACATCCCCTACTGCGGATGTGCCCACAACCCAGTACATGCCCTTGACCAGAATCGAACCTGGTACCCTTCAGTCTGCAGGCCGACGCTCTATCCACTGAGCCAAACCGGTTAGGGCGATCAAATCCCTTTTATAAAGTTATGAACTAGAGAGAATCTGTGGAGAATTGGGGAAGGGTTTGGGGCCAGGCCTCGTATCGGCATATATCACTGCTGCCTACATCCCATTGGACAGATTCAGTCTCGTGGCCGCACTAACCACAGGGAAGGCTGGGAAACTCATCTACAGTGTGCCCAGGGCCGAGGGAAAGGGGTCTGGTGACATATCCCTGTCATAGTTTCCACCTAAAGAACCAAACTGAGAGTGAGAAAGGGCTGCATATTATATTAGGGTCAGTGTCTAGAGCACCTTTGGTGAAAAAATATTTTTCAAGCTTCCCTGCCAGCATTCACACAAGTGAAGACTGGAATGCAGCTTTTTATGTTGGCTAGTCTGGGGACCTAACAACCTCTTTCCCCTCTTTTTTCCCTTTATGAGAAAATGAAGAAAAAAAGACAAGTTATGTTTTGAGTTCCATATAATCTATGTGAATTAATAATAATTGTTTCTAATATAAACGTAATTCTAGAAATCAACTTTTTTGTTTGACAATTTACTATTTTCCAGATTTCATTTAAATAGCCCAGTTTTATTTTGTCTCCTTTTGGTGAAACCACTGGGCTACTCATATGCACTAAGGGCTATTCCGGTGATCCTGGGGTCCAAAGGTCCTCAGAAGTCAATTAGATATGAAATCTCAAGGTTTCCAATGCGCTTAGGATATTGGCAGAAGGTCTGAAGTACCCTTCCCCCTGCATGAGGTATAAGGTCTGGATTTTGGGATCCCCCTGTGAAGTATAATGAGGAAGTTTCTATTACTACATTTATGATGTTAACTAATACTGGTTTATTTACAGACTGAGACTAAAATTCACTGCTGTACCTCACCAATGAATAATATTCATGAAATGGAAATACAGCTGAAAGATGTAAGCTCCTTTTCCTTTTGTTAAGTTGTGGCTAAAAGGGACTAACTCATTTATTCTTAAATTTCATGGAATTTGACAGCATTGATGCCGTGAAAAATCTGTTGAGGTGGAGAACTGAGTGGTTCTCCATCTCTCTAGGTTACTGCCTTTAAGTCTCTTTTCAGGTATTCAACAGGCCCAGTTCCTCTAATCATGGTCTTGTTAGGCTAGACAGTCCTAGAAATTACCCATCACTACCAAATACCTCAGCAGCAAATACCCCTTCTCTGCCTAAATCTAATTTGCCCAGCTATTTTGTTATTATAATGTAATTTAAAGTTTTCTTCTCTCTTTTTTTTATCCATGCAAGATGTACTCTAGTTTGAAATTCTTCCATTAGAACCAGGATTTGCTTTCATAGTTTGAAAAGGAAAATACATTCTTTGTATACTCATTACTTCTTTTCTTTAGAATTTGATACAAGGTTATTTTCAATATATGGTGAAGTCATATTATTTTAAGCTTATGTCTTAAATGGATTGGTAGGTTTCATTGGAAATTAAACAAATTGAGGACACAGGACTACTACTATTCACAGTGTATTTTTTTTCAAGGTTTAAGATTAGATATACAAAGTATGAAATTCTTGATTTAATTATTAGGCCACTAGGTAGGCATTTTGATTTTAGAAATATTACTGGTATGTCTACCCTGATATAAGTATGCTTTTAAGATTCCTGTTTTATTTCATCTAGCAAGTATACCTTGTAGTCTGTTTAATTTTCAAAAGAATAATTTAAATCTGTTGAGCGTCTGTATAGTGGGGTACTGTAGTACCCTTATCAAGGTAATTTACATAGAGGTAACTAAAATAAAGAAGAAACATAGTGTTTAACTATCAAAATAAGTTGTTGTTTTTTTTTGTCTCACATATTATCCCCAGCATCTAGAACAGTTGAAAGAATGACTGAATGGAATCTTGTGTGCATTTTACTAGTGTCTCCTTTAGCAAAATACTTGAACTTTAAAATGTTACATGCTTATATCCAATCTTTTTGTTTTGTTCTATCTCCCCAGATTATTTAAGGATTACATTGTACTTCTCTGCTCTGTTTACTTAGAAAGGCTTTTAGACAAATGGAGTAAAATTCAACCCACCTCACCTTCAGATGGTGATCTAGACTGAGCAATGCTTCTCAGACTCCAATGTGCATATGAATCTGGGGGACTGTCATGAAATGCAGATTCTCATTATCTTGGTCTGGGGTAGAGCCTGAGATTCTGGATTTCCAACTAGCTCCAGTTGCTACTCCTGCTGGTGGTTTGAGGGCCATCCTTTGAGAACCATTAATTTACCTTTGATAAGCAAGAGGAGTTTAGCTCTGGTTGTCACTTTGGAATCTGCAGATCTTACAGAGCAGGAGAAAAATTGTAGTTGGAGGATTTAGGGAGCAGGAGCAGGAATAGAGAAATCTCACTCCTCATAATCAACACACACTCAACATTATTCAGCTTTTGAGAGAGCTCAGCAGTTCTAGTCCTGTACCCCTCCTCAAAGCTCCTGCAAAACTTCTGTGGAAGTTTGCCTACCTACTTTAAGATGAGCGTTTGTTATGCTAAAAGAAGCCCTAAAAAACTATGTTTACCTTTCTTAAGGCCTAACTGTATCAATCCTCGGCTACCACATAGATCTAGCCGACATTTTGAAATAATTCCATGAAGTTCATGATGTGAACACTGATGATGTCAGCAACTTTCACACTAAATCAAACCAAAGAGCTAAAAGGCAGTTTCCATAGGCATTTCTTTTTTTTTTTTAATTTTGTTTTGCTCTTCATTTTTTTAAAAAATCTCATTTTAAAATATAGACTTTAGAGAAGATAAATAATTATTTTTAATTTTTTTATTGGGAAAAATTCAAATTCACAGCAAAGTGACAAGTATGAAAATGGTACATAAAACACCCCCTAACCCTTTACCAATTCTATCATTGTTAATATCTTATCCCATTTTGCGCTCTCTTTCAGTCCCCCCAGTAAATATATCCAGACTTTTTTGGATATGCAGCTTAACTGCCTGTATCTTTAAAGAATAGAAATTCTTACCTGAAAGATGCCCTGATATATAATCAAAAACTTCCAGTGTGTGTCTCAGGACTTACCCCATCTCACCCCTCTAGAGTGAGATGCCAGCTTGTGGAGGAAGGGAGCCCCTCCTTTTACAGTTCACCTGTAACAAATGAAGGGTGACTCAGAAAGATCTGAGCACTCTGGAAAACATATTCTAGTGTGTGTTTTACTTCAGTGAGGTTATACCATGCGACTTTTTTTTTTCAAGAACTCTGTGCCATCTCCTCTGGCAGCCCTGAAGGATAGGAAGTTATTCATCCTGGCTGCTACTTCAACCACTGATAACAACAAATTACAACAGGTCTGGGATGAATTGTGACACAAGGGGCACAGATTAAGAACTTGTAAGATTATAGAAATAGTTATGACAGCTTTATTACGAAGGGTTTGTGGATATAAGAAACATCCGAACTTGTAGAGAATTTTTGTATGAATTTATCTGAGCCAAACCGTTATGCCAGGAAGCCAGATCTCAAATCTTCGGTTGGCCAGAGACAGTTTTGCAGTTATTTTTATACATTTGGAACTAAGGAGGGAATTACTCTGTGAGTCATAAGAATTTTTATGTGCTGGAAAAGATTACATCACTTGGGTTCCCTTCCCATTTTAAGATTTTGCTTTTTAATATTATTATTACGCTTATCACTGATTTTTGTATCTTTTCACATTGAGGCTCTAGAGAAAAATCAGCAATGGCTTGTGTATGATCAGCAGCGAGAGGTCTACGTAAAAGGACTTTTAGCAAAGATCTATGAGTTGGAACAGAAATCGGAAACAGCTGCTCATTCACTCCCACAGCAGATAAAAAGGACTGAATCAGAAGGTACTGGTATAATATGTTTTTTTGGAATAGGCCTGCCAGCATTTTCCCAAAGGAGAGATTCCTCAAATTTAGATTTTTATAGATACGTGTTAGAGAGTAAAAAGCAAGTCTTATTAAAATGGTGTTCTGAAGAAATACCATTTTGGCCATTCTGTCTTATTTTCCATTGTTTTCTGATAAAAGGGCATAAGACACAGGGCAAAGGGGAAACCTGGCAGCTCCAAGGCACACTGTATTTTCTCCACTGTGCATGTCCTCCTCTCCTTTAAAGCCCTTCTCCAACCTCATTCCTCCCAGAGCCGGCCTTGTCACCAATTACCATATCAATCCCAGGAGAAAGAATACATTTTGCAGGTGATACTACAATCATTTGAATATCACCATAGAATTGAGATGAAGTTTCTTATGAATGATGCTTTTTGCCATGTGCTTTACAATTTCCCTAACATTGCTTTCAATTGAGTTTCACAAGAACCCTAAGAGGTGGGGCAGAAAGATCATTACTCATTTTACAGGTGACAAGCTAGGGACAGAAGAGAAACCCCATGCAAAGCACAGGCAAGGCTCATAATCTTGGAGCTCCATATTTGAAATTTTTTAAAATGAAGCTAATGCTAGAAAGAATATAAAAGGAATGTCTCGAGATAATTTAAAGCTGTTTATCCCTAAGGGGACAAAATTACTATACATGAAAGTAGGATTTTAGTTATTGGCTAAGTCTAATTTTTTTCTTTGGTAATATAGGTAGGGGTGTGTGTGTGTGTGTTATCAAAGTAATAATGGTTTGCTAAAATAATGTAATAGTACAGGAGGGTCCTGCTCCACCTTTCCCATCTCATCCTGTCTCTGTTTCCCCCTATCAGGGCAGCTACTGTTAACATTTCTGTTTTTTAATTTGGGTGATTATCTCACCTATAAATAATTAGCTTATGTCCCTATTTGTTGATTTATCTTCTTTAGACATTAGTGACTTTTCCTCTCCATAGAATAGTTATATTACTATTTTTTAGTTCTTCTAGTTATTAGTGTTGTCATTTCAAATAACATACCTGAACTTCTATTTTTGTCCTATCAATATCAGCCCTATCTCTTGACTCCTCATCTTGTAAGGTAAGGAAATAATGTGATCTTGTTTATAGAAACGGGTTTATCTTTATATTTTCAGGAATATTACATATTTCATAAAGTGAGTTATGCCCTGCTGTGTTTGTCATAGGTTATCTTCAAGAAGAAAAGCAAAAGCATGACTACCATCTCTTGGCAAAAGCAAAAAAAGATCTTGAGGCTGAACGACAAACCATAACTCAGTTGAATTTAGAACTTCATGAATTTCAAAGAAAATATGAAGAAACCCAAAAAGAAGTTCATGACTTAAATAAACTGTTGTGTTCACAAAGAAAGGCAGATGTACAACATCTGGAAGATGATAGGCATAAAACAGAAAAAATACAAAGGCTCGAGGAAGAGAATGATATTACGAGGAGAAAACTTGAAGAAGAGAAGAAGCGATCTGAAGAGCTCTTATCTCAGGTAAGCCTAACCAATAAGGTTGTCCATGATTCATAATTCAAGTTTCTCATACTTACTAAGTGCAGGGACTATTTTAGCCACTAGGGAACCAGGAAGGAACAAAAGTTCCTGTTCCCTTTGTGGGTATTCATATTTAGAATTGAAATAGACCATAAACAAATTAAAGAAAACAGGGAAATATGCCAAAGAGAAATTGGGGGCCAGTGGAGATAGTATTTGGACAAAGACCTGATGTCAAGAAGGAACCAGCATGGTGAGTGACTATGGGAATTCTCTGCAGCCAGAGGAACTCGTACATTTCAAAGGCTCTGAGAAAGGAGGAGGCGAGTATGGTGAGAAGCCAAAAGATGTCAAGAGGGGAATCAGGCTGATCCCAGGGCCTTAACCATGATACCGTGCTCAGGTTAATTCACGTGGCACGTTCCGTGTTCTCATTCTCTAGCTTTATGCCAGGATGTTGAAGGCGCTGAGTTTGGATTATTAGAACTGAATGCTACTTTGACAGAAACTCATTAAGCTAAATTTTGCTTAGCAAAGCACGGAATAATGGAAAGGACAGTATTTGGAGTTTATACCTGGTCTCTAGTCTAGGATGTGTGTGGCCTTAGGCAAATCATCTAGCATCTCTGACTTGCAGGTTAACCACATGTCAGATTAATACTTCTTGTATCATAGGGCTTTTGTGAGGGTCAATTGAGAGAATGTAAAAGAGTTTTGCTAGTGATTTCTACTATTAGAATAGTAACTTTAAAAATCCTCCAAAAGCTGACGGGGAGTGGATCATTTGTAACATTTGCCATCTTAGTCTTCACCATGCTTACTTCTGCCTACCAAGCAGTGTTATTTGTGAAAGGTTATACATAAATGATTGAGAATTTTGCTCCAACTATGTGGCCAAGGAGGTGAGGCACTGACAGCTGTTATCCTATTCAGAAATATTAGATTAGATGTCAGAACTTCCTGGAAAGTGGGTGTGGCCACTGCCGAGTTCTGTGCCTCAGGGAGCTCTTAGCCTGGGTGGCACTGCTCAGCTGCTGGCATGAATAGCCATCAGACAGCCAGCGGGAGTGACTCACTCAGCTGAGCAGGTGGTGTTCTGGTTAGAGCTGTGAGACTAGTGAGCTGCTCATGCATCCAGGTCAAGCGACAAAAAGGTTGGCTGTGGCAACACTGTCTGTCTTTACACCCTACAGATCCAGTTTCTTTACACATCTCTGTTAAAGCACCAAGAGGAACAAACGAGGGTAGCTCTGTTGGAACAACAGGTACTCACTGGGGTTGTTTCTAAATTCATTTTAACCCATTAGAAAATGGAAGTTTTCTCATCTTTACACTATTTTGTGAAGGACCATTTGAAAGCCTGTTGTCAGGCTCTGAAGTGAGGCTGGCAATTTTCTTGACAGGTAGATGTTCACCTTGGCAAATTTTATTCTTCTCCAAATGGCTTCTGTAGTTTCTACTGTGGCCTAATGGAATCTCCCTAATAGGGCTACCTTATGACTTCAAGCAGAACTCAAAGAGACACCATTTATTCTTAGAATGTAGACCAAAGGTTTTTAATACATTCCAAACCTGGAGCAGCCATCTCTCCCTTCTCCCCCTTCCACATAAAAAAAGTGGGGGGGCGGGGGGGAGGATACCTATGCTTCAGGTATTGGCTCTGCTCCTTAGGTCAACCAAGTCCTCCACCATAAACTTCTTTTTAAAAAAAATTAATTTCGTTTTATTATTGAATTTATTGGAGTGACATCGGTTAATCATACCATACAGATTTCAAGGATACAACTCAATGAAACATCATTTGCACACTGCATCGTGCGCTCACCACCCAAAGTCAAGTCTTTTACCATCTCCATTTATCCCTCCCCCACACCCTCCTCCACCTCCTCCCACCTCTGTTTCCTTTTGGCTATCACCACACAGTTGTCTGTGTCTATGTGTCATATATATATTTTTCTTCCTTAATCCCTTCACCTTTTTTCATCCAGCCTTCCAACCCTCCTCCCCTCTAAGAGCTGTCAGTCTGTTCTATGTATCCATGCTTCTGTTTCTATTTTGTTTATTAAATTATTTTGTTGATTAGATTCCACATCTCACTGTGCTCAGTTGAATTCTTGCTCTGATAGTATAACAAATGTTTGCTTCTTGTGCTAATTAAAAAGTGCAAGTATCCAGTCAAGAACTATACAGTTTATACCAGTTGTAACTATCTTGTTTTGGGCATTTCTCCAGATTCAGGCATGTACTTTAGACTTCGAAAATGAAAAACTTGACCGTCAAAATGTGCAGCATCAATTGCATGTAATTCTTAAAGAGCTTCGAAAAGCAAGAAGTCAAATAATACAACTGGAATCCTTGGTGAGTCTGGAATGGTTCAACTTAAAATTTATTTTCTTCTTTTTCTTTCTGCCCTCTTTCCATTTACTAGTATATACCAACCAGTTCCCAAACTAGGAGGCTACTGCTTAAAGAACAGCTGTTTCTCAAATCAACAGGCAGAGCCCCTGCCTCATTTAAAGCAAGTGACCTTGGAGCATCAGAGCAGAGCACTAGAAAGAGGGACACTATGTGCCTCTTGGTAATCATTACATTACTGGTGCCTAGGACCATCCCCCACTCACCCTGGGCTGTCACTCTGGAGGCACTAAAAATACCCGGCCTGGGAGAAGGAAAAGAGCAAAGGAGGGGATTTTGTTTTTCTATTTAAAAAGAAAGAAAGAAAGAAATGCTCTTTTCAGGGATCATGGACTATTACTGTTAAAATACTGTTTTAAGTATATTGAATTAAGCACATTTTGTGGATTACCCTGACCACCTAATCTTTTTTTATTGACTTTATTGGGGTAACATTGGTTAGTAAAATGATATAGGTTTCAGGTGTGCAATTCTGTATTGCACCATCTGTATATTGTATTGTGTCTTCACCACCCCAAGTAAGTCTCCTTCAATCACTGTTTATGCCCCCTTTAATCTCTTCAACCTCCCTCAGCCCCCTTTTCCCTCTGGTAATCACCATACTGTTTTGGGAACACACAATCATTTAAAAGAAAAACCTTTAAATGACATTGGTTCTAAGAGGAAATGGTTTTTTACTTACCTATTTTCCTTTTTATAATAGGCTTTTAGACCAGACCTGTTGGTGTCTGTGTTTCTGTGTGTGTCCCATAGCACATATTTTACATATCATCCTAGTACTGCTGAGTATTTCAGATGGAGAAATGTTACAAATAGAATTCCTCACTTTTCAAGAGAAAAACTTCTTTATGAATAAAAGAAAATATATTTTTGGCTCTATCCTTTAGTATGTTGCTTATTTTGAGCATTTATAATATTTGAAATTTATCCTTCATTTCTGTTAATGACTTTCTCAAAATATAGGAAACCAGAGGGTATACAAAAGAATCCATTATTTTCCTGTACTTTCTTTGTATTCCTACTGTCTGTCATGATAAACTGCTGTAAAATCCTCATTTTTAAGCTTTACTTACTATCCTAAGTTCCTCAGAAAACATGGAAAAGGAAAGTCTCAAAGGTATTATACAATTAGTCATTTCTGTGTATAACTTGTTTGATCTGCATTCTGTGCTGCTCCTAATTCCATGTACTTCTTTATTGCTGAAGCGCTCCTCTTACATAAGACTAGCAAATTTTGTCAGCCTTACACACAGGCCTACCTTTACATTCGCTCTAAGCATTTTTTTAAAAAACTGTCCATATAAACACCTAACCCCGGTACTTCCTGGGTAATCTGGGTAATTTCTATGTTAGCACCACAATACTGATGAGCAGAGATTCCAAAGAAAACCTGTCTGCAGGGCTGAAGCAGTTGCATCTGTGGAGCGGCTACAACTTACATACAAATGGTGTTCATTTGACGTTTATTTTTCAGAGGCAGCTTCCTGAACTTGCCTTCACAGAGCCATTAGTCACTTTCCAAGGAGAGACTGAAAACAGAGTAAAAGTTGCCTCACCAAAAAGTCCCACAGCTGCACTGAATGAGAGCCTGGTGGAATGTCCCAAGTGCAATATCCAGTATCCAGTCACCGAACATCGAGATCTGCTCGTCCATGTTGAATACTGTTCACAGTAGCAAGAGTTCTTTATTTTTTATCAAGAGATTCAATACTGTATCTTATGTTAGTGAAGGAACATTTTGAATTCTTTATTTCATCTGCCTGTCTACCCTCGAGACTCTGGCATAAAGTGATTTACTGTATTTTTTGGGCTGCTTTGCATTTTCCTCGGCACTGATACCTACCTGAGATGGTTCATATTAGGCCTTAGTGTATGCCGAGATGGCTAACATTTTGCACTGTTAAAATACTTGATGAAGAAAAGATAGTTCAGGTAATTATTTGTGAATTAAATCTATACACAGGCAAGCAAATATTTTGTGTTTGTGGGTTTTTAAAAATCGAAGGTAATTAACCAAGTATCTTACTGTCTTATTTAGCACTTTTATCTAAGCACTTGATATGTGTAAATATACCTACAATTGAGTCCATTGTTAAAAGATGGTGATACGTTCTCTTTTTTTCCCTTGCTATTATAGAATGGTTATTAGACAGGTTGGGAATGTTCTTGGTCTTTATTGCTGTTTACTGTTGAAACTGTAAACCTACCTATGTTCTAAGCACAAAGCAGATTCTGCTTAAGGAATACTTCTAAGTAGCCACACACACCAATATTTTCTGTCATATTAACTGGGTCTAACTTTATGGTTTTTTTGTTTGTTTTTTCAGTCCGCAGGCCAACGCTCTATCCACTGAGCCAAACCAGTTAGGGCTTTGTTTGTTTTTTAATTATGTTTTATTGATTTTTAGAGAGAGAGAAGGGAGAGAGAGAAACATTGATGGGAGAGAAACATCAATTAACTGCCTCCTGCATGGCCCCCACCAGCGATCGAGCCCGCAACCTGGGCATGCGCCCTGACTGGGAATCGAACTGGTGACCTCTTGGTGCATGGGTCAGTGCTCAACCACTGAGCCATAGTGGCAGGGCAGTTATAACTAAGTTGAATTTCATTAGCACATGTTGGTCAGCTAAAATTGTTAAAACGAATTTTAACAAAACCATCTAGCCCTCACATTTTAATTTGCAGGTATTTTATTTACTTATTTTTGGCACTCAACGCTGGCAATGTGTTTGCTTATCTGAATATATATTTTTATACTTGTTTGTGTAAACCAAAAAATTTTTTATTTGGGTTTTCCAATATGCTTAACACTGGGCCACTGTTAGTAATATAAATGAGAAAAAAATAAAATTATTTAATAAGTTTTTATATGTCTAGCATGTATGTATATAAATATTCTAAGATTTCTACCCTGAGAGGAGTACCAGAGAGATTACAGATTAACATACAGTGTAAAGTAAGGTGAGGATACAATGGAACCAAAACCTACATTAAGCTCAGAAAAGTTAAGCAAAATCCCCACAATCATTTAAAAAAAAAAAAGACATTCTTGGGTCTCAAATTCCAAGTCAACTTCAACATCTATCTTCTTTCCACCAGGCCAGAAGCCTTTATGAATTCTCCAAACGCAGTATATACTTAAGCAATACCATAACTGGAGTCTGAGTTAGAAAAATGACAGAACACACTACCTGGTCTCCATCCCTCTTATCTGAATAGTTCTGCCTTTTCAAATCCCTCCACCTGGTTCCATGGACTCCTGCTATGGGGGTCCTCTGACATCTTAAATTTCTGCTCCAAACATTTATTAAATGCCAACTATGTATAGAAGGCTCTGGGCTAGGTATTAGTGACACAGTGATAATAGAATACAATATACTAGAAGAGACCAAAATCTAAAGAGATAGTATACTACACTATAGGAAGTGCTATAATGAATTTATATGTAGGATAGAGCAGTTTATTTATTTAAACCTTGCCTCATTCTAATATTGATTGAAAGTCTGACTCTTCAAAGATACAACTCTTATACTAAGATAAAATAAAAAAGAAGTACGAAAAAGCAAGAGGAAAACAAGACTAAGAAGTAAAATGAAGCCACTCATAATAGCTCCAAGGCAGGCCATGGAGTGCTTCTGACAGGTGAGCCCTGACCTTGGTGCTGAGCTTTGTAGTTATTAGCACAGAGAAACAATCCTGTACACCATTCACAAGACTTAAAAATACAGCTGGTCTTCAAGAGAAATGCCCCTACTATGATCCTGGTACTGAGACTCCTCTAGTGTGCCTTCATAAAGAAACCATGTAACGTGAAGGTCCAGAGCCTCAACAACAATCTGATAAACAGCAGAGTTCCACTCTGGTTTCTTAATGTTCTTACGCGTAGGTGAAAACATCGTGTATGGAATCATGTCCATAATCCTCAAGTGCAGGCAATTCCATACTTTCCCAATAGGAAGCTCTCTGCTGTTGCCCCAGGGCAACTGTTAGGGATAGGCACTACCTCAAAAGCCTGCCAGCCAGCCAGCCAGCCAGCTGGACTGTGGAGACTGGAAAATGCACGCCTTCACCCAAAGAGGGCGCAGCTGCTCAGCTCCAGCTAATATTCCATGTTGATGAGTCCAATGTGACTAGACTTTCAGATTTTCCAAGAGAAATCTAGACGTTTTAAATGTGAAATCTCCAAACTTCTCTAAATGTTGGGAAAAATTACTACTATGTGAGCCAAACAAACATTTCCAGTTTGTAACCTCTGTTTAAAGCATCTGATTGGGGCAAAAAGAGTGGCTAGTTCCGCTGAGAAAGGCAGGAAGCTGAGGCAGGCTCAGTCCTACCTGCTCTCAGGTCTGAGTTCTTCTCAAATCCAGCCCAATCAAACACACCTGTCTGAGGGACACAGAGTGACTATGACCCTTTCTAACCGTCCTTTCCACCTGCCACCTACTAGTAGTTTTCTTGAATACCCTCCCCAACCGAACTGGCTGGCTGCTAGCATGTCCTTGCTACTCTCTACTCTCCGAACCCAATAGCTGAGCGAGTGTCCAAGTTGGACTGGAACTGGGAGGTCATGCACTCTAGCATTTTTGGTTCAGGAAGTCCACCTCACCTCTAGAGTGCGTTGAAAATGTTGATTCTTTGGCCTCCCCCAGATTTCCTAAACCAGAATGTCTGGGGGACAGGGAGCATGTAATATGCATTCTTTACAAGCTCTCCAGGGCATTCTGGTGTTTTACTGAAGATTGAGACCCATTGACCTAGTCTAACCTTGACTTCCTGATGAAACAGAATCCCAGAGAGGGGGGTGTCTTACTCAAGGTCACACAGTAGATCTGCAGGAGAGTGAGGGAGGCTCAGGCTCCAAAGTCAGTGGTTGTGAGAGCTCCTACACTTTGGCTAGTGTGCCATGATTCTAGCAAAATACTTCATAAGTATCGTGTCATTATATCCACACAGAAACACTATATGGGAGTTTATATAACTGTTCCATTATAGAGATAAGGAAGCTATGGTTTAGAAAGCTAATTCACTTGTCTCAGGTCACATAGCGAAGACAGTGGCAGAGCCAGTACTGGAACTCGAGCGTGTCTGCCTCTAGAGAAAGAGCTGTTAGACTTTATACTTTTCCATCATAAAGCCAGAAAATGTATGTGAAAGCACATTGCAGATGGGAAATGCTGTTCAACCCCCCCCCCCCCCCCCCCCCCCCCCCCCCCCATTTCCAAGAAACCATGATTATAGCGTGGACAGGAATGAAGATAAGACAGTGACATGACCTATTTCCAAGAACCTCTATTCACTTCACTCATCCATACAGGGGTGGGGAGCGTCTGGCCCGTGGGCTGTTTAAGGTTCAAGAAATCATCTGGTCTGGGCCTGCCAAGGCATTAGGGGAGAGTTAATTAAATATTTGACCAAATATAGCAGGCTAATTTTTAAGTTGGTAATTTTGCATGGCGGGTGAATGATATTATAAATATCGAAATGGCCCTTGGCAGAAAAAAGGTTCCCCATCCCTGCTAGAACCACAGTCCTCATCCTCATTTGCAACTAGTGACAGATGCATCCAGATGCAAATAACAGAAAAGACTGGCATCATCAGATCATCAGTTGTTTGTTTTAAAAGTCTGGAATCAGATCATCCTAATTTAGATGAACAGTGTCACAACGTTTAGCTTCTGGGCTGTCATCTCCATAATTCTCTTTGTCCCCTCCTCATGCTCACGAAAAGACTGCCTCAAGTTCCCAACATCCCAAGCTAACGAGACTTTTTTTTCAAAACCAAGAAGCAGACAGCGAGCCAGAATACTGAAGGAGCACTCCTTAATGCCTTTCTCCTTTTATCCAATAAAAGGAAGTTTCCTACAAATGGAAAGATCCATCCAGAAACTTCTCAGTACACTCCCCTTAACCTCTCATTGACCAGAACTGATCACACAGGGCATTCGGATGAGCCGAGCCAGGCCCCAGCAACAAGCACTGAAGTCTCCACGGTTAGCGGTGCAGGGTCATGTCTTGCTCACCTCCTTCATCTTGTGACTGCACCACCCAGAACGCGAGGCCTCCAAGGTCTCCGCTGCGGGAAAGGAGAGGTGAAGACGCGGGCAGGAGCCCCTACCAGCAGCAGACCGCAGGCCGGAAGTGACGCACTCTTCCCCCACTCCTATTGGTCGGAACTTGGTCTCAGGGCCCCACATCCTGCAAGGTGGCTGGGGAGGACCACCTGCCCGGCCTAGGAAACAGTGTGTGGTTACTCATCTCCACCCTGTGCTGCCCCAGGACGTCAGGGAAGGGAACTGGGGAAGTCTGATGGGCGGGAGTCTGCCACTCATCTCACGCCCACCGGCTCCCTCACCAGCTTGGGCTTCCAAGAGTCGGATGCAGCCTTTTTCTCTCCACTTTATAATAATCTTTCACTGACCTGCCACTCTCTCCCCGCAGACACCCCACCCGCAACAGACTGTAAGGTTCTTCAGCTCAGAGATTGTCTCCCCTTCCCACCTCTCATTCTTAAATGGGCCTGGCTTGTAGGAGGTGATCAATACATGTTTGTAGAGCAAGTAAATAAGGGCCTTTTAAAAACAATGATTTCAACCTTTCGACCAAACAAACAAACCTGGCTCTTGCCCTGGGTGACTCAGTTGGTTGGAGCGTCATCCCACGCACCGAAAGATTGTCTTTCTCCCGTCCCCACTTCCTCTATCTTTGAAAATTAATGGAAACATAACCTCGGATGAGGATTTAAAACAACAACAAAACACACCTGGTTCTTATCTTCAGAATTTCCAGTAAAATCATTGAGGAACGAGAAGTATGATTCAACCTTTAAGCAAACATGGGTGCAAAAGAGATTACACAGCAGACTTCAAGAATGTGGCCATAAATCAAGTAAACATTTGATCAGTGACAGCAACATATGTAGAGCATTCATTCAGGAAACTGACTTCTGGAAACCCACTTAGAATACCTTCAGCCTGGCTTTAGGACTTTAACCAAAACTACATCTTCAGGACTAGAAGCATCGAGAGTCCCTTGCATGCCCAGAGAAGGCGTCACAGTGATGGTGGCTGAGGCAGGGGCTCAAAAATATAGGGTAGTTTGATATATAGTCTTTAAGAAGTTTAATTAAGGAAGCCAAATATGTGAAGCACTTTATCAGCAAGGATTATCACCATTATGGTTGAAATATATAGAGGACCATATTACAGATATTATGCTAAGGACTTTACGTGCATTATTTAATTTGATCCTCTCAACAGTGTCGTGAGGCAGGTACTACTATGCCCATTTTACTGATTGGCATGTGTTCATGCACACAGAAAAAGAGACAAGAAAGAAATTATATAAAAATGTTAATCATAGTTATTTAAGGATGGTTGGGATTATAGGTCATTTAAAAATTAATTTTAGTTTTTCTTCTCTACATTTTAAAATTGCTTATAGCAAGCATTACTTTTGTAATGAGTTTTTAAAAAGAAAAATAATACAAGGAATTAGGAAAATATAGAGGGTTTTAAGCTAATTTCAACAAAACAAACAGAAGGTATACATAGGAATAACATAATACCTTATATGTGACTCTTCAAAGTGCTTGCAATTCAAGGTCTAATTTGATTCCTACAGCAACTCAATGAGGGAGATTGGACAAGTATGACTATTTCTATTTTGCAAATGGGAAACATGAGGCTCTAAGTGGTTAAGTCTGTGAGGTCAAACCAGCTAACTAGTAACGAAACCAGAACTAGAGTCCAGATCTCCTCAGTCATTCATGGACCTCAGATGAAGTTACAGCAGATGCTGAAGTCACACCTGGCTTTGAATTGGTGTGCCCACTTCTATGTTACCTAATCCCCTCCCCCTCCCTCCCCCTGTTGTTTTAGCTTACTCAGAATCCCTTCCCCATCTTTGGTCTCAGGCCCTTGGACTTTTCTCTGTAGAGCCTGCCCTCCCTCAGTCTCAGTGCAGATTACAGGGATGGGCCTGTGACCTCAACCCAACCAATGAGAGCCATCCTTGGGAATTTTGCCCAAAGTATTAGAAAAGAGTTTGCTGAGTTGGTAGGAAATGGACAAGAATTGTTGTGGCCTCTGTGATCCCACAAGGGGACTGATAGGTGCTTGAAATAAAGCCACTCAGAAAAAAGAGTCAGGAGGCAAAGACAGATGCCTAAACATGTTGTTTGGGTACCTGGATCCTGGGGTGCTGAAAGCTGGATCCATCTACTAGACTTTTTGCTCATCTGAGCCAGTACATTCTTTTATTTTTCTTTCTTTATTCCCCTCTGCCTATTCCTCCTCCTCCTCTTCCTTCTTTTTGTTTAATTTTGAGTTGAATTCCTGTTTGTTGTAAACAAAAGACTCCTGACAATTATACTTCCCTGTCAGAGTTTTTAAAAAAATATATTTTATTGAGTTTTACAGAGAGGAAGGGAGAGGGATAGAGAGTTAGAAACATCGATGAGAGAGAAACATCGATCAGCTGCCTCCTGCACACCCCCCACTGGGGATGTGCCCGCAACCAAGGTACATGCCCTTGACTGGAATCGAACCTGGGACCCTTCAGTCTGCAGGCTGATGCTCTATCCACTGAGCCAAAGCGGTTAGGGCCCTGTCACAGTTTTCTCAACTGAAAAATGAAGATACTCACAGTGCTGCTCACCTTCTCTATAAGATTGTTGCAAGATTTACAGGAGTAACATGAGGGTCATTATTATTTTTAACGAGTTAGAAAAAACTGAATTCAGAAAATCTCATTTCTTTACCCTCCCCCTCCCCCCCAAAAAAAAGAAAGGGGGGGGGAGAACTGTTACATACATAAAAATATAGAGAATAAATTCTTATAACACCAGTTATGAGAAAAGAGAAAGCATTATGTCAGCAACTTCTGCCAGGGTGTTGCTATTTCTTAATTTCTGGTCTGGCAGGGGCAGCTAGCGTCAGGCCCTGACCCCATCTCCTTGGCAAGGAAGTCGCTGACCCTACCTTTCTCACATGTGCTCACTCCCTCCCTCGGGGATCTCTCTTCAATGCCAGGTGATGCTGGGCCATGGAAAACATCTTGCTGGCAGTTTTAAAAGAGCAGGAATTGCAGGAGAGGTGGAGAAAGGGGAGGTGACGTGGTTGGCAGGACTGAAATGGGTGATTTTGCAATGTTGTTTGGGGAAAGGGAAAATAAACTAGGAGAAAGTTAGCCAGGCCATATAACCTTGCTACTGCATTGGTTATAGGAGGAAAGGACCCGGTGCCTGTATTCAGAGAATGCTCAGTTAAGACTGTTTTTCCAAGGGGTGCGGGGGTAGAATTCTGATAAAGCCAGGCCAGAGGGCTCTGAGGTTAAGAAAAACATTCGCACAGGGAGGAGCAAACTTCACACACAAACCCACTCTGCTGGATTAAACAGAACAGGCCATTATGTAACACACAGGTCTCCGAGGGGAGGGTCAGAGATTTGGTCTTGGAGACTTTCCAGTCCCGAATAATGTCGTCACCCCAGGGCCCAGACATTGTGTTCAACTCGTGCCATTGGTGTGGGCCACTGGATGCCAAAAACCCACAACTGTGCCCTAAACCCTTACCCCCAAATGGATTCTATGCAGCCCCAGCTTCCCAATGCCCTCTGCTGGAGGCCAAGTCTGCCTCGGGTGTCTGATTGGCTAAGCCTAGGGCAGTGGTCGGCAAACTCATTAGTCAACAGAGCCAACTATCAACAGTACAGCGATTGAAATTTCTTTTGAGAGTCAAATTTTTTAAACTTAAACTATATAGGTAGGTACATTGTTATTAACTTAATTAGGGTACTCCTAAGGCTTAGGGAGAGCCACACTCAAGGGGCCAAAGAGTTGCATGTGGCTCGCGAGCTGCAGTTTGCTGACCACTCGCCTAGGGTATAGGCATTGTTGAAAAGGGGCTAGGGAAGCCAGTGTCAAGCCTTTGACCTTGGGGAGGCAAGACCCATCATGCTGGAAGTTTTCCAGTCACAGAACGGGGTCCAGAAGGACAGCCATCAAGTGTGCATACCTCCCCCAGCAGCATTTCTATATTGTGTGCATGCGTGTGAATAGGCGTATAATCCATGTCTCAAGGTCCCATTTCCAGGGTGCTTTCATCCTTAGAAATCCAAAGATCCACCATGCAAGCCCCACCAGCAGCAGGGGCCCAGTCTCTTCATTTGGGTGTCACTCGGCCACACTGAGTGAGGTCAGGGTGCAGCTGCGAGTACCATCTGGCCACGCCTGCTCCGTGTGGCTCTGCTCCTTCAGGTTGTCATTGCCCCCTAGACATGGACCAGGTCTCTTTCTTCCCCTCCCTCTGAAATGAGGAGCTGACACACTCCTCAGAGACATGCCAGGCCCCCAGGAAGACACTGCAGTTGGTTCTGACTTGTCACTTTCTCTCCCCTTAAGACTCAACTCTGGTTTTTACCTCTGCAGAAGCAAAGGCCCTATTAAAGTGGCACTAAAGAGGAAATCAGCCATCAAGCTTAGGATGCAGGGACAGAAGGAATTTTTTAAAGCTTTGGAGTTTAGTCTTTTCCCAGATGAAACCTCATTTTGGAGGAGAGAGTCGAGAAACTGCTCTAACGGGTTTTTTCTTTAGAAAAGCCCAGAAAGCCGATTAAAGGCAATGCCCCAAAGCAGTCTCTGCCCCGTACTCCTAGGGACAGTGCCTGTCGGGCGCCCACAAGCCTGGACAAGGGGAAGTGAACCTATGGGTGGAGAATGGCTCTCTTCTCCCTTGGCTTTCCCATGTCCACCGTCCCCTTCTGGTGATTTCCATGCACCGCCTGTGTTTGTATTTGCCCCATCCACCCGGTTCGTTTCTGTGTGTCACTCGGTGCTTGTCTGTTGAATGATTCCGCTTGGGACGCCCAGGAGAGCCAGCTACTCTCCCCACCCATCTCCCATGACATGTTGTCTGAGACCTCTATTTATCTATGTATGTTTTGTGAGTTTCACTTTAGGACAGGAACAATATCTCATTTGCTATGGAGTCCTCAACAATGGGCAGAGTGCTTGCCAGTATTTTTTAATGAAAAGAAGGAAAAATGAATGGATGGATGGATGGATGGATACCTGAGCTTTGCGGGACAATGGTCACTGTAGCCAAATGCCACGTGGGGGCAGTGTAGAGCAGCTTGTCGAGGCCTCCCCGGACTCTTCTACCAAAGCCTGGCTGGCAAGTTTTCTAGACCTTATTTTGAGGCCCAATTGGTTGATGGCTGTGCCCAGGGGCACACACACAGCTCCTGAGCCGAGCTCTTCCATTACAGTATGCCCATCAACCCGGCTCCCTAGGTTCTACGGGCCCTGGTGCTGCCAAGCCTCTTTCATTATCACCTGGATCCCTTCTTGGGAGGCTGCTATTGGCTGCTGGCTGGTGAACATGCGCAGCACAAAGGAAATGGACCACTGAGTGCATCCTTCAGAGCCTAGTGTGTCTTCCCAGCCTCTCAACATGGTCCCAGCTTTGGTGACTTGGCCCTCATTGGACTCCCCCTTTCTCTCACATGTCTCTTCTCCCTTTTTGAGACCTACATCACTTTGGCTTATATTTCCCAGAAAAGGAAGGACCCCATTCTCAGAACAGGTCCTACTCCAACTATGCTTCTCTCAAAATTGACTTCTCTTGTGTACCATTTCCTCTCTCCCTGCATTTAATTTCCTCTATCTTTTTGTGTGTGGGCAAGCAAGGGGTGTTGGGGAGAATACTAACATGGTGATGGCTCTCTCTTCCCCTCCTGGCTGTCCACACATTTTTCCAACAGATTCCCCAAGGACCATGCCTTAGGTAGCAGAGAGAGGTATCTGGAGAACACAAAATACCTCAAAATTTCCTTTTCTTCATTTATCTATTTAATTACTCAATTATCTTAAAAATATGTTAAGCGCCGAAACCGGTTTGGCTCGGTGGATAGAGCGTCGGCCTGCGGACTGAAAGGTCCCAGGTTCGATTCCGGTCAAGGGCATGTACCTGGGTTGCGGGCACATCCCCAGTAGGAGATGTGCAGGAGGCAGCTGATCGATGTTTCTCTCTCATCGATGTTTCT
>NW_005371274.1:1708691-1717199 GCF_000412655.1 Myotis brandtii
ATGTTTCTCTCTCATCGATGTTTCTAACTCTCTATCTCTCTCCCTTCCTCTCTGTAAAAAATCAATAAAATATATTTTTAAAAATAAAAAAAAAATAAAAAATATGTTAAGCATCTACTATGTGTCAGGGCTGAAACAATAACACAATCTTGCATTTACTCAGTCCTTGCCATATGAGAGAGGTATTGTTAATTCCATGTCATATACCAGGAAACAGAGGTCCAGAGAAATGATGTCACTCATCCAAGGGAGCACAGCAGCGAGCTACAGAACTGGAATCAAACCTTGGAGGCTGCCACCTAAATGATAAGCCGTTTCCAGCGAATGTTCACTGTTGGGCTTGTGGCTGCTCATACCCAGGTCTCCGCACCTCGGCAGGCAGCCACAGAGTGGTTAAGCCCACAGCCATTCTGCTGGATTAAACAGAACAGGGGCGAAGGGATGAGCAGGAGCAGCAGAGAACCCCAGGACTGGGTTCTGACCACTTACATGCATTGTAGCTTTGTGGTTCCTGGAGTGGAATTCCAGAATGTTCCATCCAGTTCGATTCTGCATCTGCACATCTGTTCTCTGTGTGGGACCCATCATCAGCTCAAACAAAGCTGCAGCTCAGAGAAGAGCCCCTCCAAGCTCACTGGGATGGGGGTCTGCTGGATTAGGGGCTGACGGACCTTGTGGGCTGAACTCTCTCCCTTCACCATGCTGGGCCCTAGAAGATACTTCCTGTTCTGGAGGGCTGTCCTCAGGATGACGTAAGAGCATGAACACCCAGTGTTCCTGAATGCAGAGGTCTTTACTTATATACATCCGAGTGTCATTGCCAGGAGCCGGGCTGGCCTGCCTTGATTGACTTCTGGAGGCCTAGAGCAGACATTCCTGGCCTTCAGGACTGCATAGGTCAGGATAATTCTTTCTATTATAAATCTCAGTAAGTCACTTAGGATTGTCAACTTTTTTTACATACGATTTTTTTTTAATGACGGCCACAAACATTCTGTCCTAAAAGAAAAAGAAATTTAACAAAAAAACGCCGGACATAATATTGCAATTAAAAGTGGGTGTATTTAGCCTCGTGATAAATTACGTGGTCTATACTTTCCCCAATGTCACTTTAGACCAGTGGAGACTAAAGCAAGGACTGGCCCCTGGGAACCATTGCTGGAGATTGTGTGTGGTCTAAAGGTGTGTGGTTCATAGGTGTGTGGTTTATAGGTGACCTGGGCAGTGGGAGATGGGCTAAACTAGATCATGGGGCAGTCATGTGCACTGGGGGAACTGAAGAAAGGAACAGAAAAGTCATGTCCCAGAAAAAAATTTTAGTACCCATTACAAAATAGTGTGTGAACCATGACCCCCTAATTTGTAAAATACCCATACGCCTAAGATAGCCTCAGACGCACAGAAAAAAATAAAATAAAAATAACACTGGGAAGCTATACAACAAAATCTGATGGAAGAATAATGATTATGTTTATTTTCTCTGAGTTATTTCTTGCATTTTCCAAATCTTCCTGTTTTGTAATCAGAAACATAGAACCAATAAAGTAGAAAAAAAGTGATGCAAGAGGAATCATGCAACACACTGTGTAAGACCTTCGCCCGTGGTCTCCCCGGGACAGGCAGGATTTCGATGAAGCCACATCTTGGACTGAAGAAGGCTCATTGGGCTTGTGCTTGGCGTCACTAGCCTCCTGTCTTTGCGTATCTAGGGCTGGGGCTGGTGTCTGGCGTGTGGTGCAAGCTCTATTGCCATGTGTTGAGTGGACTGCTTCTTGTATTAGGCTGGTCAGTGTGACTCCTGGACAAGAGGAGGCCACAGAGAAAAGCCGCCCCTGACATAGAGATGGACCATCCCTATACTGATTTCCATTCTGAGTTTAAAAATTTATATTCAAAGGCTTTGATTGCATCTGTCTTTGGAAAAATGGAACAAAGTGATCGCTAAGATCCCTTTTATGAGTTTAAGCTCCTGTCTTGGAGGCAATCTGGCTGCCATTTAAATAAGACCATCTTTAAAACAACAGGGTTTGGGGAGAATGGGTCTTCCATCGAGTAGACATCTTGGCGACAGGCAAAAGGAGTTAATTCTGAGCAAGTAAAGCAGGAAAGACATGCATTGGAAATGCTCCTGCAAATTCCCAGTTTGGCCAGAAAGACTAGAGCCACTAAGAAAATGAGTGGGACCCAAGAGCAGCCAAGCTGTAGGGACCACTGCTTGAGCCCTGCCTCCTGTCCAGGCCTCAGTTTTCTTAAGATTCTGAGTCAACAGGTTCACCATGGGGATTAAGCACTTGGGCCAGGAGCAGGTGGCCTGGTTTCAGATCTCAGTTCCTAGAGCCTCAGGTAAAGTCCATGTCATCTCTATGCTCTGTCTCCACATCTGTAAAATAAGGATAATACAGGTACCAACTTGCACTTGTTACCTTTTGCTGTGAAACAAATTACCCCAAAATGTAGTGTTTTAAAACAGCAATAAATATTGATTGTCTCTCAGTGCCTGTTGGACAGGAGCAGCCTAGCTGGGTGGTTCTCAAGAGGTTCAGTCTGATGGGGACTAGGTCTGCAGTCATCTGAAGGCTCAGTTGGGGCTGGAAGATTGTTTCCAAGGTGGCTCGCCCATGTGGCTGGCAAGAGCCTCAGTTTCTTCCTCAGTGGGCTGTTTGGGTGTCCTCACAACAGGATGGTTACCTCCCCTTAGAACAAGTGAAACCTGAGAGAGAGCCAGGCAGAAGCTATGTCCTGTGTGTGACCTAGCTTGTCACATCGCATCATTTCTGCTACATTCACTCCTTAGAGGAAAATAAGTCCAGCCCTCGAGCAAGGGGAAGAGGCTTAGGCTCCACCTTTTGAAGGGAGGAGTGTCCAGCTCCATTTCCTAACCACCACACTACCTCACAGGGTTCTTATGAGGATTAAATGAGTTAACACAAGTGCTTAAACCAGAGCCTGAAATATGGTAATTAGCACGTGTTTGATTGCTATTATTATTATTATCATTATTACTACTACTATTACTATTACTGTTATTATTCTTCCCTACCTTGCTAGTCCTCCTGGTCCTCATTGTTTCTTCTCCCCAAAGTTACCTCAGAGGTAGGGGTTGATCCCTCCGTAGATTATTGGTTCCTAAAACCCCTTCAGGGAAGCAGGGGCTGTTGTTGTTGTTGTTAATCCTCATCTGAGGGTATTTTTCCATTGATTTTTAGAGAGAGTGGAAGGGAGGGGAAGAGACAGAGAGAAACACTGATGTGAGAGAGAAACATCAATTGGTTGCCTCCCTCATGTGCCCCAATCAGGGTGGGGGATTGAGCCTGCAACTGAGGTATGTGCTCTTGACCGGAATCGAACTCAGGACCCTTCAATCTGCAGGCTGACGCTCTATCCACTGAGGGAAACTGGCTAGGGTGAAGCAGAGGCTTTTTTAGGACTGGCCCCACCTTATTTATCTGCCTCAGGAAACCAAGGTAAGTCACACTAGGATTCCAACCGAGGCGGACAGGCCTGGCCACCAGTGCGAAGGCGTCAGCCCCTCTTTGCACATCGTAGTCCTCACAGTTGCTACAAGGCTGACCCTTGCTCTCCTCTCTTCATCTCAGACAACATACCCGCCACAGTGAGCTGAGGAAATTCCCCAGGCAAGTGATTGGCTTGGGGACACACTCTTGCCCAGTCGGCACCCCGGTGTGATGGGGCATGGGGTTGGGCTTTGAGGGCAGAAACCACCAGCAAGTGAGCAGAAGAGCCAGTGAGATGGGCCCTGGCTGCCACAAGCCCACAACCCACGGGGCAGAGCCACAGACGCCCACCTGCGGGGTCACACGGGCTGAAACCCAGCCAAACCCCTGCTGCCAAGCTCGAGACTATGCTGCATCCACCCCGAGAAAGGACTGCCTTTTCCTAACTGTCTGCTCAGGGTGGCACTTTGTCTAATGTAAATAAAGCATTGCGTATGGTAGCTGTGGCCCGGCTGCCCCATCTCATTTTGAGACCCCTGCCCTGGGCCCCTCCTAAGTGAATACTTCACAAGCAGGTGGCTGATCACTCGTTCCACTTGGGTTTAGTTTTCTCATTGCCCAGTTTCGACTTGGGTTTCTTTATTTTGGCTGGTAGACCTGCTGTGGACAGTCGAGATGACCGGCCTGAGGCACATGGAAGCGCATGCCCTTCCCCACTGTTGCAAGTGCTGGAACTCCGCCCAGTGGCTTGTCTGCCTGGGAACCCTGTCCCTCCTTGAAGAAGGAGCACAGCGAGCTTCTCCGAGCACAACTTGGCCCTCCTTTACCCCCCGGCCTGGTTGAGGGGGTTACTTGGCTGTGAATGCTCAGGGCAACTGGAGGGGGGGGCGTGTAGTGGGGACCATCCTTGACAAGATGGAGCAGAGGTGCAAGGAGATATTCTGATCTCTGCAAGGACTAGATAGATAGATAGATAGATAGTTAGATGATAAATACATGATAGAGAATAGATAAAGATATAGATTAGATGATAGATAGAAAGATAGATAGATAGAGAGAGAGATGGTAGAGGATAGATAGATGATAGAGAATAGATAGAGATATAGATTAGATGATAGAAAGATAGATAGATAGAGAGAGAGATGGTAGAGGATAGATAGATGATAGAGAATAGATATATAGATTAGATGATAGATAGATGATAGTGGTAGAGGATAGATAGATATATAGATGATAGATGGTAGAGGATAGATAGATAGATAGATAGATATGTAGATAGATAGATGATAGATGGTAGAGGATAGATAGATAGATGATAGAAGATAGACTACTCACAGAGAGGTTTGAAGAGAAGCAATGGGCCAGTAAGCATTTGCATACAAACTTTATAAAAATTTTCTAGAGGAAAAGTAAAAAAACACACACCACAAAAACAATAAAAAACAGACACAGAAAAGTCCCCCCCTCCTGTTTGGTTAAAAATATAAAATAAACAGGCACAGAAGTCATCCCTCCATGGGACCTTCCCTTTAGCTCAGAGCTACACTGTCTATATTTACACTTGGTGGGTCCTTGTTTCCATTGCTACCATTTTATCTAAGAGTGGAGAGGCAAAGGAGCATGACAATAATAGAAATTAATGACCATGTGCAATAAATACCACACTCACCAGGGCTCTGCCTGTGGTTTCCTGCCGTCTTGTCTCCAAAGAACACGTGAGGTCGGTCCACCCTGATGACTCCAGGCCCAGCCCCATGGACCAAGGGGATTTGATAACTGTGCACACCTGGGCCCATAGCACGCTCTGAGCCCACCGTGGGCTGGTTAAAGGGGCTAGAGCAGTGGTTCTCAACCTTCTGGTCCTTTAAATACAGTTCCTCATGTTGTGACTCAACCATAAAATTATTTTCGTTGCTACTTCATAACTGTAATGTTGCTACTGTTATGAATCGTAATGTCAATATCTGATATGCAGGATGGTCTTAGGCAACCCCTGTGAAAGGGTCGTTCGACTGCCAAAGGGGTCTCGACCCACAGGTTGAGAACTGCTGGGCTAGAGAGTTTTCAGTGTAACCTCTACCAGGAAAATGATAACATTTCTAGCTTTATGCCACTTGGTGGGACTTCACAACAGAGAATGACAGTAAGAGATAAAGTTTGGTGAGGTCCCAAGAGTTTTCAGTGTAACTTCTACCAGGAAAATGATAACATTTCTAGCTTTTTGCCACTTGGTGGGACTTCACAACAGAAATGACAGTAAGAGATAAAGTTTGGTGAGGTCCCAAGAGGCCATAGCGTATAGTACAAGATTTCTCGCCCTCAGCCCTATCAGCATTTGGGGCAATTCTTTATTGGGGAGCTGTCCTGTGCATGTAGGAGGTTCAGCGGCAGCCCTGGCCTCTCCCTTACCCACTGGATGCCAGGAGCAACTCCCCAGTTGTGACAATAAAAAATGTGTCCAAATATTACCAAATATCTCTGCAGTGTGTGTGTGTGTGTGTGTGTGCAAAATCTCCCCAAGAAGTACTGCTCTGGTGGTTAAGAGCAAGGGACACTGGGGTGTGACTGCCTAGAGATGAATCCCAGTGTCTGCAACTTGCAGGAGCACTGAATGAGTTAATAAACAGATAGTCAGACCATATAGTCTGTCCTCCAAACCGGGGCAATTTGAGAGTGAAAGGGAGTTCTAACAGTAATTTCATAACCTGAGACTGTCTTTGCAAATGGGTATGTGTGGTTGGTCCATAAGACCATATAGTGTTGAGCATCGAGCCTGACCTGGTGTCTGCTCGATGACCATTGTGCTATGTGCTCTACATGCAGGAACTTCATTTAACCCACCCCGCAAAAAGACCTTATGAGGTTGGTATTATTATTATTATAGCCTTTCTATATATGGAAAGACCGAAGAACTAGAAGCTAAAGTTCAAGGTCACATGGTGAGTTGTGCAGCCAAGATTCGTATCCTGACAGGTGAGTTTCCAAACCCGTGTTCTTAACCACTGTGCCCACATGTGCTCAGTGCCCAGGGAAACAGCGCTCCCCGATATCCGTGGGACCCCACATGAAGTGCTAGCTCTAGGTCACTCACAGTTTCAACATTAAATCCACTTACAAAGCTGGGTGCTCAGGGTTCATTGTGATTAAACGCAGATACATGAAAATCACTGTGGAGCAGGAAATGTGGGTGGCAGTGCCCAATCTCATTCCCAGTTTTGTAGAGCTCAACAGGTGCACCATCCCATTAGGAAGTCACTGTGATTATCTAAGAATGAAACAAAAATGTTATTTTTCCATTCATATTTATTGTTTATCCTGATGCCTACTAAGTTGTTAGGACATAAAGTCTTGTTAAGTCATTTGGAACCAGCTGCCTAACAAATGGAGCTGTTGGTTATTTTTTTGGCCTAGGGGTGCCATGAAGGCGATGGAAAGGAGAAAGCTTGGGAACCTCTGCACTCACCCTTTTACCATTGGGAGAACCCTGGAGGGTAGTGATGGAGAAGTCCTAGCTCAGAGACCTCACCCTGGTTATCCACTCTGGGGAAACCTTTCTGTCCCCATGTCACTTCAGCCTGGGATAATGGAATTCGCTCTCTCTCTTTCTCTCTCTCTCTCTCTCTCCTCTCACACACACAGCTTTCCTTTCCCTCACACAAAACGATTGTCCTCTGACCCCAGTCAGGCAACGCTCCTTTCCATCTGAGTTCCCTTAATTTCAATCTCTTGCCACTTTTCAACTGTGTCAGGAAGCAAACTGGTTATTTTACAACTTGGAGTTAGTCAAGCTTCAAGTGGAACATCTCCCACTGACATGCAAACTGCCCCTCAGGTCAGAGGTCACATTGTCAACTCAGACCCATATGACACAGTAATAAGCAGACCCACAAACGCACCCCTCCCCTCAGAAAGCACTGAGACTGCCACACTGGACCCTTCGTAAATACACAGAGACACTCACAAGACAGAAGGGCAAGTGGGAGAGGCCTGGCAGTGTGGCAAAGGGGAGAGGGGGTGATGGCGTGGGTGGTGAGGGAGTTGGCACTGTTAGGGCCACAAGTGCACTTTACACTCTCTAACTGCCTGACTTACTATAACAAAACTAGATGGCATGGGCGTGGTGGGAATGTGTGGGGCAGAGGAGGGGACATGGCTTTTTATTACTAACCAGGGGCCTCCTTGGACAAGGCACCGCTTTCTGTGCCATAGTTTTCTCATCTCTAAGGGGGTTTGATTTCTCCTTGCTTGTCAAACTGGGGTGCCTGCGGCACGTTCACAGCCTGTGTGTGCACCTGAGAGCACTGGGTTGTCCTTCTGGGGTGTCAAGTTTATTCAAGGTCACTCTTTTTCCCCAAGGCGTTTTATACCATTGCTCAGAATGCAAAATTTACGTGTATTTTCATTTCAGTAGCTAATAATTGATGACACTTCTCAGGCAATTATTGTGTGGTGAGTGCTGTGTTAATCTCTTTATATGATCCTCATAATTACCCAATCAGATGTCTTATTCTTCCCATTTTGTGGATTAAAAAACTGGGGCACAGAGAGATGAAACCCCCCCCCCCCCAAGTCACACGTTATTAAGCAATGATAAAACAAACAATTCTCCCCCTATCACCTCCCCCCAAATCTGGATCCATTGCAAGGTGCTTTGGAATTTACCCCCTCAAACCCGTGGGGCTTCTTTGGTGAAGCCTGAACAGCGCAGGCCGAAATGACTTCCAAAGTCCTGCTCCGACCGACACTCCTGGATCAATTTTAGCTAAATCGGTGGATGAAAGGCTTCAGCGCACCAGGTGCCACTGGAGTATGGGAGAGGCTGGAGAGGCCTCGGGGTTCTGAGGGTTCCCTAGGTGAGGTTTCTCAGCCTGTGGGGCGCTCCCAAACCTGCCGGTGGACGTGAAATCCCTTTCTAGACGACCACCTTCCGGCCCAGCGGGACGTTCCAGCCGAGGTGTGTTCCCAGCCCGGCACTTCCTCGTTCCCGCGCGCCCGGGCTCGGCTGCTACGCCCAGCGCCGCGCTCCTCGGTCGGGAGGGGGTCAGAGGGGAGG
>NW_005371274.1:1717932-1720364 GCF_000412655.1 Myotis brandtii
GAACAGCAGCGAGAAGAGGCCATTGGCTGCGCTGAACCACTGTGTCCGACACCGTGCCCGGCGCTATGGAGTTTATCCCTTAAATTTCACTGCAACCGCGCGATGTAGGTCCCGTAAACGCCCACCAAAATGCTGTATGTGGGGTCCCCAAAATGCCCGTAACATGCACCGACTCTTCATTGCAAAATTAATGAAATAACGGGGGCTTAACGGCCAGCAGACGGAACGTGGGGGATTCGGAGTGGTTAATCGCATCCTCCTAAATTCTGCTCGCTCGCCGGGCGCGACAGTGCACATCACACCTCCTCCACGGGCGAGCTTGCTGGGGCATCTGCCCTCGGCGCGAGGAGGAGCTGGGGTCGCGCTCCGCAGGTTCCGTGCGAGCCGGGCACGGGCCCTGCTTGGAGGTGGGCAGGTGCGTGTGGATGGTCCGGGGAGAAAGGGAATTAGAGACCTAGAGACCCCAGAACCAATACGGCCTCTAGGGGGCGGGTTGTGGTTTCTCCTCCTGGAGCCTCAGTTTTTCCAACTGCAAGACGGAAGGATGAGACTAGCCCGCGGAAGCTTACCCTGGGAACCCCGGGTGATGGGTGGTTTCAGATTATCGTGGGCGCCCGGAAGGTCCCGCAGGTCCCAGAGGCTGGGCCCATGAGCTTTATTGGGGCGCCACGACCCCCAGTTGTCATGGGGGTTGTGGGGGTGGGGTGGGTCCACTATCTAAAAACAGTTCTGCGGACCGCTCTTGACGTTGGCTCTTGTCCGCTCCAGTCCGCGCTCCAGAATCGCGGGCGCGGGTCTGTTTGCGTCGCTAGCCTGCTGGGCCCCGCAGGGTATGCGAGTCGCGATTCACTCTGGGACGCCGGACTTGAGCGCGGGCTGGGGAGGACAGTGGCCGGCGGTTCCGGCTGCCTTCCCCTGTGTGTGAGTCTTCCTGCGCCTTGCGAGGCCGGGCAGGGGAAGGACTCAGGTCTGTGCACTTTACCAAAAGGCGGCTCAGCCTCCCCAGGCTGCTGTGGCTGGGTTCTTCCCCCTCCTTCTTCCTCCAGAGGTCGCTCCCCACGAAAGCTCAGCCCTGGCCCGAGGAGGGAGGGTGGGCAACCCGGAGCCAGCCTGACACAAACCACAGCCCCAAAGAGAGGCGCGTGCAGTGGCCAGAGGGGTGGGAAGGTAGGGAGGCTGGGTTGGGGAGGGGAGGGTGTGTGAGGAGAAGGCTTTGAGCCTTGGACCAATGCCTCCCTGGGTGTCTCTTCCTGAGCCTGGACACAGAGGTGGGCTTCTCTGGGGGTTCCCCTGACCTGTCTGTCACCCAGGCCTTTTACTGGGGTGGGGGAGAAGTCTGCATCCTGTGTAAGCAGTATCTTTTTAACACAACCCTAAAAGTCCCTTTCCTAATAGTTGATGTCTTGCGTGGAATACATTGTGGGGGTTTTGCTTGTTTGGTTTGTTTTGTGACCAACAGGCAGGAACTGTCTCAGGCCTGTGGCACGTGATGGAAGAATATGTGAGCCTGTGGCATGTCTCTTTAAGTGGGGCCAGAAAAGCTGGGATTAGCTGAGCTGGTGGGTGCCACTGGCATGGGGAGACCAAGGGCCCTAGCTTCATGGCAGCTGGTCCTCCTCTGCCCAGATACACTAAGAATCCAGGTGGCCACACAGTTGCTCTCAAGTAAGTGGAAGACCAGGCCTCCCTCACCCCAGGCCAATTGGATCAGCTTGGAGCTGGGGTTCCACCATCAGTCGTTTGATTTTTTTTTTAAGTAATTCTGTCACTGAGTTAGTGCTTCTGTATTTTTAACAGAACTTGAGGGATTTCTCCCCATTTTTTTTTTACAGAAACAAATGGCAAATCAGGGAATTAAGGATAGAGCTTAAGGGGATCTTATGTTTCTAGATGTGTATCTTGTGCCTCTCTCTTCACAATTGTTTTAGGTACACGCCTACTTAACTGTCAAATAAAAAAATGAGGCTCTTGTCGCCTCTAGGCCAAAAGCCCAGACTACAACTGCTTGCCGACATGGACACCGCAGTTGTCTTCTGTGTCTTTCCACTCTGTATTTTACCCCTGGTGGGGGGGGCACCTGGATGTGGTCAAAGTCCTCTGCATTCCGCTTCCAGAATGACTAGAATTCCGTGCAAGGCGCTCCCATGGAGATCTGTGTGGTGGTGGCCTTCCCTCCGTTCCCCTTGGGCAGGGCACACAGACCACTCTGATTTTAATTTGAAAACACCTCCTTGGTCTTCAGAGTCTTAGGAGAGGGATTTGGGCAAAGCCACAGGGAGAGAATGGGTTCTCACAGCACCGCAGGAGATTGGAGGACAGGTGAGTTGGCTACAGGAGCCCTGTTCCCGGAAATTAGTAGAGGTGGGGGGAGGGAGCATGTAATGAGAATTCCACAGTCCTTTCCAGCTCTCCATCCTCTTTTCCCCTTTGTG
>NW_005371274.1:1720410-1743546 GCF_000412655.1 Myotis brandtii
GCCAGTAAGCCAACAAACAGAAAAAACCCTCGTTCCTCCAAGGCTGTGCCCTGAGCATGCAGGAAACATCTCTTTTTATAGGTGAGCAAACAGGCCCAGTGGTTTAAGAAGTAAGTTTAAAAGAATGAGAAATGGGGGGACAAAAGGGAGTGTGGCCATTAAAAAAAGAGAGACAGAGAAGGATCTGGTCTAGACTGAACTAAGTCTCATATTAAAATCAGCAAAGGCTTGTTTTCTCAGTCCCCTACTGCCCATTCCTGGCTGTAGGTTTGGCCTGCCACCTCCCACTTGGACATGAAATATGGAGGTTGTGGATGGGGAACATTTCCTACCCAAACCACAGGCGCAGAGAATGAACTAACTGACCCTGAGCACAAGCTGGCGCTCCGCCCTCAAGGAGCACTGGCCAGGGGGCTTTCTGCTTACCTGGACCCCCAACCCCCCAGCCCCACCAAATCAGAAACATGATTCCCTTTGTCCATCTGGGCAGTGGGTGCCCAGCAGTCCAGGGTAACCCAGGGTAACTTCCCTGAAGGGACCATGAAATAATGGACATTTCAGAAAATGCTGCACAATTTGGTGTGACGAATGTGGGCTTTGGAGTCAGATGTGAATTTGAATCCTATCTCTGCCATTTAGGAGCTGTGTGACAGGGGCAAGCGAGTGGTCCTGACCTCTATACCTCAGCTTCCTCATTTGCAAAATGGGCCTGATAACAGATTCTCACTTTCTAGGATTGTCATGGGGACTAATATTCAGTAAGTGGGCCAACATCTGGCACAGACACGGTTAAGCGCTCAAAAATTACCAGCTATTCTTAGTTTCCTTATCTGTGGTTAGAAATATTTTAAACAGTCTCTAAACAGTATAATTCTTCTGATTGCTGTAAAATAATAGACTGCCATTTTAAGAGGGTGGACACATCCTAGTAACTTAGACATTTCAGCCAGGCCAGCTCAGCCTGTACCAACGGCATTCCTGCCTGTGTGTGCCGTGGCCCCGGTGGGGCGATGACCCTCACTGGCAGCTGGGGAGGACTGTCCACCCTGGCCAGAATGTGCGGCCCATTTATTCTTCAAACATTTGCTGAGCACCCCTCCCCCTGCCCTCACCCTGGGTTACATGCCCAAGACACTCTCATCCTCTTCAAGGAAGTGCATTTTTTGAGCATGCAGATGGTCCCAGGCCTTGGCAGAATTCAGTCCCATGAGTAGGTGTTCTTGTGTTTATTTCCTGGAGGAAGAAATGCCTGACGTCATAAAGCAGGTAAGAGATGGAACTGGAATTTAGCCAGGGTCAGTCTGTTCCTCCTGGTGTCATTTTCATGAGTTCATACTTCCTTAGCAGCCTTGGTCCCACTGCCCACCCTGCCCGGATTTAATACGAGGCCAATAATGCCATCGTGTCTCTATTGCATGTGGGTTTGGCTCAGGAAACAGTTTGCTTGCCTTTGTTAACATTAGAGGATGCTTTTAAGATAAAAGACAGCAAGTCTATCGTTTGCATTGGTATTTTCTGTCTTTTCTGTTGGGAAGCTGATAGGAGAGGCGATGTGCAAGTAGGATTTGAAGTTCCTTAAAATGACCTTGAAGTCTAACATTTTTTGTTTGAAGAGGCGGGACAGGAAGGATGATTTATGAAGTGATTCCCAGGGTGTTCCAGAAGAGTCTTTAGAGCCCTAGCCAAGTAGCTTAGTTGGTTGAAGCATAGTCCTATATGCCATGGTTGCAGGTTCAATCTCCAGTCAGAGCACATACAAAAATCAACCAATGAATGCATAGATAAGTGGAACAACAAATTGATCTCTCTCTCTCTCTCAAAATCAATTTTAAAATACTTAAAATAACTATCAGAAGAATCATTAGAGAAGCTGATAGGAAACAGCTGGAATCAGGTGGCATTTGCCTGTAGGTCAACCAGTGTGGGGAGAAGGCAGCATTTGAGCAGGGCCTGTGGAAAGATGTCCCTATCCACAGGGGCAAGAATGATACCCAGCGGAGTGTGAAGATGAGAGGCAGGTAGCCAGACAAGGATGTGGGGGACTGAAGGAACATTGCAGGCACAGGAAATAGCCCATAGTCAGCAAGAGATTGTGCCAGGAGGGTTGGCAGGGGCCAGCTGGAGAAGGGCCAGGTACACCCCTTCAGGGAGAGATGGCCTGGTCTGGGAGGGGTGGCCAGTTAGAATGAGATCTGTGGGTGGGTCGTATAGCTGCGAGGTGGAACTCCGAGGTTCCCTCTGAGCGGGGAGGCAGAAGGCAGAAGGCTAGTACTCAGGTTCCTGGCAGCTTGGGGAATGGCAGCTCCATTCGGAGTCAGTGACTGCAGGAGGTGGAAGCTTTTGGGAGTGGGAGGTGGGAGGCTTGACGTGCCTGTGAGGCATCCTGCAGAGATGTCCTCGGGGTAGTGGGGTGAGTCTGGGGTTCAGAAGACTGGCTGAAAGGACTAGATTTCAGCAGCATCTGCAAAAAGAAGCCATGGAAATGAACGAGTGTGTTAGGGAGGGGTGGAGATTGGGCTGGGGAGGAGGCAAGTCACATGTAACCACATGTGCCCGGCCTCCTGCCTTCATCCCTTCTGGTCCTGACACTGAGCTCCAGCTTCTCCATTCTCCGGAAACCCCATCCTTTCAGACAGCTGACACAAACGTCCAGGATGCAGCTTTGCCAGGTGACTCCACTCTCCTGTCACCTGTAGATTGCTGGGCGCTTCCAGCTCAATGCCCTGCATTGAAGTTTCCTAGGGCCTCTCCCTCCCTGACTGCAGAGATCAAGCCCACGCTTACTGTGGCCTCACCGTGGCTCAGCCACCATGGCTTGGGTCAGTAAGTGGTTGAACAAACGAATTAAAGGACACTTGTTGACTCAGCCAGCTTTACTTCTGTAGCTCAGTAACAAAGCAGGCCTAGCACTTTGGGTTTTCAAATTTCCTTTTTAAAATCAGGAACCATTTCAAACACGCAGAGAATATTATAACGCTCCTGCCCCCACCTTCGAGACTTGACTCGCTGCCAAACTCCTGTGAGTCACAGCCTGGGAGAGAATACCTAGAATCAAAACGATTTACGTCAAATAGACTTTCCCATAGAAACACAATTATAACATCGAGTTAGAGCTGTGACTGTGGGCTTGGTGCTTGCTGATTTTTTTAAAATTTTTAAAATGAAATTAAACACCGCATTTAACCAAGGATGCCCTGGGGTGAGGTTCTTGTTTTCCCAGTTTTGCTAATTGTTAGGCACGTGGGGCTTTCTGCCCTGGTGACTTTCTGTGCCTGGCCCATCGTCCTTGTTTTGCTCATGTCTGACTGTCTACCACAGCTGGTCTTAGCTCTTTAGGGAAAATCTATGATTCACCAGGACTACATCATTAGTGTTATATTATTTGAGGAGGATGTTTCTAAGCCTTAGTTTCCTCCTCTGTGTAATTCGAAAAATCGTAATAATACATCTCCATAAGGTTGTTGTGAACACCCAATGAGATAATGTATGTAAAGTGTTACCTGGTGTGGACTAAGTGCTTTGTTGATACTGACTAGGAGAAGAAGGGACTATTTGACAGTATTTTGAGCTTGACCACCTAATTATGATACATGTTGAGAAATGATAAAAACTTTGCCTTTGCCTAGTATAGCACTTAGTAAATATTGAATGAATGAATGAATGGTGCTATGGATGATACTATTTTCAGTAAATATTGAATGAATGAATGAATGAATGAATGGTGCTATGGATGATACTATTTCTTCTGGACAGTGGTTAAGATGCCTTGTCCATCAGAAATATATAATACGGTCCTTTTACACAAATATACTCTTCAAAACCTATGTCACGTGTTTGGAAGAGCAACTTGTTTCCTGAACAGTTTTGTTCCTATAGTGAAGCAGGCACAGGATATTTGTGTTTGGGAGGAGGGATGGGTAGATGATAGATAGATAGATAGATAGATAGATAGGACTCTTCATTGGCCTACTTATTCATCAGAGGACACTGTTGCAGCATCTCTTAACTATTCAGTAATGTCCCTGCTGTTTGGGGGTCTGTATTAATGCCAAATATTTGAATTCAACACAACACAGTGGCAGCAGCACGGTCACACCTACAGGTTCTTTAGCCACATTCCAGTGGTCACCACTGTGCTTGCGTCTTGCTCTGGGGCTGCCTTGTGCTCCTCTGGGGAGAGGCCTGCCGGGACAGAACTCCCGAGTCTGGGCACCAGCATTGCCCTGGCGTCAGCCATGCCCTTCTCTGATGCAGATGACACTTGGAGACGTTTGCACAGCCTTTAAATGAACCCTATGCCTTAATGTGGACCCTGTTGCCTTGAGCACTGGGCTTGGAGTCATGCCTGGGAACTAACTCTGGCTCTTACCAGCCTGTGACCTGGGGCCCGGTTGCCTCCCCTGGAGAACGGGAATAATAATTATAGTTATTATGAGGTCAGAGGCAAATGATTTGTAAGTGGGGTTGTGTGGGCCGTGGAAGAGATGCTGGGATTTCTTGTCAGTTGTGTGGTAGTGTAACTAACACAACAGTGTTACAGTGCCAGGTAAACCCCCAACGGGAATGAGCTTAAGGCAAATAAGAAGCCAGCATTTAAATGACCTTCTCTTCCTTCTTGTGACTAGGAAATTCTGATTTGCACACTGGTTTGGCCCAGCATTGCCGGAGAAATCTCCTGGGATGTGTCCTTCGTCACTCTGAACTTCTTGGTGCCAGGACTGCTCATTGTGATCAGCTACTCCAAAATATTACAGGTACGTGTGCTTCCGGACCGCAGCTGACCTTCACTCAGGTGGCGTCTTAGCATTTCTGGGTTAGAAGTTACCTTAGCCAGAAGTTACCAATTCTGGCTCACTGCTGAGATCTACGCCTCCTGCAAAAAGAAAAGTTATACCTTTATGATGGTTATTATTTGTCACTAATCACTAAATACAAGTTTATTACAAAAAATTAAAGAAATATGGAAATGTGTAACATACAAACTAAAAATCTATGCTACCCCGGTTGTGAATTCATTGTATGTTTTTCCAAGTTATTTACATATAGACATAGTTTTATTCTGTGTATGTGATAAACCATATAAAATGATCAAATATCAACTATTTTTCAGATTTGAGATACTACTATCTGTTTCTTAACTTTCTTTTTTCGCTTAACACTCTATCATAACATCTTCCCATATCAGATCCTTTATCTCTGCCTCATTATTTTTAACGGCTTGATGATCTTCTGTCATACAGCTGTGACATAATTTATTTTATGGGCTTTGGGACTGTGTCCTTGTTTCTCTACCACACACAGCAATGTAGTGAGAGAACACACGCTTTTAAAATGTTTTATTGACGCATAATCTACATACAGAAAAGCACACCCAGCATACACACCCAGCTCGCAAACTGACCCCACTCCCGGAGCAGCTTCCAGAAACAGCACGACAGACAGCACCTTCCCCAGCTCCCACCATTCTCCTTCCACCCGCTGCCCTAGCCCCCAGCCCCGGAAATGTGCCTTTCCAAAGCCGCTGACACAGGCCATGGCCTCTGCCTTTGGAGCAAGCATGTAGGGATGTAAAAAGACCTGCCAGCCTGTTTACATGTATGTGCTGGCCCAGGCCAATCATGTGTATGTGTGTTCGTGCCTGTTTGAGGTTTACTGCAAAGCCTTTGAGTCATCTCAGAGGTCTACAGTTGTCAGATCTTGGTTTTACAGCATATTATGGGTCAACTGGCATACAGGGATATTGAAGTGGGGCCCTGTAGGTCCTGCTTGCGGTCTGGCCACTTTTATGGCTCTTTCTTTGTAGCTGAGATCTGTCACCGTTTAGATGCTCAAAACCCAAAGCCAGCCGCACCTCCATCCGAGTCTGCTAATCCTGGGTCCCGTGGTATCCCCTAGACTGCCCCCCATCAGTGGACTTCTGACCCTCCTTCAAGTGACCCCCTTCTGGGCTTTTCAAGGGCATGAGGTCAGTTCAGGCCTAGAGTTAAGGTCTGTAAGGTGCCTGCTACAGCGCCTAGCATGTGTAAGTGCTATGTGGTAAGTGTTTGCTGTTACTGTTATGTTAAAAGAAGTGAGGGGATAAGGAAAAGAAATGTAAAATGTATAGAGATGTAGAAATAATTTTAAATTATTTTTAAAAATTATTTAACAAATATTTATGTAGTGTTTATAATGTGTTAGGAACTAACTCATTCAATACTGCTAAGAATGACAGATGAGGAAACCAAGGTACAGAGAGGTTAAGTAACTTGCCCGAGGCCACACAGCTCATAAGCAGCTGTATCAAAATGCAAGGTCGCCTGGCTCCAGAGTTCCTTAGAAGCCAAGAGGACTCCGGTCTTCTCCTTTCACTCATGTCTCCTACTTCTCAGCTGCCAAGAGGGAGGACTGACTTATTCTAAGAAAAGGTTTCCTACTCACCCCTTCATTCCTTCATTGTTTTCTCAGGCAAGGACCCACCTGGAACATTCTAGGAGACCCCAGGAGCCCTGATGAGTGGGGGGATGTGTAAAGAAAGTGAGGGGATCTAATTATAACTTTGCCCCATCACTCAGGGCACCATTTCACAACTGTGAGTCGTGATAGATATTCTGTTTCATCCAGGAGCTGTCCTGGAGTCTGTGATAGGAAGGACTGAAGGCTGGCCTTGGGTTTATATGCAGAGTCTCTGAAAACTGATGAATTGGATAGGAGACACCTCCTTAAGGTTCTATGTGATCTGGCCCCTGCCTGCCCCTCTCACCTCATCTTCTCCCCTCTGTTGTGTCCATGTTGACTTTGGGGCTATTCTTCCCATGTGCCAGCACATTGCTGCCTCAGAGCCGTTGCATCTACCATCTTCGCTCCTAGATCTCTCATCCCCAAATTCCTGCGTGGGCCATTCCTCCCCTTCAGTTAGGTCTCCATTCAAAAGGCTGTCCCCCACAGAGACTTCTCATCGTTCTCCAGTTCTCTTTATTTACTTCTCTCAAAGCACTTACAACCCCGTCATACTCCCTTTATATGTATCTATTTGTATGTCATCTGTCTTTCCCATTGGAATGCGAGCTCCATGAGGGCAGCCTTTGTTTGCTGTTATAGCCCCATGCTTAGAACAGGGGCCTGGCTCATCCATTGTTAGTGCTCAATAAACACTCACTGAGTGAGTAAGGCACTGACAGGGCCAACAGGACCTTCTCCTCGTGGGCAGTGGGAAAATCACTGGTTGAAGAGTCTGAAGACCCGGGTGCTAGTCCAAGCCTTATTTCTGTGTGACCTTAGGCAAGTCACTCCGTTTTCTCTGGAGCTAAATGGGCCCCAGTGGATTGTTTAGCACAACAAAATGAGAGCAGATAATGATAATGTTTTGAAAATCACAATGTTAATGCAAATATAAGACTTTTAAAAAATTACTTCTTGCTTACTAGCAAAACTGTTGCCCATTTTCCGGGAGGACTATAACATGTGTCCTCACTTTGCACCTGTGGGTTTGCCAGGCTGGTAACTTGGAAGCAGGTGAGTTGCCGCCAGGTGGATGGAGGGTCTGGGCAGGATACCTCTGAAGACATCCATACGCAGAGACACCGAACCAGCTCTTCTGCTGAGTTTTTCTGTCAAGAGTATAACTCAGTAAAAGCAATTGAATGTCAGTGTTAATTAGCCACATTCATAGAGACACAATTAGCAAATCATGTGAAGCCATGGGACACAAAGCTACACCACGTACCCCTTTCTTGCCAGCCCTACCTTTCACCTGTCACTACTGACTGTAACTCAGGTTCCATCTCTAGGCCTGAGAAGTGCCCCTTACAGATCACCCTGATCTTTTATTCCTCTAAAGCAGGGTTCCCCCTAATGCACTCTCTAAAACTCCATGGGATGTTAGATATTGGGAAGGGTTCCATGATCAAACGAGTTTGGGAAATGCTAAGCTAATCAAAGTTACATGGATTTCTTGGCTGCAGGACTTCTCAGAGTCTTTACTATGTGAATGTACTTCGGGAACCACCAGCACAGGGTCAGAGTAGGCAGCATGGCTGAACCTGACAGCAGGACTCTATTCCCCACAGAGCATCTCTCTGGGCTGGCGCTCCACGCGTCTCCTTTGGGAAACTGCTCTAAAGGCCCCACCCTCATTGCTGGTTCTGCCCTGGTCAGGATTGAGAGCAGACGTCACCTGGGCTCTTCCCGTCTTATCTGCCCTCCTGCCTGCCCTGCTTCCTTTTCACTCATGACTCAGCCAGGCTATACATCTTCAGTGGCTTTTTCCAGTCAACAGTTTCCCAGGGAAATAGTCTCCCAGCCACTCCCAAGTACGTTCGATCGGGCTGTCCATGTTAGCTGTTGGGGCTTGGTTTATATTGTCACCCAGCAACCATTGCCATGGCAAGGTGAGATGCTTCTACCCTTTGTTTGTATGTTTCTTGTTCCTCCTCCCCATTCCCTACTACACACTAACGTGGAAGTGCAGGGAAGGCAGGGTGCCCTTGCTTTTTGCTATATATCCAGCACCTATAAGAGTGCTTGGCACATAGAAGGGCCTCAATAAATGTTCATTGCGTGGGAGTGAGTCTGTGGCTTAAAGCTGGAAAATGCTTTTCTATCTCAGAGCTTACCTGAGAAACAAAATGTTTCAGCTGAATGTGAAGGTGCTGGGAAGTGAACACGCATGACCCTCATTCCCCAGCTCTGAGGCCTGTTTGCTATGGAAAGGGAGATGGGCCTTCTGGAAGGATGGAGGCTATTGTCTGATGATTCTAATTAGGAAGTTGCTGATTGACAAGCAGCCCCCAAGGAGACCCAGCGCTCAGGGACCTGAGCCATGTCGGTGGGGAGCAACCTCTCCCTGCACCCGCCTGTCAGCAACCATGGTCTGGGGGAGTGGCTAAGGGTCTGAGGTGGAGAGAAGGGTCCCTCACAGCCTTCAGATGAAGGCGGCGAGTCTCAAACAATTTATCAAGTGACTCCTCAAGCCCTGCCGGTGTGGCTCAGTGGTTGAGCATTGACCTATGAACCAGGAGGTCACAGTTCGATTTCTGGTCAGGGCACATGCTCAGGTTTCAGGCTTGATCCCCAACGGGGGCGGTGCAGGAGGCAGCCAATCAATGATTCTCTCTCAGCATTGATGTTTCTCTCTCTCTCCCTTCCTCTCTGAAATCAATAAAAAATATATATATATATATTTAAAAAGTGACTCCTCAAAGGTCTGGGAGAAAGTTCAAGTCTGTTGTCCCAGATCAGTAGTTCTCGTGCTTTAGTGGGGAGATGCATCTGGGGAGCTTATGAAAGTGTAGATTTCTAGGCTTTACTCAGACCCACAGAAGCAGAGTGTGTGAAAGCAGCCCAACCAGGTGCATTTTATCAAGTGCCAGGTGACGGATGCAGGTGGCTGTCCTCTCTCCCTGCAGCAGTGCCCAGTGAAGAACCACCCCCCCCCCAGGTACACACTCCCACTTGATCTCCAGGCTCTGTGCAAGTCACTTCACTGCTCAGAGCCTCGTCTCTTGTTCCTAAACGGGGTAATGACAGAACGTACCCCATTGGCTTGTTTTAAGATTAAAGTTAATCCTCAGAAGTGAATTGAGCTTTTAGTTTAAAAGCACATCAAGCATTCTGCCCAATGCCAGGGACACTGAAAGCCCTGGGTAGCAGTTGACTAGTCTTGTGATCTAATGTGGGGAAGAGAGAAGAGGAGGAGCCACATTTCATTATAATGGGCCCATTTTCCTCCTCACTCCCCAGAAGTTGCAGAAACTGCCCAGAAGGAAATAGTAGCAGCAGTCAGTTCTAAAAAAAGACGCAACCACGTAGCTACTTGGCTCATGAGTCAGTCCAATTTTTCTGTCTGTTTGCTCACAGTCATTGTCAGGCACAGAAGCCACAGGGCAGTCCGGCACCCAGGGAGCTGGGGTTCAGAGGCAAGAATGACGCTCCAACATCTGTCACTCAGTGTATGAGGCAGGTGCCATGTGACTGCCTAAAACAAAGCACCGCTGGTGCCGAGCAGATGAACCCGGAAGCCTTCCTTCTCAGAGCTCCTGGCATTAGAGCTTGGGGTTACAGGCTGGGCAGAGGCTTTCCACTGATGGAGACAGTAGAGAGCGGGAAGGAACTAGTTTAAGAGCATGGGCTGGGTTTGAAGCCCAGCTCTGCAAGTGCTGGGTGCTGTTGGGCAAGTTGTTTAACCTCTTTTAGCCTTAGTTTCCTCATCTGTAAAATGGGGATCCTCAAAGTACATATGTCACAGAACTGCTGGGAGAATTTAAAGAGATAAACCAAGTGATAGGTACAGGGCCTGGCACATAAGTGCTCAATAAAGATGAACCTTCATCACCACCACTCATTTCAAAAAATGTCTAAGACAGTGCCAGGGACTTCATCCTTCTTGGCAGGCAATGTGGGCAGCACGAGCGATGAGGCTGCTTTTGAATCATTCCTTATGTGTCCACCAGGCTGCACTTAGGACTAGAGTGACACCCCTATTCAGAGGTGGTGGCATTTCCCCTGCAGCCCTCCCACCTGCCAACCTGCCCAGCGGTTACTCTCCTAGGTCTGTTGGCCCAGGTAGTCTCAGCGTAAGCAGCTTTCACCTGCACACACATTCTAACTTGATTCTACGCAGCAGCTTCCAGACCTGGGTATGCCAATGTGACCTCAGGCATGCGAGCCTGAGATGGTGGGTTATGTCTCCTGAGCAGCCCCACCCTGCGGAACAGGCAGAGGCGGGGAGGGCTGAAGAGGATGGCAGCCCCTTTGGAGCCTTTTATGATGTGGCTCGTCTTTATCTCAACTAAGCTGGGTTTGCACAGATGGGGACTTTGACCAGGTATCAACAGTGGAGTAACCCTCAACAAGTTCCTCGAATTGCCTGGGGTTCATTATCCTCATCTCTGCAGCTGAAATAATGATAGTACCAATCTACAGGGCAGCTGTAAAGATGAAACGCGACAATTTATAAATATCAATGCACAGTACAGTGCCTGGCACACAGGGAGCCCTCCCCGAGGCCCAGCGAGCCTTATTCCCACTGTTCTTGTGGTTGGGATGTGGGTGGGGAAGAGAGGGCTCTGTTCACTCAGCATCTGCTGCCCTGGTCTCTGTCACCAAGAGGTGGACCTAAGCTACTGCATGAAAACCACAGCAATTATATTTAATTATAAAACACACAGCTACTCTTTAATGAGCTAGTAACAGGTATTCTAGGGAGACTATTTTAAGCCATTGTGACCTTTTAGTTAAACTTGCCCAAACTGTGAATTACACTAATTGCTTTCAAATTGCTTCCCCTCTTGAGATTCCAGAATCTTAGTGGAATGGGCCTAGGAAGGCCTGCTAATGAGATTTGTGGCCATTAAGGTCTCCAGTCATGTAAGCACCCACTGTGTGGCTACAGCAGGACACAGGGCCAGACTAAGCAAGTGGGAGTTAGCAAGGACCATGCATGTGACCAACGCATTCTAAATTTGATCTCTTCCTTGGGGACAGAGGTCACAGGCTGGAACAAAGCATGTCAAACTAACATGTACAGTGCCCCATCGCATCCTGTGCTAGCTATGCGCCAGTTTGTCCCCTGTTCACCATCACAAACCTTTGTCCCTCTCACCCCCAAAACTCTGGGTACCATTAATGCTGAGCAAGTGATAGGGGACAGCGGGCCTTCTGCCCTCTGGCTGTGCTTAAAGGACAATTGGAATTAGGCATCAAGGCAGGATGCTGTATGTATCTCCAGGGCGGCCTGCACCTGAGCACTGGACTCTTCCCAGCCACCAGGGAGGCCAGACTCCTCTGCCCCCCGCTCCCCACTCCGAGCCTGCCCACCACCCCGGGCCTGGGAGACACACTTCACTACTCAAAGTGTGGCCCTCGGACCAGCAGCAGCAGCAGCAGCAGCAGCAGCTGCACAGGAGCTCAGGAGAAACGCCGAAGCTCAGCCCCACCCCAGACTCCTTCGGCATCGTCCTGTTTAAGTTTGTATCTTCAGCACATGTTGCTTTTGTGCAAACAATACTTAGCTCTTTCAAAAAAAGAGACAGTAGGGAAGTTGTGTGTCTCAGTCTCTTTGGACTGTCATCACAAAATACCGCAGACTGCGTGGCTTATAAACAATAGAAATTGATTTCTCACCGCTCCGGAGCCTGGAAGTGGGAAATCAGAGCACCAGCATGGGGTCCTGGTGAGAGCCTCCCTCAGGCTGCAGACTGCCCACCTCACACCGTGTCTTCCCACAGCAGCAGTGTCCAGGGAGCGCTCTCGGGCCTCTTTTCTAATGTTTTAATTCAAAATATTTTAAATTACAGTTGATATTGAGTATTATTTAGTTTTTCAGGTGTGCAGCATAGTGGTTAGATATTTATATGACTTACCTAATGATCCCTCAGATAATCTTCCACGCACCTGGCACCTCCATGGTTATTACAATATCACTGTATTGACTACATCCCCATGACTATTCTATAACTGCCAATGAATGAAGATTAATCCCTTCAACTCTCTCTCTCTCTTTTTTTTAGTAGAATATTTCTAAGGAGTGCTCTCAGTTTATCAGAAGAGGAGAATCTATTCTTTTTATTTTATTTTTTATTGATTTCAGAGAGGAAGGGGGAGATAGAAACATCAATGATGAGAATCATTGATCAGCTGCCTCCTGCACACCCCCTACTGGGGATCAAGCCCACAACTCAGGCATGTGACCTTGACCAGAATGGAACCTGGGACCCATCAGTCCGCAGGCAGATGCTCTATCCACGGAGCCAAACCGGCTAGGGCCCTTCATCTCTTCCTTAAGGGCACTAATCCCACTCAGCAGGGCTTCCTCCCTATAACCTAATCACTTCGCAAAGGCCCCACCTCCTAATAGCATCATCACCTTGGAGGTTAGGTTTTAACAAATACATCTGGGAGAAGGACACACTCAGCCCAAAGCCCTGTGCTTCTGTTCTCACCTCTCTCTTCTACCCCATCCGATGCAGGCCTTTCACTTCCCCTCGTCCACTCTATCTACAAGTGAATGATTTCTTGCCTTTTTTCTCAGAGGGCCACCCAGGCGCCCCATTTCTTCAACGCACCTAAGGGTGGACCAACCTCACCTAAGGGTGGACCAACCTCTCCTAAGGGTGGACCATCCTCTCCTAAGGGTGGACCAACCTCTCCTAAGGGTGGACCAACCTCTCCTAAGGGTGAACCAACCTCACCTAAGGATGGATCAACCTCTCCTAAGGGTGCGCTCTCCGCACAAAATAGTCCCAGTGCAGCGGGGGCAGCAGATTCCAACTCTGGCGCCCTATGCTCCTCGTGACCCAGATCTCCCTGCTGTCACCTGTGGTGACTGTGGCTCCGCTGCTTGTGTCCCCGCAGATCACCAAGGCGTCGCGCCGGAGGCTGACGGTGAGCCTGGCGTACTCGGAGAGCCACCAGATCCGTGTGTCGCAGCAGGACTTCCGGCTCTTCCGCACCCTCTTCCTGCTCATGATCTCCTTCTTCATCATGTGGAGCCCCATCATCATCACCATCCTGCTCATCCTGATCCAGAACTTCAAGCAGGACCTGGTCATCTGGCCGTCACTCTTCTTCTGGGTGGTGGCCTTCACGTTCGCCAACGCGGCCCTGAACCCCATCCTCTACAACATGTCCCTGTTCAGGAACGAATGGAGGAAAATTTTCCGGGGCATCTTCTTCCCAGACAAGGGAGCCATGTTTACAGACACGTCTCTCAGGAGAAATGACCTGTCTATCATTTCCACATAATTAATTTCTCTCTAGAGGCAGAGTGGGTCACTCTGGTGAGCCACTGGTGTGTCTTCAAAGGGAGTGCATCTCCAGGACCCTTACACCAGGGTGCCCTGCTTTAGGAAGATGTAACCTATGCAAATACGTTCAGGGCACCAGTAAATTAAGGGGTGATCCTTCAGCGAAAGCATTGTATCCTTTATAAAAGGATTTGTTATGGGTTTCTTGAAATATGAACTTTTTCAGTGTGTTTGTCGTATGATTGAATGTAATAAATTTTTATTTATACCTGTTCAACAATCACATCTCCTGCATATAAAGCCACACCTGGCTGGTTTCTGAAGTGAATCTTACAACTGGTCCAGGACTCAGATTTCTCTGAAGGGCCACAGCCACTCTAGGTCTCTCCCCTGGACTCGCAAGGCCTCCGGATCGTTCATTAATGTCGATAATGCTTGAGGAATTTCCCAGGACAACCAAAGGTGACTTTTTTATTTATTTATAAGGAATGCTATGGACCCCTTTAGGAGATTTGGTGTCATGAAATCAGAAGATATAGGATAACTCCAATATTTGGAGGCCAGAGGAGGGGGGGGAGAATGATCGTAGGACATACTTTGGGAAGATGGAGCAAGCACAATTTATTGATGGACAAGATGTACAATGTGAGGGAAAGAGAGGATGCAAGGGTGACTTCTAAATTTGTAGACTGACACTGGTTGGATGGTGGGCCAACCAACAACAAGGGGGGAAGCCTGGGGGTGGGAGAGCCAAGGATTTTATTTGAGGCTTGTGTAAGTGTGAAATCCAGTGAGATCCAAATGGAGAGTAGGTCGTTGGATGCCAGGTTGTGGAGTGTGGGCCTGAAGACGCAATGTGGCGAGTCATCAGATCGTGTTTACAGGCCTAAGCTTTTAGGAATTATTCCTGGGAGAGAAGAGAAAGAAGAAACCAGAGCCAAACTGAACCATGGGACATGCCATCACATGGAAGTTGGGCCCACGCCTGGAATGTGCAGTAGCTTGGGGCCTGGTACATAGTAGGTGCTCAACATGGCTTTGTTGTCAAGTACATCAGCAGCAGTAGTTCCATTGCTTGTGGAGTTTCTTGAATAGCTTCTTCTGAAGTAGGACTTATGGTGCTCGAGGACAAGAGGACAGGGATTTTCTGTTCATCTTTAGCTAATAGACTTGATGAATTAAAACTATTTTGAAGTGATGTGTGGCTATCTTATGGGTCTCTGGGTTGTCAAACTGAGGCTGAAGGGCCTGGCTCTGACAATCTGCTGCTGTGTGTGATGACAGGTAGGCCTTTCCCATACATGGTCACCTGTTTCCTCCTTCCTTGGTGGGAGGACAAGCACACTGGGGTGGGGGACCCACAAGCCTCCCATGGGCCCTTGATATGCCAGCACCCAGGCAGAGATCTCTGCACACCGGGGAAAGAGGTGTCCTTCCCCACCTGACACATTTCATAGCTGTCAGCGGGCCTGGCCAGTGTTTGCACAGCTCCCACGTGCTCTAATTGAATCCTCACTGCATCCCATCAGGCAGATACTCTTTCCCCATATTTCACAAGAGAAAAGTGAGGCTCAGAAAAGCCATGTAACCAGCTCAAATCACACAGCGACTATGTCAGAACTGGACTTGGACTTAAAGACTCTGGCACCAAAGCCTCCTGGGAGCTCCTGGGAAACTGGGGCAAATGGCTTTGCAGCAATTGAACAGTGATGTTCACAAGTACTGCTGATGGTGTGGGGTCCTGGTGCTCACCGCCACCCACCATGCCCTTTCCTGCTGCTCCAAGTCCAGGTAGGGAGCACTGGGAGCTTCCCCCAGACCTGGCTTCCGAGGGCCCCATGTTCCAATTCCCTCAGGGAAGCCCAAGGCCTCCTCTCCTCAATATTTTGGCCACATCTGAAATAAGAAGTGAATTAAGTGCTAGAAACAGTGGAGGGCTGGGATGTTTGTCAGAGCTGACCCAGACCCATGCCTCTCAAACACACCCAGGTGAGCCGGCCATGCTGCCCCTTCCCTGGTCCTGGGATGCTCAGGGCTTTGGGCTCACTGGCCCACACTCATTCACCTGCTGGTTTAGCCTCGGTGCCTTGGCCAGGCTGGCAGCTAGGGCCTTCCAGACCTGGGTGTGCCAATGTGACCTGCAGGAAGTTGGGAGAAGCCACTGTCACTAATGGAAATCAGGCACCAGAATAGGCAAAGATCATAAAGAACCAGGGAGGCAAGAACACCTCCAGGGGTATAGAAGTGCATCCTACCCAACCATCTGCAGGACTTCTCACTTCGACAACACGTGGACACAAATGAACACCCACATCATAGGAAACAGGAGACTACGTTTTAATAATTCAAAGTCTGGAATCCTAAGCCTCAAACGATTCCCTAGAAAACCCCAGAAAAAAACATACACCTGACTGCAAATGGATTCACTTGTTCCCACGTGTATTTTTATGTGTCCTGAAGGTTTTATGTTTCCTGAGGAAGAGGGGAGGAGAGAGGGCCAGACTAAACTACGATAAATAGAGTTGAAGGCTGAGCGAAAGTGGGAAGTTTTCAAACGAAACTTGACCTCCTTGATGTTGCTACAAAAGGTTTCTTTCTGATTTGCCATCACAGTAACCTGAAATATAGAAAACAAAGTCATCAGCGACAGAAAGATGGACCCAGTGCGTAAGGTAGATTACGAATTCTGGACCCATTCTTGTAAGGTTACAGCAGGATGAGGCTGTAATTCATAATCAGCTTCAAGAATTTTTCTGCAACCCTTTGAATTTATCTGGGGCAATGGGATCTGCTGTATGAAATACTGTTCTTTTTATTTGTCTTAAATTTGCCTCACTGCATTTCAAAGGGTGGGGGGGGGCATCCTCCTTTTCAGAAAGTGTGCCTGATCGCAGCCACCCCACCAGTAATTTTATAGAAAGTTCCCCATGTCCTGTGCCATGTATCACCAGGTGGTGCCACAAGGGGCTTCAGTGCCAAAACAAAACAAAAACACAACATTTTGGTTTGCATACAACTCAGCTACTTACTATACAGATCTTGGGCAACTTTTGTAATCTTTCTCAGCCTCTATTTTCTCATCAGATAGATGAGATATAGGCAAAGGGTTTGGCCTGGAGTCTGCCCATGCTGAAATCCTTGCCTGACCACCCCAGGGTGAAACATCAAAATCTTACTGATTTATGTTTTTGGTCTGGGTTCATATTGTTTTGGTGTAGTTTTGCTCAGCTAGTTAGAAGACCAACCGAAAAGTTCAGTTTTGTTCTCTTTTTCCTACATTTTAACATTGCCATAGTTTTCCATGGGAGTGAGTGTCAATTCAAATAGACAGCACTCTTTCTTTTAGAATGTTCCTGGTTTTCAGATCAATATCAGATGAAGATAGAATCTATATAAAGACCCAATTGTCATTCCAGGAAATATCCAAAAATATAAGTGAGGAAGATCAGCTAGTCAATTTGGTTTCACGGTAGAGAAAGAGCATTTGTTGAAATCATTTTGAACTTGCTGTGATGATGTCTCTAAGTTTTTACACCAATGGCCACATTTGCAGCCCAACTCTTCACTGGGGCCACTGAATCCCCAAATAATATTAATTCAGTCAAAATGGGTTTTGGGGGCAGAGCATCCAGGGGCAAAATCCTGTGACTACCGACTGGGCTAAATTGGCAGAAAAAAAGGAAGAGTCCCCTGCAGTTTTACTTAAGTGAAAGTGCCAGGTTTTTGAAAAAAGGCGTTTGTCCACTCCTTCCGCATCAGCCCCATGATGAGGCCACTGAAACATCTGATCGAGAAGAGCCAAGACTTGGGCTCCCAGGGGCTCCTAAGGCTCCCTGTTTTCTCCTGCAGGCAGATGAAACACATCCCACCGGCAGGTGGGCACAAACTCCCTGCCCACCGACCCCTCAGGGAGAGCTGGCTGCTGCCCGGGCTCCTGCCCACCAGCCCACTCACCATTGTGCGTAATCAGCCTATACTGCCTGCCCAGGCACAGCTCCTCCTGCCTCCGCCTCACGACCTTCTGCACTTCCGGAGGCAGGCCGTAGGGGTTGCGGGCAAACACGAAGGAGTAGCTGTCAGCACAGGTGCCGTCGAAGTTCAGGAGGCGGCAGGAGTACTGCACGGCATAGGTGTCGTAGTCCGTGTCGATGATCCAGTGGTCATCGTCTGCAAGCCAGAAACAGAGCCAATGCCTCGCGCTCCGCCGGCTCAGCCCGCAAGGAAACTCCCCAAACTGAGAAGCCAGCGACTTCCTGAAACTGGTTTCATTGTGTTAGGAGCAGAAGACCCCAGAGAATTCCGACAGCTTTTGTAAGTCTGGGGATGTTGTTCTTGTTTACAGATAAAAAGTTTGATTTGGGGGATACTCATTCACTTCAATGATTATCTCTCACCCTAATGACAAATGTGATAGCATCTTTTTAAAGAACAACTGAGCATGTGGGCCCATCAAAACCATGGAATAGATCTTCCTCCTGTGTCTTCTCCATCAACCCCCCAACAGCTATGCCTTAGGGCTGATGTCTGATGGCCACCAACTTATGTTATCTCAACATCTGGATATATCTCTTGAGATGGTCTCTATCAGCGAGCTCCCAGTCATTTCAGTAACCACGCTGCCCTCCTGCCTCTCAATCACGGGAGGAGGCCACTCTGATGGCCTGGTTCATGGCTTTTCTGGCTCCATCCTAATTCCTGTCTAGTAACCCTGCCCACTTTCCCTAGCAGGCAAAGTAGTCTTTGCTTTGGGGGTGGGTGGGTGGGGGAAGGGCACATGATGCCTACCATCTATCATCAGGTATTCTTTTTAGAGCTTGTACTTGTCAGAACTCCTCTGATAGAGGGAGAGTTAAGTCAATGAAAAATTTAGATATTTATTTCTAAGACTGGGGTATAAGCCACGAATAAGTGTACATGAAGGTGGGGGAAATGCCAATGCCAACAAAGGCAGGATGGGAAATAAGGATGTATGTGAAGGATCTGCCATGGAGAAACAATACTCAGGTTTATCCAAATACCTTATATATGGTAAAAAAAAAAAAAAAGTGCCACATCTCTACTTAATTTAACATTCTCATTGACATATAACCATGAATAGGGCTTTCTGAGCACTTATTCATGTCAGCCATTGTGTAGACACTTTCCCTTTTTCCCCCAGTTACTTTTTACATGAACCAAAAAGTGCACACTATCACCCTCATTTTATAGATGAGGAAAGTGGGCACGGAGAAACTAAATAATTCACCCAGGATCCCAAAGAGCAGGGCAGAACTGGGTTTCAATCGGACTCTGGGGCCCCCTTGCATAAACTCTACACCACGTTGTCTCCAGGCAACAAGTAAATTAGGGGCGGAGGAAACAAGAAACAAAAAGGCTTTGCTTCTCCATCTCATGTGGGTCATGAAGCAAGTGATGATCTCTGCCTGTGTCATGCTCCACACTGGAGGCTGCAGCGGGTCTTGGATTCCCCAGCATTAGAGGCTGTGAGGGAGACGGCTAACACTGCCCTAAGTCACCTCCGGCTGTGCCTCTTGGCTCGGAGAATGCCAGCCAGTCGGAGTTCAGCCCCAGCCCAGGCCCTGCAGGAGGCCTGCAGAGCAGGAGGAGGTGGAGGCCCCTCTTCAGCTCACTCCAGGTCCCCCAGGAAGAAAGAGCCACCCCTGCACCTCCCAGGCTTACCCACGGAAAGAGTGTCAGAGGCCAGGTGGGGGTGCACAGACACATGACTGCTCAGGGGTGGCTTTGCAGTTATTCAGCAGGTGGGCCAGGAACAGAAGCCAAGGGGCCGCCTGCTGGGTCCCACCCTAACCACCAGCTCCCTCACAGGCTCTGGGCAGAGTCCACCTTCTCTCCGAATGAAATCATTTCTTCCCTGGTTATGGGCCTCACTGTGTCTCTCAGTCACAGGCAGCCCAGCAGCCTACCCCTCAGACACAAAAGTACTGTGTGCTTTGAAATATGACCCGGATTCATGATCCAGGCAGCTATTAGCTCAGCAAATCTGCAGCTTAATTTTTCCCCAGAGTTGTTGCCAGAATGGGAATTCTAACATAGGAACTAAGTAACTTTCAAAGCTCAGCTTTAGGAAAATTGGCTACCTTCTTGACTTCTATAAAAGGCCTAAGCTGGCTAGGTGTTATGTCCAGGCTCTTTTTTGGCTAAATAGTGCAGAGATGAAGAATTTAAATTCTAACAATCTTTACTCGACTCTCCCTCCTAAAACAAGAGATGAACTGTCTGAGCCATCCTAAAAAGAGTGAGCTCACGTCTCCCACCTCTTCACTGCCAGCTGCTCGGGTGGGTCCCTCTGAAGAGCCAGACTCCCCAGACATTTCTGGATGGCAGCTATCCGCACACAGCAGAGCCAGGGAGAGTAGAGACAGCGGCCATATGGAGGCCACTGTGTCTACACAGATGGGTTCAGAGGTTTTGATTACCAGTCCCAAATCCAAAACAAAAAACCCACTCAGTTAGAGGGAGCCAACTCTGGCTTCCTGTGGTGGGCCTAGAATGTGTCCCTCCAGCTCCCTACGCCTGTGTCTTGCAATCTCCTAAAGTGATGAGAAGGTCCCTGCAGTTCTCAGGTCTAACTGTCCAGGTGGGCCAGTGGACGGTGGTGTGATGCTAGTTCTGACTAATCACCTGAAAAACCCAGCAGGCCTTGTCAAAGAGGAGTCTGAGGCCTGGGGACCCGAGTGATTAGCTGTGTGGCCCTAGGCTAGCCACCTCTCTAACGTGGGCTTTCTCTAATTTGTTCATTGGAAAATGAGAGTATTGAACCCGATGCTCTTTGTGGATCCTATCATCCTGGACCCAGACTATCAAGCTATTATTTCATGACTGGGGAGAGCTAAGCAGTAATAATATACACGGAGAGAGAACGCATGTCTGAGGCACTGTTCTAAGTGCTTTCTGCACAGTTAACTCATGGCCTCCCCATAACACAACTCCATGAGGCAGGTGCTATGATCACCTCCTTGTACAGGTGAGGAAACCGAGGCACAGAGAAGATAAGGAACATATCTAAGGTCCCACAAAGTAGGATTTGAACTAGGGCAATCTAACTTTAACTGTGCGCTTAACCACTACACTGCACAGCTTCTTTTCTGAAAAATCCCTGAGAAGGAATTTATCCTTACACCTTCCATAGTTATCTCAATATCATAGCAATCACTTTCAAGAATTCAATACTTTTTCTCTAAATGAAATCATAGATAGAACCGAAATCTACAAGAGGTAAGGGCAGAACTAATCTGGTTAGTTCTCAAGGGGGAGGAGGAGGCAAGAGACAAAACCCTACTTGCTCATGGGGTCTTCTCTACCCTGCCCAAATGCAGTACCAATAGGATCCTAGTCCTTCAAAGAGTGCATCTCAAAATGCCAGAGAATTATGTGTTTATGCTTTTTAGAAAGTAATCTTGTACCCCCGGTATTGACTTTTGTAACGCATTATCAGAAAAGTATATATTTCATGCTATGTGATTCACTTTTGAAAGTTTTGCTTCATTGTTTGTAATAATTATGATTACTTCTAAGGATAAGAGCTTTTTACCCCTTGTAAGATAACAACGCCATCTGTACAGTGTAAATCAGAGCTGAAGCTACATTAGACAAAACATGTGCTTTCATCTAATATACAACTTTAGAGGAAGTCAAGGTATATGTGCCGTGTGTAGAGTGATGGGCCACGTAAAGAATGCTTCTGCCCTGGACGACCAGCTAAGAGAGTCCTCCTGAACAGCCCCCTGTGGCCCACCCCACAGGAGAGACTGATGCTTTGTAAAAGCTGGTCTGTAAATTAGGAGTCCCTGCTGTTCAGAGCCACCTAATTCTGGCCCAGGAGCTGGAACCCCCGGCTCTGACACTGACTCTCACAAACTTGTATGACCGTGAGCAAAGTACTTCATTCTCTTGGCCTCGGTTTATTCATCTGTTTATTGAAACCTTTGTAGGGTTAACTGTCTCTAAGATCCCATAACCACCACCACCACCACCACCCCCCCCAGCTTGCACAATTCCCTAAGTACCAAGTAGATTACAGGTTTGAAAATCTCTAAGATCCCATGACACCCCCCTTCCCCCCCGCCCCGGCTTACAATTCCCTAAGTACCAAGTAGATTACAGGTTTGAAATTTAGGAGAAAAGGGGGGTGGGAGGGGGGAGGTAGAAAGAGTCTACAGATGTTGTGTTCTCATGATCGGGCCAAGTTTTAGGATGCTCTTCTGAGAGTCCTCGATACTCTCCCTCCCCGCACCTGAGTTTTGGTGCTTGGGAGAAAGGGAAGAGGGCATTGCCACCAGGAGCACTGTGCCTGGCTCAGAATCTCTGCATCATGAGACAGGGCATAGGGTGGGCAGTGGGCCAACCCTATGCACCATGCTCCCTACATCCTTGGATGGGGGTTTACCAGCCTCTGCTATCCCAGGGATTCAGCCCAAAGAGATAGAGGAAATGCAATGCCATGTTGAGCGGTGATGTGGGCTGGGTCTTGGGAGGGGGGGAGGGGGGGTAAGCTTGGAGATGGCTACACACCCTGGAATAGTGGCTGGACAGGAAAATGGCAGGAGGAGGCCTCACAAGCCCAAAGGTCCTTTGAGCTTGGGACAGGGTTTTATGAGCTGGGGGCATGGGGGGAGGTGGGCCAATCTCATGCCCCTAACCTCAGGCGGTGCCCAGGGTTCCTGCCACTTAGAGACCATGTTTTTCCCAAGGGCGCCACTGGAAAAGAAACCCAGAGATTTGGCCAGGTTGTGGCCCTCCTACCCCCCAAGACAATCCCACTGAGATGATTACTCACTTCCTCTCTGGAGAAAGGATGCTACACCCCAGTACTTCATCTTGAACTTGGCAGGGTCCTCAGTGTCTGTGAAGGTGCCCACCATGTCTGCGCACACGTCCCAGTTGCTGCAAAGGCCAAGGGGATCCTGAGCCAGGCCGGGCAAAAGGCTTCCTCCCTCCATCCTCCATCCCACCACCCCGGGTGCTCCCTTCCCTCCCCGTCAGGGTTTGGCGCCCAGAGCCCACTGACTTCAACAGACGGACTCGGCCCTTGGCGGTGGCGCTCATCTGGCCGTTCTCGTCCACGGAGAACTCGGCGATGATGTTGTCCTGCAGAAAGAGGCCCTCGGGGTCCTTCTTGGCCATAGCATACCAGGTCCCGGCGAACTGCAAAGGAGAGGAGAGCGGGTTTGGCGACGAGAGCGGGTTTGGTGATGAGCGCACGGTGAGGCTGGCCGCGGGGCTGGGGGGACAAGGGCACCGGGGCCCCCGGGCCGGTACCTACCCGAGCCTTGTCGAAGTTCTCTTTGACTCGGAAGCTGCTCACCCGGCAGTCGCGCTCCGCCCGAGCGCTGCCCAGCGCAGCCAGCAGCACGAGTGCCCACACCCACTCCATCGCGCCCAGGAATCGCCC
>NW_005371274.1:1744100-1751016 GCF_000412655.1 Myotis brandtii
GAAAACCGTGGCCTCCCAGCGCGAGAGGCCCTACGATGATGCCGCCTGGTGCGTCAGTGCCCGCGCCTGGCTATGCCAACTTGGCCCCTCCGCCCTCTTAGGGCCAATTGTGAAGGGGTTGGGGAATATTTCGGCCAAGTCGTTTTTCATTTTATAAAGGATGTATTTTACTGCCTTTCAGGAGAGTTGTGGTGCCCTGTGGGTCAATATTTGTTCTTTAGTTTCAACATCTTTAGAAGCATTAAAACCCTCCCTGTTAAATATTCTCCAGAAACGCAACCCTGGTCAGGACAGGAAATATTTTAGCAACCTCGGTGGTCGCCTACTTTGTGGCGTTTTGCTCAAACCACTTTGAAACACACCTACCAATTGTGTATGATACGATTTTATTTCAAAGCCGTAGTAGGACTTCGTTTTGTTTTCAAAACAGCTAAAGCAGTTGTCTGAGTGGTGGACAAGAGGGGGGAGGTAAACTCTATGACAAACATCTAATGGTCAATTAAGTTACAACGGTGTGACACATAATGCTATTTTTGTCTGCGTGATGGCACAATTTACCCACCTTATTTTTCTCTTTTCATTCAGACTTAACCAGTTCCTCTAATATAATCAAAGTAGCCCGAAGATTCAGCTTTGGGCTAAATGAGAATTAGTGATCTAAGAAATATCCTTTTGTAACATTCCCTCCATACAATGCCAGTTGTGTCTCCATGACCCAAATTGGAAAGAACTGAGATGAATTTGTACCATTTTGCTGACACAAACTAAGAGAGGGCTGGGGAAGAGAAGGTTGGCTGCCAGACATAGAAATAAGGAGTTGATGGTCCCGCAGGGGAAAGCATTGAGGTTCCTGTTGAGCCCCCTGAGAAGGCACCTGGGTTTTTCATCACCTTCCTGTTGAAGGAGACTAAAGTTTTGCCACCGGAAGTTGCCTTTTGGAATACTGGCCTTTAACTGGTTACTAAGAGACAAAGACTCAGAAAAGAACCTTTGACTCTCCTCCTTTCATGCCCAAGAGACTGAGAGAGAAACACCTGCTTCAGGAAGGGAACCTTAGGACCTCGGATGTCTGTCGCCTTAGCCTAATGTGAATTGAGCGTGGCAAGTAGGAGTGCGTCAGGCAGGGGCCTGCTAGCCAGATACTCCCTGTCTCCATTGTTTCTGAGTTGCTTCGGGGAATTTTCATACCACCTGTGTTCCTTCTTCTTTAACTCCCTATAAATTGCCCATTCTCACTTTTGAAATCTTAGACCCCTAACCCTTCCCCCCCCTTAACCCTCAACCTTTATCCTTTGTCCAAAATGTCATATATACCCAATGTTCCCTCACTGCCTTTGGAATGTTCATGCTTATTTGAATTCTTTGCATGTATTAACATTTTTATTTTCTCTTGTTAATCTGTCTCTGCTAATGTGATTATTAGCTCAACTAGAAGAATTTAGAAGGTGGGAGGGAAACTTTGTGGGTTTTTTAGCCCCCACACTGTAACTCTTTGGACATCTACCCGCCTGTTCTGCTTCCACTTTGCACCTTCCCTTCCACTCCTGCTCCCATTTGAGTCTCTGGTGCCTCTGGAGAGCCAATGATGATGCTTTTACTCCTTACTGCCCCAGAGCTAGGAAAGCCCTGTTTCTGGCCTACGGGCTAACTAGAAGATCTTCTGATTAGGCCAGTTTTATCACAGGATGTATAATCCCGACCAGCTCAGATAACTTCTGCTCCAGAGCCACTCCTGCAGGCCACACAGGTGGTAGTATCTATGCACTGTAGGTGGGAAAGGACTTGAGGGCATCTCTCAATCTCCTGTGCAATACTTGGATCCCCTCTGCCATTCCAGAGTAGAGATCTTCCAGGTTCTCCTCCAACACCTCTAGTATGGAGAGCTCCCCACTTTGGACAGCTATTATGCTAGAAAAGTTCACCTAATACCTCAGCCCTTTCAATCATTTCTCCTAGATCAGTGGTTGGCAAACTCATTAGTCAACAGAGCCAAAAATCAACAGTACAATGCCTGAAATTTCTTTTTAGAGCCAAATTTTTTAAACTTAAACTATATAGGTAGGTACATTGTTATTAACTTAATTAGGGTACTCCTAAGGCTTAGGAAGAGCCACACTCAAGGGGCCAAAGAGCCACATGTGGCTCGAGAGCCGCAGTTTGCCGACCATGGTCCTAGATCATATTCTGGTGGTCCTTACACGCACCGTATACTGAATAAATGTAGGGTATTTCAATGCATTTTCATAGTGGTTGTTTTTATAGCAACACGTTTTCATTTATTTGTTAGATGCTTAAAGGTCAGTGTGTGTAAATGTTCCTCCTCCTACTCAAGCTCTCTCTTAATGCTAAATCAATGAATCTGTTGTCCCAGACACCAGCAAAGGAAACAGTTTATTTTGGCATCCTCTCTCGAATTTCTTCATGATCATGGTACATGAATACAGGTCAACAGGTCAACTGATGTTTTTAACTTTAGTGCTTTGAAATGTATCTACATAAAATACAATTTCAAATATGCATATATAGATAAAATATCAATGGGAAAAATGTTCACAGCAATTACCTCTGTGTGATAGGATTAGAGGCTGTAAAGGTGGGTTTGTTTGTTTTTTTATTTGGCTCCAAATTTTCCTACAGTGAAAATGTTTAATCAGAATATAAAACAGATATTCTCTTTGAAAATAGTTTTTTTTTCTAGATGTATAATTATGTTGCATATAATATACACAAAGGTTCATTTTCTTTCCTGTCCTGGAGTGACAGACCATGTTTCATTCACCTTGGTATCCACCCCCACCAGCTATTCCATGGGATTCATCCAAAGACTTGCACATAGCCCTATCTGGTTTGGCTCAGTGGATAGAGCATTGGCCTGTGGACTGAGGGGTCGCAGGTTCGATTCCTGTCAAGGGCACATGCCCAGGTTGGGGGCTCGATCCCAGTAGGAGGCCTGCAGGAGGCTTGGTCTCTCAATGATTCTTATCATTGATGTTTCTCTCTATCTCCCTCTCCCTTCCTCTCTGAAATCAATAAAAATATATTTAAAAAAAAAGACTTGCACATAGTAGGTGTTCAATCAATAGATATTGATTTAATTTGTTGTATTGAAATTAGTCATTTTAGGTAAGCTTCAATAAAACATTTATTTAAATAAACCTGGTCAGCGGTCATTCTTTCTAAAATATAATTTCTCAGGATTTAGTCCTTGTAGCAGAGGGGGCTAACCATCCTTCTATCAAAAAAAATTTGTACTCTCCTTCCATGATGTACACTTTTGGGGAAGAGGGATTGGCCAAAAGGAACCTCCCCACTTCCTGCATCTCTATAAGGCCATAGGCCTAAGTTTTGGTCAATAGAAGGTGGACTAAAGTGCTGCGTGCTGTGTGCACGCAGACAGGGCTCATGAAAGCTGCCCATCCAATTTTCCTGGCTCTTTCTCCTTCCTCACCTGGCCACTGGTAGAGCCTCCATCAGCCTGGGACCCCCAGCAATGATTAATTTTATGTGAATGAGAAATAAACTCTCATTGGATTAAGCTGCTGAAATTTGGGGTTACCTGTAGTAACAGATTTAGTGTTACCTTAATGAATGCATCAGCAAACAAGCCACTAACTCCTAGGAAATATTGAAAAATGTTTTATAATTGAAAGAGGATCTGATGCAATAAATGTATGCCCTTACCATTATAAAAATTAAGCATTTCCAACCAGCTCCCTTTTGTACAAACTGACATTTACATCCATATCCTGACAGATAAGGAAAAATAGAAACAGAAAAAATGGGTAGCATTTATCTTCTGACTGCATTCAAAAGATGACAAAATAATTGATGAGAAAATGAAGATTATTCAGCCAACATGTCCAGGTACAAAAAGTCAAACTAATTTTTTTCAATATGGTTTTTTCAGTGGTGACAAAGCTGTCATTAAATTTAATCAATTTAGTTACTTGATTAATAATCTCTGAGATGCCTGGTCATATCCATCAATTAGGTGCAAAAGGGCAAGGTGAAAGGGCCCTTTGCAGTTAGCTGCCAGGATGTGCCTGACATGCCTGCTGTTATCAGAGAATAAAGACCATGTGGATGGTCTTTCTCCATTGCTAGTGGGATTTGAAGTATTTACAATATCTTGAGAGACTTTTCTGAGACTCACATGGGAGGATGAGTGATTTTTATCTACATGGAATTACATCCCTGGGTTTCCAAAGTCCCATTTCCTTTAATCCAGACCTGGAAAATGTGTAGCTGGGGATTCAGCAGAGCTAAAAGCAAAGCCAGCATCCAAAGTTTCCTTTCTGTGATGGAGTTGGGTCCAGTATAGCATTAGCTAGTTGCAGTCCATCAGTCCATTGTGTGGGGTCCACATGGCTTACAGCAAATACAGGGGAGCCAGGAGGGCACAGCCTTTGCAACAAGAGTCCCACGAACACAAGTGAGCAAGAGAGTGGACCTCTTCGTTTGGGAGATTAAATATCTTAAATTTCCCTGTGTTGGCAGTGGCCATGACTACTCTGGCCAATGACCTGTTCTCAGGTGTGACTGACAGACAAATATCTTCCCGATTTCACCCACTTTACTGTAGCTTCCTGGCAAAGATGCACAAATGGCATGCCCATAATATTCGGCCTTCCCTTTGCTTCTTTCCAGTGATTAAAATAACTCGGTTTATTAAAATTTTGGCTATTCTATAAGCATTACTTCCTATAGAAATAGTTAACCACAGTGGAAAATGTTAGCAGTTTTTGGAATTAAATATTATGTGTGTTTATTAATAAAGTATTCTACTGCAAAGCATAATTTTGTTAAGCAGAAAGTTTAAGGAAGTTAAGCCATTCTTTGGTATATCTGTAGGCTTTTAAAAAGAGTTCCTGGGATTTTTATTTAACTCTTGTGTTGGTGTTTGACATTTTATGATCTCTGTCTAGATTTTAAATTCCTTAGAGGGAAGGTCTTTGTATATTCCCCTGTAAGCAGCTAGTATGATGTGCTATACAGCTCATGGGTGCACTCTTTAATTTAATCCTATTTAAGCTGGTAGTTTTGGGGCAGGTCACTATCACTTACTAGCTGTGAGACCTTGAGCAAGTTAATTAATTTCTCTGTGCTTCAGTTTCTCACAAGTAAAAGTTGTATTTCCGTTCAAGAGAATGTGTAATACAAAGATTGTGGCTTTATTGAAATACTTAAAAGATCTTGAGTAAGGTTGAAATCAGCATTTAAATATTTAAGGAAAGTTGGTTCATGAAACGGGTAGTTTGACTTATGAGTTGCATAATAGTGTTTAAATATTTGGGAAAATGTGCTTAATCAATGTAAAAGCTTAATAAATTGAACATTAAACAAAGCTAAGTAGTGGTAAGTGTACTTTCCAGGCCAGAAGTCCCTGAGACATTAAAGATCCTAGCAACAGACAAGACAAATTTTATCCAGTACATTTAACAGGTTGTACCTTAGAGCAAAAATGTATGAGGTCTGGCTATTACTATTGAAAACAAAATCCAGCTAATACGCTTAGCAGGAAAACCCAGTTAGCAGCTGCATGGGTTGCTTTTTGTGCTTATGTCTCTTGATAAGGATTATTTACGTTGTGGCTTGATGAGGCTTGGGTCACAGACGAATGTTTTGCCACATTCACCTCTCTAGTAATAGGCCCAAGATTAGTTCCTTTAAAACACTTCCTAGATCCAGCTTTCTCAAGTGAGGGCAACTGAGAGGTGAGGGTTTTCGAGAAAAAAGTAGGCCATGCAACCTGGATAATCAAAGAATTTTTAGGAAGAGGAAAAATTAATATTCCATTTTATCTTGGGTTGATGTTAAACCCTTCCACCTCCCCCAGTGTTCATTAAAGTTGCTATATAAACAGACACACCCAAGGTTGTTCTCACTTAATATCACTGTCTTGAAAGAATGATTCAAGTTGTCAATTTATGCTAATGGATATGTTCATGGATATGTTGATGATGCTTCCAAGCTGCATGATGATTCCACTAAATGCAGAATCAGCATGTGCAGCTGTATTTCTGAAATGGTTACTTCAACGTGCCGCTTGCCTGGCTGATCTAAGATGCTCTGAAGATTCTCCGAGGACTTACACGCTAATGATGCTTAGGGATTTGTGTCCTGAAGAACTCTGTAATCCTGTGCTTCCTGAATCCCACTCTAAGCCAGGACCTTCTGTCACACCCCAAGAGTTACAGGCAGTTGGAAAGCTCTGCTAAGCAACCATTCTGCTTGGCCTTTGGGGTTCAGTGAGGTGCCACTTAGGATCTATGCAGGAGCCTTGATCAGGATGTAGTTCCTTCTTGGCCCTCGGCCCCAGGTGGTGCTCTGAGGGTCTTCCTTCCTGAACAGCAGCAGTAAAGCCAGCTTGCCATGGGCGAGGTCAGCCAAGAGGCTGTGGAGAGCTACCTGGAGGACCACCCTGGGTTTGCCGAGGAGTACTTCCACAAGAAGCTGCGGACAGGGGCGCTGGGAGAAGCCTCCGAGCACAGCGAGGTGCAGGGCCAGGCCTGCGGGTCCTCCCCCGGGCTGTCCACAGAGGAGGAGGCAGCCCTGTGCTTGGAGCTGTTCCAGGCCATGCAGGAGGAAGCAGGCAGCGCCGAACCTGCGGTGCACTTGGTCCTGCAGAGGCTGGCGCGGCTGCTGCGGGCGGACCGCTGCAGCCTGTTCCTGTGCCGGGCCCGCAACGGCTCGCCCGAGGTGGCCTCCAGGCTGCTGGACGTCACCCCCACATCCAAGTTTGAGGACAACCTGGTGGTCCCTGACAGAGAAGTGGTGTTTCCATTGGATATCGGGATAGTGGGTTGGGTTGCTCACTCAAAGAAAGCCCTTAACGTCCCAGATGTAACAAAGGTAGGTGGCCTGAGGGCAGTGGGGTGGAGATGAGGACTTGGCAGGGGCCTGGGGGGACAGTGGG
>NW_005371274.1:1751093-1774078 GCF_000412655.1 Myotis brandtii
GGGCATTTTTGTGCCATGGGTTTGGCTCTAACCTGGGGAATGGGGGCAGCAGAGGAGTACCCAGCTCCAGGGCTGCCAGATTTAGCAAATAAAAAATTCCAGAGGCCTAGTTCAATCTGAACTTCAGATAAAGAATAAATAATTTCATAGTGTAAATTTGGCATTTTGTCAGGTAACTTACCTGGGCCAGGTACAGTTCACACCTTCGCTTACACCTCCATGCTCTGGGCACATCCCTCTAACAACACCACACAGCAGGCTGCCCCTGAGGAGCTCAGCCAACAGTCAGATGCCAAGACGCCTGCACCGCTCCCCATGCCTCTCACCCACAACACACACGTCTTTGGGATGGATTGGCTCCCAAATGGATTCTTTCACCTACAGACCAAATGTGCAGAAAGAAAAAAATAATACCATCGGAAAGTTCAGGTTTAGATCATTAAAAATGTGAATGTTGGTGATGGTTAAGAGCCATTGGCCATCCCAACCCCCCGCCCTGCACCCCCCTGCACCCCATAATGCAGATCTATCAAGAATGAATTCCAATCTGGTAAATGGTACGTTTGGACCCCCCTGAGACCAATATTGCACAAACGGTTATCTCCTTTTAAAACATAACATTTAACTACTCCTTACCATCGCAATGCTGGTTTCTTTTAGGAAGATTCTAAAATACAAATAAAAAGGAGGAAATGCAAGTCACCCATAATCCCTCCACTCTTAAAGAGCCATAGGCAACAGCCTGGAGTCGGAGAAACTTTTTCGACACGTGTCCCATTATTTTGATTTGCTATTAACGAAAGGGGAGAGGAGGATTATGCTGTCAGGGAGTCCACAGGGAGCCACCTCCGAAAGGCTTTCCGCGTGGAGGCCTGTGAAGGGGGCAGCTGCAGGCAGGAGGATAATCTCCCTCCTGCCTCCCAAAGCTGATTACGGGGAGGGGAGGAGGGGCCCACCGATCCAGAAGTCGTGAGTTGTCAAATATTAGCAACACTCAGCAAACAACCACAGGACAGCTCTCAGGTGCAAGGGTTGCTGCAAGCTGGACACATTAGTCCTCAGTCCTTCCCCACCCCTCCCTTCAGGGAACTGAGGCTGCTTCAAGAGGCCCACTGCAGCTGCTGTGAGTGACTAAACCGAGCTGTGTCCTATGGCAAAGTTCCCGGGACACCGGTTACAAGGCTGTCCCCACACACCTGAGTTTTTCTCATGGAAATGTGCTTTTGGCCAGTCTGCAGCTGAGCCCATCTCCTAAATTACTAGGACATCAAACTTAAGAAAGTGACAAGCAAGATTTTTTTTCTTTCTAAGGAGAGATGGATAAGATGACTTCTACTCTCATGCTTTACTAATGAGCCCAGTTCTCCTTGTTGAGGGGAAAAAGGTAGAATGGAGCTGCTGAAAAGGTCAGTTGGCCTTGGTCTGTTGCTGTCCGTGGTGAGCGCCCTGCGTGGACAGGGCAGGTGATGTGGGGTGGGCGTGCCATGTCTCTCTGTCCTCTCTTTTCCTGAGGACCTCTGGCTGTTACGGGTGAGACAGAGGTGAGTGTGTTGAAGACAGACACCCTCCTGAGCTCAGAAGAGAGACAAAGGCCTCATTTCATCTCCATTTTTATTTTTTTCCCAAGAGTGGTGCTTTTCAGCTTTCGATGCACATTAAATCAAATTGGGAGTTTAAAAATACTGGTGTCTGAGACTCTCGGTAGATCAATTACATAGACTCTGAGGGGTTGGCATATAGGCAGTAGTATTTTTAAAAAGTTCCTCAGATGATTCCACTATATGGCCAATGTTGAAAACCATTCCTCGCTGGGTGTGCAGATGTGAGAGGAGGAAGTGAATTTCAAGTCAACTGTGGGATAGGAGATGGAAAGGGCTCCTGGAGTCCTTAGTCCAACTCTTTCCTGGGGCAGATGGGAAGTTAGGGTCACGGGAGCTCTATCTCTCCCAGAGTGCATGGTCTGGTCAGTGAATGAAAAGGGCTGGAAGAGAATCGAGGCCTCACCCTCACCAAACCCCATATCTCTGCCGTTTCTTTCTATTGTGTTCTTTAATTATTTTTTTAAAATGTTAATTTTTCAATTACAGTTGACATTCACTATTATTCTGTATTAGTTTCAGGTGTACAGCAGAGTGGTTAGACAATTATATACTTTACAGAGCAATTCCCCCAATGTTTCCAGCACCCACCTGGCACCCATGACTGATCTGTAACTATCAATCTGTACTTGTAATCCCTTCATTTTTTTCACCTAGTCCCCGACCCCTGGTAGCCAGCAGTCCATGCTCTGCAAGTTCACCACCTTTCCGTCGCTGTGGCAAAATCTGCAAAGAGAAAGGTGACAGAAACTGATGTTTTAAATGAAATTTCTATTAATTCTTCACCTTTTCCTTGCACTTGGCATGTTATAAAGATTTTCTCACTCTCAATCTCACTTGATTCTGGCAAAGACCTTGTGGGAAAGGCATATCTATTTTTCCATCTTGTCTATATGAGACTCTTCTCAAGGTCAATGAGGCAGGATGTGGTGGGCCTGGGACCATAACCCAGGCCTTCAGGGGTCTCCATCTTTTACTACACCGCTGACCACACACAACTTCTTTCGGCCAGCAGTGTGTGCACAGGTGAGGGAAGGTCTTCTCACACCCAGACAAAGGCAGAACTGGATGCTCTCAAAACTGGGGGTCCACAAAGGTTGTAACAGGGAAGCCACATGGTGTAGGGCAGTGGTTGGCAAACTGCGGCTCGCGAGCCACATGCGGCTCTTTGGCCCCTTGAGTGTGGCCCTTCCACAAAATACCACATGCGGGCGCGCACGTACAGTGCAATTGAAACTTCGTGGCCCATGCGCAGAAGTCTGTATTTTGTGGAAGAGCCACACCCAAGGGGCCAAAGTGCCGCATGTGGCTCTCGAGCTGCAGTTTGCTGACCACTGGAGGGTGACAGCTTTGATATCAGACAGACCTGGGTGTACATCCAGGCCTGAGATGAGGAATGGTGTGATGGATTGTTTCTGCACCTGAGAAATGGAGGTAACCAAATATACAGATTAAATGAACATGAAGTGCCTGATCCTTTTTTAAATTTTTTATCTTTATTGTTGAGAGTATTACAGATGTTCCCCATTTTCCCCCAATGCCCCCCACCCACCTGGTTCCCACTCCTCCCCAGGCCTTCACCGTACTATTGTCTGTGTCCGTGAGCTATGCATATAAGTGCCTGGTTCTTGGTAGGTGGATAAATGATCGCTTTGACAGTATCATATTTATGCCAAAGGGGTTTGGGGGCTGCGTGTGGGTGGACAAAACTGGGTCAAGGGTTATTGCCTGTTTTTAAAATAGGTTAAAGGCAGGAAAACTTTGAATAACAGGAAACTGAGAGATATTCTTTCAAGTTAATAATTTATTTTTCTACTGGGACGGCTGTTGATTAATTCTATGGATAGGCGATTCTCATTCTGACTGTGGTTAAAAGAAAGCCATGGAGAAGCCCTAAGTTTTCAATGATTAACACGGCGCTTATAGCCTCCTTTCCTCCCTCCTCTCTCTTCCTTCTCTTTTCTCTTTCTGACTCCTAATCTCGAGGGATAGTGGTATTTAATCAGAATTTAATAATGCTATGATCCAGGTGGGCTGCTGTTCTACACAATGTTCTCTCCAATGCTTTTAGTGGCTGCTTTGAAGAAGGACCATCAAGGGGAGTTTGTGATTTGGAGAAATACAGAATTACCCAAACAAACGTCAATAGGGATGGTTTGAGCTGGTGAAAATTAAAAAGGAGAAAGCCCCATTTCTCCTTTCCTGTGTTTGGATGGGTGATTTCATCCAGGACTTTCAGATACAATAATAAGCAAGCATTCTATTTTCAAACGTATAAGCCATTTTCTCAAAACAGCCAATTGAACTTGAGAGCATCTCCTTGTGTGTAGAATCCAGAGCGAACTAGCATCAGGCATTGAAGTTGCAGAGTGGAGTGTCCACCAGGAGATGCTGACTGGACTCCATGGTGCATGTTTCTGGCATTTTGATTATCCCTCTAGTGCCCCGATTGCTGTGTAGGTGAAGGTGATCATGCTCTGTAATGGGTAACAGTTAGAGGAGATCGGAACATAAGCTGGCCTGGGCAAGCAGTGCAATAAGAGAAAGAGCCTGAGAGTGAAGATGCTACTGGAGCAGAGAGAAGTACCAGATACAGTAGTTAGGAAAGAAATGTGGCTCTTGCTGGCATGGGGCAGTGTTGGCCCTCAGAAGGAGGTGTGGTCTTCCATCAGTGAAGAGCATTTAATTTCTTTACTGATTAGAACTGGTTAGAAAAACTAGAACTAAAAGCAAAATGGTAATTGTAAAAGATAGCTATTTTTCATCCAGGGAGACCCAAAAAGTTTCAGGTTTCTCTTCCTGGTATATTTTGAATACCCACTATGTGTCAGACACCTCACATTTTCTTTGTGAAGGATCCCATTTCTAGGGATTCTCCACAGGAGTGGTTCACCCACTAAAAGTAGATTTCTGGGGAAGACAGTCCCCACTTTAGGAGATTAGGGTGATGGGTCTGCTGTGAGGTCTGCAAATCTGCGTTTACCTGCAGGGGATTCTGAGGCACAGGCAGGGACTCCTGCTCTGAACTGAGCCTGAGCGCTGTTGACCAAGCAGCCCATGTTCCCTGGTGGAAATTCCAGTCCAGAAGTTACACACCAGTGGACTCTCACCTTTTTACTTTGGGAAACTGATCAGAGTCCAGCCTCCAAGGTTTGTGCTGCTCTTAGGAGCACCATCAACATTAGGAAATGGAAATAATACAACTTGTGAGAGCAACACCACGTTAATTTTGGCCAAGGATTCTCAGAGCTAGGCTGTAAGTTCAGTTCTAATCGAAGAAGCCTCAGGTCCAAAGAGAAGCTAGTCAGGACCAGGGAAGGCTGAGTCTATTCCCATGCAGAGTCGTATTCCTCTGACTTGCAGCCAATAAGACAACCACCATCCTTGACCTTCTTCTCAAGCCTTTCGTTTGCACACCTCTCCAAACTCACCTCTCTGCTCTTTCCACGGTGAGTGTATTAGAATCATCTCTTGCATCTACCACGTGAGGCTTGTATCTGGGAAGATCTACTTCCTCTCTGCTAAAGAGAGAAAAAAAAGTATATGAATGTAAGCATTAGCCTGGTAGAACAATAGCAACTGATAAGGATCTGGTGCTGATAAGAGGGTGGTCCTCTCACACATGACCATCAGTGGAAGTAAGAATTCCAACCTTTTGTAAATGTAATCTGTGTAAATAAAAACTGCATACACCTGGTGACCCAAAAGGGATTTCCACTTTGGGAAATCCTTCACATAAACATAAAAGCAAGAATGATCAGTGCAGCATTGTTTGCAGTGGAGAAAACTACAAACAGAATGAATCAGTACAGGCTGGTTGAGTGGATCATGGAGCTTCCACACTGTCAAGTAATGTGCAAGAATCTATCACATCGATGTGTCTCTCTCACATCGATGTTTCTCTCTCTCTCCCCATTCCACTCTCACTAAAAATCAATGGGGAAAATATCCTCACTCCTTGGGTGAGGATTAAAAACACACAGAAAACAGAATAGAAAAGTCTTTGTCAAAGCGTAGAGCAAGGCATAGAAGGAGACATACCAAGCAGATAACACTGATTTCCTGGCAGGCAAGATTAGAAGTTTGGGGGAATACTAAGTTTTTCTTTAGGTTATGGTTTACTGGTTCTCTGGTTTCAACTGCACATTTTACTTTTGTGAGCTCTGTGAAACGCACCTGTAACCCCAGCTGTGTCCTCCTTCCCACCACACGCTTTCTGTTCACTGTAACCCTCGGTCTTTCCCTCCCTTCCTCTTAGCATCTTCTTTCCACTTGGCCGTGACATCACCTCTTTTCTCCTGGCCCAACCTCAGCCTAACCTGGATAGGCCACAGCTCAACTGGAAAATGCTCCCTCTGAAACGGGCAATTTTGTTCAATGCAATCACAGGATGGGGGGGTGTTTGCTCAGGACCACTGTGCTTATCTGTGGTTACCTGTTGATAGAATTTGAACTAGATGGAAGGACCTGCTGCCATTTCTAGATCCACACTCCATGTTTCTGTGCTGCTTGGCAAACGTGTGTGCGTTTTTTCAGAACAGCCATTTTTCTGACTTCATGGACAAACAAACCGGGTATGTCACTCGGAACCTGCTGGCAACCCCGATCGTGATGGGCAAGGAGGTTCTGGCTGTGGTTATGGCAGTTAACAAAGTAAATGCATCTGAATTCTCCAAGCAGGATGAAGAGGTAATGCTAACCCTGGGCATCCAGTCGGAGGCTTAGGAAATGTATTTGTTATAGATCCAAGAGAAAGATGTCACACCTAATTTGCTTTTTTCTCTGCTGTCTGTAGGTCTTTTCCAAATACCTCACCTTTGTTTCCATCATCCTAAAGCTTCATCATACCCACTACTTGTACAGTGTTGAATCTCGAAGAAGCCAGGTAAAGGGGAGGTGACACTAGTCACTCATGCTAACTTGTTCTGACAAAGGGGCCTGGAGGCAACAAGCCCAGACCCCTCCTCTCCCCTGTGGGGGTTTAGCCACATGGAGCAGATCCCCAAACTTCAGTCCCAGATGTCTTCTCAAGGTCTGCCCTGGCTTTCCATTCCCACCTGCCTGCCATTCATCTGTATGTGCACTGGGTTCCTTTTTTCAGACTTCATCCAAGGTAGACATGATTTCTTCATCTATGAGATGGCAATGATAATTATAGTACCTATCCCACATGGGTACTGTGATTCTTAAATGGCCATTAGGTAAATTAGTTTACATAAAGCTCTTCGTAGTGCCTGGTACATAAAGCTATTAATTTCAGGAGCAAATCATTCCTCTGAAGTCTGTTTTCTCCTTGAGCCAGCAAAATAAAGAACAACATTGGGCCCTAGCTGGTTTGGCTCAGTGGATAGAGTGTCGGCCCTTGGACTGAAGGGTTCTGATGAGGGTCAACAGGAGCCAGTGGGCCACCAATACTGCACTCTGCCTAGGGACTGTCTCTGCATCCAATTTTAGATGACCTGCCCTTCGAAGCCAAAACACTTGGATATAGGGACCAATCATAGCTCATCCTGTTTCATAAGCCCACAGCCTTGCAAAGGGCTACTCATTCTCCCACACAGAGAATCAGTATTTTGTTGGACGTGGACATGTTCAAAAATGGAATTGCATTGTCTAGTGATATGGATTCATTTTATTTGATGCAGCTCATGGCTAAAGCTCTATATTTTCATAGTGTATGTTGTCCTAACTGTTTTCTTTTTAATATCTACTTTCAGATCCTTATGTGGTCAGCCAATAAAGTATTTGAAGAGCTCACAGACGTTGAGCGACAGTTTCACAAAGTGCTCTACACAGTTCGAACATACCTGAACTGTGAGCGGTACTCCATTGGACTGCTGGACATGACCAAGGAGAAGGTCCTCACTGCTCCACACATTTCTGTCTTGCTTAAAATCACCTGTAAAACACATATCACACAAAATGTGGTTCATTTAAAAATGGATACGCTATGTGAATAATCAGTCATGATAGTTCACAAGAACCAGAGCCAAGAAAGTAAGGGACAGAGGTAAAAAGTGAGCATTTTGGAGCAAAAAAGATCTGGGCTTGAATCTTGGCCTTTCTATTTTCTAGTTGTCTGTGTCTTCAATGAGTCTTTTATAAAAAATAAATATTAATTAAAAGACTTTCTTTTTAAGAGAAATTTTAGGTTTATAGAAAAAACGAGCAGAAAGTTCAGCTAGTTCCCATATTATCTGTCTCTCCTATTATAACATCTTGCATTCATGTGGTGCGTTTGTTACAGTTGATGAATCAATTTTGATAAGTTATTATTAACTAAAGTCCACAGTTTATATTCAGATTCACTCTTTGTGTTGTACAGTCTATGGGTTTGGACAAATGCATAATGTCATATATCTGCCATTACAGTATCATACAGAATAGTTTACCTAAAAATCCTGTGTTCCTCCTATTTATCTCTCTTTCTCCCTACCCCAAGTCTCTGGCAACCTCTGATTTTTTTTTTTTTACTGCCTCTATAGTTTTGCCTTTCCCATAATGTCATATAGTTGGAATTATACAGTATGTAGGTATGTAGCTTTTCCAGATTGGGTTATTTTCCTTAGTAATAAACATAAGTTTCCTCCATGTCTTTTCAGGGCTCGATAGCTCCCTTTTTTTTAATGCTGAATAATATTCCATTGTCTGGATGGAGTTTATTCATTCACCTACTGAAGGACATCTTGGTTGCTTCCAAATGTTGGCTATTATAAATAAAATACAGATCTTTTTGTAGACATACATTTTCCATTCCTTTGGGTAAATACCAAGGAGGGTTATTGCTGGATCACATGATAAGACTATATTTAGCTTTGTGAGAAACTGCTAGATTTAATATTCTATAAAAGAGTTGCTCTTTATTGAGTACTTTTAACTAGGTATCAGAGTAGGTGCTTTGTATGTATTACTCACTTAATCCTCACAATGACTTTGTAGTATGAATTCTATTATTGTCCCCATTTGCTGATGAAAAAGGTTAAGTGACTTGTTCACACACGTATAAGCAGTATTGTTGGGAATTACAGACGTTTTTCAGTGCTAAAATTCCAGAATTATAAATTAACATAAAATATGCAAACATGAAATTCATATAAGATATGGTAGGTCATGGAACAGTTTAATAATGTTTAATATATATCTGTCTCCAGGAATTCTATGATGAATGGCCAGTCAAGCTTGGAGAAGTCGAACCTTATAAAGGTCCAAAGACACCAGATGGCAGAGTAAGTGCCAATTGCCTTGGTGATATCCATACATGGTGCAAGGTGCTAAAACCAGAGGCAGCCACGCATAGAGGAAAGAGCATGAGCCCAGAAGGCCTGGGTTCTAGTCCTGTAACTTTCTGCGGGACCTTGGAGTAGTAGAAAGAGTACTACACAAGGGTCTGAGGTTCCAGTCCCAGCTCTGCCCCAAGCCAGTGGGGTGGCCGGGCCTTAACGCATTGTTTAACTTCTCCTTTTCTGTAAATCCAAGGCTTGGGACCAATGGTTCTCAACAGGGAGGGACACATCAGAGCTACTTGCACAGCTTTTGAAACACACTGTTCCCAGGTCCTTCTTCTGACATTGAATCTCTAGGGAAGGGTTGGGTTAGATTTATTCCCCACCCTCAACTGCAAGCTTCAAAGGGCAGGAATTGTGGTTTGCCACTGTATCCCCAGCACACAGGAAAGGCAAGGTGATGGGACACAATGTGTCCAGGCCTCAGGTTCTTCTCTGTCCAAAGAACTAGTGAGCTAGTTCTCAACATAGCCACCGGATCCTGTTTCCAAAGCAGTTGTCCAGATAAGCCAGTGCCGGAGGGGGTGAGTGCTCACTGCCCAGCTGGGAAGGGGAGACATTGACTGAGGTTGAGAAATGACAGGATTTGTTCTAATGAAGTTATCAGTCAGATATTTCTGGACAATAGAAAGGGATTAAAGGAAAAACAAGTTTCCCCTAAAAATTGTTCAGGTGAATTCAACTTTGTAAATTTAATTAAACAGGATTGCTCATGTAGATAAATGGCCAATGATGTTTCTAGTTTTATTACAAGCTTGTCATCAGGATACCAGCAGTTTTCTAATTTATATTATGCCAAGAAATGTGGTTTGGAAATAAGGTACTATTCATATAAGTTCATCAGCGAAAAGTGCTTATTGGGAAATAAGGTTTTTCTCATAATCTCTCTCTTTCCTCTTAGGAAATCATCTTTTATAAAATCATTGACTACATTTTGCATGGGAAGGAAGAGATCAAAGTGATTCCGTGAGTATCATAAAGCAGCTGTAGGAGTTGCCATTTATTTTTGTACACAGTGCACTTCTCAGTGTAGCAGTGATTTTCTTTCTTCTAATCTTCCTCAAGGACACCTCCCGCAGACCACTGGACTCTCGTTAGTGGATTACCAGCATATGTTGCTGAAAATGGATTTGTAAGTTATTGAACAAAATTAAATAATATTGAATGGAACTCTTATTAGCTAAGAGTTGCAAACAAATGTGAAAGCCAGAATATATCAGGGAAAGGTGAGGGACCACTTCCTTTGGCACAGGACATCGGTGAGAGCAACCTTGGCAGTTGAATGTAGGTTAACTAGAGACTCCCAAACTCTACAAGAAAATATTTTGTCAGCAGGAGAAAAATTGATCCATTCCCCAGCCTTTATTTTTTCATTTCCATATATGTTTATTCATATTTACCTTGTCACAAAAAGGATTTAAGTTTCAACAACCAAATAAAGCAATATAACACAAAATAAAAATAGGTGAAAATGCAAAAGGAAAAAAAAAATCAAGGGCAGGATGTAAATTAGAGCCAGAACTAAAGATAACGATGATTTGTTGCACAATGCCCTCCACATTAATAAAATTAGGCTGCACATTTACTCTTAGCTTTCCAGTTAAATAGGAAAGCTGATCAGGTACAGACTTTACAGTGTTCCTATGATAGAATCATATTGTTTAGAATAAAACACATTATATTCTGATACAAAGACTAGAAAAACATGTTTTCCTTGCTGTCTCCATGAAATAAATACCATGTAATACTGTAAATAAGAGCATCACCTATGTAATACACGTAGTGGACCCCAACTTTTTAAACTGTAGCCACACAAATTTCAGAGTCCTTTGGAAGCCCATGACCATAATTCCTGCTGGGTTTAATTTTATCTCAAGTACAGTTCCCTTGGTCAAGACTTTAGAAGCATAGAAGATTACTGACAAAAGAGAAAAATACATAAAGAGAGAATTTTGCCACTGATTGCAATGCAAGATGTAGTGAGTTGGTAAAGGAAGTGAATATTGTTGCCCTGGTCTGTTGGGTGGGCCTGGTGGACAGTAGGCTAGTTCTGGCTGTGAGAGGTCAGGTGCAGGAAGACAACAAGCAAAAGATCTCTGGTAGGTCCCAGAAGTCTCAAGGCCAGAGGATGGGGCCACCATAGCTTTCCCACTTGGCCTCAAAAACACTCTCCCTCCTTCACAGCTGACTTCTTTCTCCCGAGTTGGGCTTCTCCACCATCTTTTTTTTTTTTTTTTTTTGACATCAAAATTCCTCCCTGCAAGAATGTTCGATGCTTTCAACATTTCTTTATGTTGGCATTTTTCTTTCCTCCCCCTTCAGATCCAAGTTCCTGAAATATATGTGCAGCATTTGTTTGCATATTTGTTTTTCCTTCAGTGTTGTCCTTGTATTTTTTGCAGTGTTCATTCATCTAGTTGCTTTGAATTTGGAAGAATCCTTAGAGGCTGGGAGAGTAGGAAGGTGCAGAGATGGTGCTACTAGTAAATGTCATCCAGTGACTTAATTAAAAGAGAAGCTAACTTCAATATGTTGTTAGCAAATTTGGCCTAGCCAAGGTCCAGTGCCAATAATTTGCTTGTGAGCTATCAAGACCTATGGAAGAAATACTCACACCTGGTGTGTTCTTTCTTATTCTGCATTGTGGGTTTAATGGCTTCAGCACATGATGTTTCAGGACTTCTGTCTCCTCTTGCTTTACAGATATGTAATATGCTGAATGCCCCCGCAGATGAATACTTCACATTTCAGGTAACCTTGCCCTCTTCCAGGCCGCACCTCTCAGTGCTGAGGAAGAGGGGAGCAGCACTGCCTCCCTCCCCCCACACCATTTCTCTCCTCTCCAGAGTCGGCTCTAGACTTAGAGACAAAAAAACACACCAACAATTCTGAAGCATTTGGAAAATATCTTTAAATGCTAAATTAATGGTCCAGACTATAACTGCTTTTAGAATTCTGAAAAAGAAAATTTCCATATGAGTGAAAAAAGTTAGAGAAGGCTTTATGCGAGAGGTGAGGTTTACCTGGGGCCTCAAAGGATGACTAAGCTAACACAAGGTTGAAGAATGAATAATGTGATGTTGAGTGCTTGACTACCTTTGCTTTGCTGCCTACTGTGTAGGTGCCACATCATGGTTCCATGATTCTCAGACTTGATCCATGAGGGCATCAGAAGTACCCAATAATTTACTCAAGATGCATGCCCAGAGGTTATGAAACAAGCTAAAAAAATTAAACAAACACATTCATATGGCCCTGGGGCCACACTTTGAAAAACATTCCTAAATATCTATGTCTGCATCCCCCACTAGATTGTGGTCATCTTGAGGTTAGGGCCTGTGATGTATTCATTTTTGTATCCAGCAACTAGGTCCTGATACATCATAGGGGCTTGACAGATGTTTACCAGATAGAACTACATCACAGTACAACAGATTACCTTGATAGATCAGTCAGGAAAACAGAAACCACACTAAGTATTTCAACAGAAATAATTTAATATAAAGAGTTTTAACTAAACAGGTGTTGGAGGGCAAAGTGAAACAGGGAACACAGAGATAAGTGCTTCTCATCCCTAGGGCTGGGGAGACCAAGACAGGAGGACAGACACTTGGTTCTGGTACACTTAATTGAATGTACCAGAATACTTTTACGGCCATATAATCCTAGACATGTTCTGACACAACATAGGAATTGTGCATCTAACACCCAAAGATTATTTTTCTTTAAATTAAAAATAACCCCAGTGGGGAGTGATGGGGTGGTAGTTATTATGGTGCTGGGTTAGTTTTGTATCTCTATTCTAGTGCAGGTTACACACATCTACTCATGTGATGAATTTACATAAAGCCATACACACATGCGCACACACAAATAAATACATATAAATATGGTGAAATTTGAATAAGCTTCACAGATTAGGTCTATTTCCTGGTTTACAAGATGGTCCATTGAGAAAACTGGGTCAACGGTACCCGGGACCTCTCTGTACATTTCTTTTGCAACATTCTGTAAATCTATAATTATTTCAAAATTAAAAATTAAAAAAATAATCTGAGTGCCTTTATTGTTTTTAGAAAGGACCTGTAGATGACACTGGCTGGGTCATTAAAAATGTCTTGTCCCTGCCTATTGTCAACAAGAAAGAAGACATTGTGGGAGTAGCTACATTTTACAACAGGAAAGATGGAAAACCTTTTGATGAATATGATGAACACATTACTGAGGCAAGTGCAATTATAAAATAATGGAGGTAAATGAAATTCATGAAATAATAGAGGATGCATAATTATTTGTTATTTTGGAATGATATTTTTGAAGGGCAATTAAACATGAGTCACACAAGGTTGTAGCCAATATGTCATTGCGTCATTTCTCTTTCCTGACTTCTGTAAACTGCAACATTTTTTTTACTAAAGAATGAACTTTTGGCTTAATCAAAATTCTTTACAATACTAGGAAACTGGGAAAGAAGGTTTCTGTATCCTTTCTCCCCAACCCCCTTCTATTCCCTCTTATTCTTGCTCTCACCCCCAGCCCTCTCTCTGATTTTCAGGTCATTATTATTCTACTGGATTTTTGTAATTTCTCTCCTCTAATAAAGTATTCAGGATGCACAGTGCACTTTGGAAATCAGGGCTTAGTCAACTTTATGTCTGGGGCATTGTTAATATGTTTTGTTCTTAGATTAAAAGGGAGATTGATAGGGAAGCATGTGGTTTGCTGCCTTCAAATCAATTTTCCTTTCATTTTAGAGAATTGAATCATATTTTATATATTTCAGACTCTCACACAATTTCTTGGATGGTCTCTTTTAAATACTGATACATATGAGAAAATGAATAAGCTAGAAAACAGAAAGGAGATAGCTCAGGAAATGCTCATGAACCAGACCAAAGCCACTCCTGATGAAATCGAGTCTATTTTGGTAAGTGGGGAATTCGGTCCTGTGGATATTAGGTGGTATCTAACCAGGGCTTCTGGAATTCACCTAATTACCCAGAGGTCTGACTAATGAGAATAGGTTTAGTCTTGAGCTAAGGAGGGGAGGTAAAGAAGGAGGGACTAAGGGGGGACCTGGTGGCCCAGTGTACCTGGACCCTGACTGGACTTTCAGGCTGCTTGGTTGGAATAGCACTTTGTTAAAAATAGTGTATGGGCCTGTAGGAGCTCAAGTAGTGATACCGGGATTCAAGTATGTTAGTAGGAAAAAAATATTTCCAGGAAGAGAAATATACCAGTCAGCTATTGCCATGTAATGCAGCATAACAACCATAACATCTCAGTGCTTTCCAACAATAAACATCTAATTCTCACTCAGGCATTTGTGGGTTGACCAGGCTTTAATTGATCTTAGTTGGGCTTGGCTCCAAGCTGTGCATTTGGTTTGTTCTATGTATTACCCTCATTTTTCTTGATCAGGTGCTCCATAATAGGTGTTCTTCTCATGAACATGACACAGAGCAACAGAGCAAGCCCACTGTGCAAGCACATTTCAAGTCTTTACTCATATCACATTCACTTAAATTCTCACTGGCCAAACATGACCAAGATCAACATCATGGATGGTGGGAGAGAAAGTAGATATTTGCTAGGAGTGTTCTAATTACCACCAAATGAAGGAATATATCACACTATTTTTATTCCTCTGTTCCTTTTATTTACCCAGCTTTTAGAGTGTGTGTATAGGTATAGTTTTGATGGGTGGTTTTTAGTTGTGTGTCTTTTTGTTATTGTTTGATTGGTTGGTTTTGCTGGGTAATTTGAGAGTTCAGAGAATTTGACTTGAGAATATGAGATGTTGAAGATGAGAAGGTCTGGGGAGAATAAAAGGAAATTGCTATAAACTAAAAAACCAATAAACAAACAAAATAACAAAAAATGTAAGCCACTTATTTTTCTTTCTTACCTACATACATTCCCCCTCTCTCTCTCTCTCTCTCTCTCTCTCTCTCTCTCTCCTCACTCAGACAGCTTATGTTACCTTTTGGGGGCATAGAGAAATCAATTAGATTATTTCTTGGAGAAAACTCTTCATAATCAGATGCATTAGATTTTTTTTTTGTATCCAGAATGTATCTTTGTCATGAAACTCATTACAGCATATTTAAAATATATTTTAACTGATTTTGAGAGCAGAGGAATCAAATAGAAATCTCCTTTATAGGCATTTCACATCTCAATTGCTTTTACATTTTAGAAATTTAAAGAGAAGTTAAGTATAGATGTAATTGAAGATTGTGAAGAAAAACAACTTGTCACAATTTTGGTAAGTGTTTTACTTCTATCCTTAATGCCTTTTTAATAAAATATATTAGGACATGCTTTCTCATTTTTCAAATAAATGTTGAGTTTTTTCTTCCCTGACAACTTTTAAAGCTAAAAAGAAATGATATTTCTTCTAAAGAGTCATCTTCTGGCTTCCTGATTTCCTTTCCTTTGTCCCCTACAGTCTGATCCACACAGATAATTTAGAATCATAGCTAAACTAAACTATGGCATAAGGAACTTGAGGCACAGATTCTAGAGATGTCCTGGTCTGATTTATTTTAATAGTTTTGGATCTCACCATGGCCACCCCAGAAGACATGATGGGATCACAGAACATATGAACTTTCTAGGAACAATATATCAGGCACAATTATCGCCATCGCTAGCTTCTCTTTTGGAGCCTGGAGGAACTCAGTTCTTTTTTCATTGTCATTAGACCATCTCTATTATTTCTGGTTGAAATTAATTCCTTTTCCAGTTAATTCATCTTGTATTTTGTTGCATCCTATTAAACATACCTAAACTCATTTTCTACAATTTACAGTTAGATTCATCCAATAATTTTTTAATTCCAGAGTTAATCTTTTTCAGTTCTAGAATGTACATTTAATTTTTTTAAAGATTCCAACTCTGTTAAAACTTTTTATCATTTTATCTACTTTGTGTATCTTTCCCTCTATTTTCTTGAATTTATTGACCACATTTATTTTAAAATTTCCATCTCAATACCTGAATCACCTATAGGTCTGATTCTACTGCCTAGTTTTGCTCTTGGGTTTCAGTCATTTGATTATTTAAAAACATGCTTCATAGTTCTTTTTCATTGAAAACTGGACATTGTGAATGAAAACTTGTAGGGCCTCTGGGTGGCATTATCTTTCTGCAGCACTAGATTTTCTTCTGACAGGTAAATAAAGTTGATTTTAGATTTTGTTATAGATGATTTATTTCAGTTTTGCCCTTACTATGAGGGTAGAGGCCTTATTTCTAGAGTGAGGCCCTTCTGGGATCCCAACTGAAAGCCAAGCCCCCTAGGCCTGGAACTTTAAAAATTTGAATGAAATTGAAATAGTATCATATCTATTTCCTAACTAACTACCTCATCCTGTTTTCCTCTGTCCTTTTGCAATCCATGATGTAAGTGTTCTGCTTTCTAAACTGAGACATACTGACTACCTCACCTTCCCCCTTGCCATCTTTTATAAGGTGTGTCTTCCTATCCTTGCCACCACAGAGCCAGTGGCCTTTGACCTCTGTTTGAGGGCTCCATTCCCGCCCTGCATAATTTTGTGTCACCTGAGGATCCCACTCTTCTTGGTTTGACTTCTAAACACTCTCTTCTCACACTTGGCCCAGAAGATAACCCTTCCTTCTCCTTGCCTGCCCTCAACAACATGCATCTTCTTGTAAAATAAAATTCTGATTGACATCATGACACTTTAGAAATTCTCTAGTTGTCTATTTAGAGGAGGGAGGACCTTATGTTGGAGAAGCAATAAAATGGATAAAGAACCAGTAGCTTTACCAACACACACCCTATTTTAATGGAAATCTGCTCTTAGTTTGGCCCAAATCATTGCTGTGTAAAACTTAGGAACTCAAGAAACAAACAAGTATTTCAGAGGAATTCTTCAAAATTATCTTGGCATAATTTCTTAGCTACATAATTATTCATGTATCTGTCCTCACCACGATTCTTTCTCCAGGTGTGCACTTTAATTCTAGGTTCAGGGAAGGCCAGGTCTATTTTATAGGTGTAGCAGCAGGAGCATGTCACTGTGCTGGGAAGGACTGAGGCAGCTGTGCACTGACTCAGACAAAGGAAGTGAGGGAAGTCCTCCTCCCACCTTTGTCTTGCTTCCAGAACATTTCAGATCACCCATAGATACACCATCTGGAGAGAAGGCCCCAGAGAAATACCTCACCCATTCATCTTTTATTCAAATTTTCCCCCATTCATTCAGTAATCATTGAGATGCACTATAGTACAAAGAACTCTGTAAGGTCCTGAGAGCAGAAGATAGTATGGTCTGGTTCTTATCTGGTTCAAGAAGCACCCTGTTTAATAGGGAGACCAAAATATAAGCAATGACACTGACCTTGCCCTGTGTGGACAAGTTCACAGAGTGGAAGCACCAAGGGCCCTCAGAAGCCAAGGGCCTGCTTCTACTCACAGAAGGTGGTAGAATAGGAGATGACAGCCATGGCCCTGAGGTGTGAAGAGAAAGCAGTTGTGGGCTGGGCAGCGATTGATGATGGGGGCTTGGAGATGGCTGGAGATGAAAAGGGGAAGCAGGGCATACAGACCAGGGCCTGGAGACACAGGATAACTTGCTATCTGAGGGAAACCAAAGAGAGCTGCTGTGGCCAGCGCCCCAGTGAGCAGAGGGGATGAGCAGCCCAGGAGGCCTGGCAGGACGCACCTCAGCTGTGTGATTCCTGCAAACAGCAGAACATCAGCCTTGGGTGCCAGGCTTCCTACTTCTCAGACCAATCAAAAGCCTTTATTTTCATCAACCTCTCTGTATCACAGACTTACAAATGGTTGTTCTTCAAAACCTGTGATTTCTGCATTAAAGTGTTATTTTACTGGTTCTTCTTCAACTGCACCTGGGAATCATAATTCTGAGAACTTACTTTGTTTCCTGCTAAAATACACATTCACATTTAAGTATCACTGACCCTGAAATGCATGAAAAAACAATTTCACATTTTCTCTTTACGTAACACTCGGAACTGTACAGGAGCAATGACCTCCAGCAAGAGGCTATGTGGCACAGGGCGCTCCTACCACTGCCCAGAACTCTCTCCCATAACTCTTCTCTTGCTCTGATTTTTTTAAAATCCTCACTTGAGGATATATTTTTATTGATTTTTAGAGGAAAAGGAAGGGAGAGAGAAGAGAGAGAGAGAGAGAGAGAGAGAGAGAGAGAGAGAGAAACAGTGATGTGAGAAACATTGATCGGTTGCCTTCTGTATGTGCCCCAACCAGGGTTCCAACCCGCAACCTAGATATGTTCCCTGACTGGGAATCGAACCCAAAACCTTTTGTTGTACGGGATGACACTCCAACCAACCAGACTCATCTGGCTGGGGCTCTCTTACTCTGATTTTTATAAGCTGTGCTAATGTTCTGCTCATAAGAACATGTTTCAGGGGCAATGACAACATTTTTATTCATTGCTTTCTCCACAATGCCTAGAAAACAGAAACCAACAAATGTTTGTTAAATGAATAATAGATGAATAAATGAAAAAGAAGAGCCTCTTTGGGCAAGGAATCTGGGAGCATTTGGAGAGAGAAAGAAAGTGATGAGAATGAGTAACAAAGGGTATCAGAGGGCCCTATGAGAAATGGAGAAAGGAATTTTGTAAAGTATTACTATGAGTTGTGAATTGAATCCCCTCAAATTTTCTTGGACTCATGCAAATAGAATTGCTTTTTAATCAAAATTACTTTTTAATTAAAACAACAAAGACGAAAAGATTATTAGTATCCTTCCCATTTTACAGATGAGAACATTGAGGCTTAATCCATTTGGGAGACATGCTAATCCAAACCCAGAACTGAACATTAGTCTCCTGGCCCAAGCCATTACTTTGCAGGAAAAAGTCTCTGCCTAAAGTGATGGTCTGAGAGTGGCACTGGTGAGGAGGGAGCCCCAGGGAGAGGAGAGAAGGGCAAGGGTGTGAGGGATGAGCCCAGATCAGGGGCTAGAGGACCAAAAACCGTACCTTTACCTAAAATATCTGTGTACCATTATTGAGAGAAGGGACCTCAACACAGTAGTAAGCTCAGTGAACTCAGTAGATGCCCACTGAACTGATTGCTCCTCTGTATCTATCTGGTAGACCCTAATAGCCTTTTCTAACTCCTGCCTCCTGGCGCTTCCTCTCCTACCAAATCAGCTGAATACCCCTCCAGAATATCTCCTCTTTCAATTCCCCCCTCCTCCTGCCCTCGGCCAATCAATTTCTCCCACAGTCCCAGGCACTTGAAGCTATGCTCTGTGCGTTTTCTAAGCTCTCACCTTTCCCTGGTCTGCATTCTATAACCATTTCAATAAGTTAAGTTCTTTAAGGGTAAGGTGCTTTTTTAAATTTCCCAAGCCAAGTCAATACTCTTGTGCTTCATTCATAGTCCTATGAATAAGATATCTGCAAGTGTACCAATATACTACAGGGTCCTCATTCATTCACTCAATAAACATCTACCAAACCCCTTCATGAGACAGGCACTGCAGGTCTGAGACACCACACAAACAGAAGGGACATGATCCCACTCTGGTGCAGCTCACAGTCTGATGGGAAAGCGTCACTGAGCATGTAAAGAAAATGTGATAGAATTGAATTAAACAATCACTTACTGTTTCCTGAATATTTCTTGAAAAGGAAAAAAAAGAGAAGCTGAGTATCAAAGATGGGTGAAGCTGCTGCAACCCAGCACTTCATTTTGCATCATAGAAAGAAAATAGCCACTAGAACATGATTGGAAGTGAATCCCCCCTCCCCTTAGAAAGTTTCTTGATATCACTGAGTCTCAGTTTCACCATCTGTAAACTGGGTGAAATTGTGCAGGTTTGTTGTGAGGATAACACATGCAAACTGCATCACCCAGCACCAGGCACGTAAAGGCTCAGCAAATTGTGGCTGGTGTCTTTTTATGGTAATTTGTTTCACACCCAATGTTGGATGTGTGAATGCAAACTGACACAGTTTGTCCTTATTTCAACAGGAAGAGGACTTGCCAGACCCGAAGGCAGTAGACCTGTGTGAATTCCACTTCAGTGACTTCCCCATTACAGAGCACGGGCTGATTAAGTGTGGACTACGACTATTTTTTGAAATAAATGTGGTGGAGAAATTCAAAGTACCCGTAGAGGTAGATGGTCTTTAATGTAAAATACTGGGCGATTCTGTTGCTGTACTTCACTAATGTTTCCTGTGGTTTAAAAGATTAACTTCAGTTTGAATTTTAAATTATTATTAACTTTGTAAATATATCAGCTTAACCTCTGTAAACAAGACCAATCGATAAGATTGTCACAGACCTTCCAACCTTTAGCATTCTGTTCCAAAGTCTGAATGGTGTTATCTTCTGTGGGTGACAGGTTCTTACCAGATGGATGTACACCGTGAGAAAAGGGTACCGTTCCGTCACTTACCACAACTGGCGGCACGGATTCAATGTGGGGCAGACCATGTTCACTTTGCTGATGGTAGGTCCAGAGCGCTGTCAATCATAAACCTGCACATTTCTCTGTTGAACATGGCGAGCGAGAACCGGAGACAGTCCATCAGTCTAGATCAGTAATTCTGGAATTCATAGGCACAATCCCATAAGCCCCAAACTCCCCTGTAGATGATGCCAGACAATATGGGGATGCCTGGGCACTTGGCTGGATTGTCACTCTTAAGAGAAACCTTAAACTTATTGAGGACAATCACGTACCTCCTCGAAGGAAATTTCAGTTACCTGCTGGTTGGTTGGTTTTTTTGTTTTGTTTTTTTAAATTTATTGTCTAAAGTTTTACATATGTCTTATTTTTCCCCGCTTGACACCCTCCCACCCCCCGCCAGCCATTCCTATCCCGGGCAAGCCCCCACTGCCCCAGTGTCTGTGTCCATTGGTTATGCTAATATGCATGCATACAAGTCCTTTGGTTGTGGTTGTTTCTTAAATTTTGTTTTAATTACAGTTAACATACAGTATTATATTAGTTTTAGGTGCACACGTTACACCTGAAATGAATATAGACATGTATGTGCCTCACAGAGTGATTGCAATATTGACTACATTCCCTATGCTGTACCTTACATCCCCGCGACTGGTTTGTATCTGGCAATTTGTACGTCTTCATCCCTTTATTTTTTTCACCCATCCCTCCAACCCCTTCCCATCCTTCTGGGTTTTGTAATTGCCCAGAATTAGCTACAATACTCAGTAAGAAATAAAAACAACTTGCTCTAAAAGTACAGCATATCTCCTTCATTGCAGGCAGGCCTCACAGCACATGCTATAGAGGTGTATTAATCCAAGTAAATATATATATGTATATATTTTTTTAGACAGGAAGGCTAAAGAAATACTATACAGACCTCGAAGCTTTTGCCATGCTCGCTGCTGCTTTCTGCCATGACATTGACCACAGAGGCACCAATAATCTGTATCAGATGAAGTAAGTGAACACATGTGCAGTGTCGACAGGTACTTGTGACGTTTGAGGTTGTCTAAGGGGAGAAGAAATGAAAATCACCTGATACCAGGTTTAGTTGTCATATCTTTAATCTCCTTTAATCTGGAGTCATTCCTCAACCTTGCGTGTCTTTCAGGATGTTGATGTTTTTGAAGAGTCTAGGCCAGTTGTTTTGCAGAATATGCCTCTATTTGGCTTTGTCTGATTGTTTCCAGGTTACTAGATTCAGGGGAAACGTTTTGGGTAGGAATTCTACATAGACATTGTGTACTTCTCAGTGCCTTGCACCAAGAGACCTATGATATTAATTTGTCCCATTATCTGTTTATGAATAATGTCTAGCTGATCTCTTTATGCAAAGGTACATTTTCTCCTTTGTATTAATAAATAATCTGAGGTGTTACTTTGAGACTGGGTGAATATTTAGTTCCTCTGTGACCTTTTTTGACTGATGTTTTTAAACCCAAAGGAATTAAAGATAATCACTCTTCCCACTGGAATTGAGCTTTATTCATCTTTGTAAAATCTCCAGTGCTGACACAGAGTAGGCATTTGAATGTGAGTTAAAATTCTGATCCCTGCCCAGCCAGTGTGGCTCAGTGTTTGAGCATCGACCCATGAATCAAGGGGTCACCGGTTCGATTACCAGTCAGGTCAAATGCCCCGGTTAGGGGCTCAATCCTCAGTGGGGGCCATGCAGGAGACAGCTGGTCAATGTTTCTCTCTCATTGATGTTTCCATCTCTCTATTCCTCTCTCTTCCTCTCTAAAAATTCAACGAAAAGATATTTTAAAAAATTCTGACCCCTAACTAGGATATTTGGTTTACCAAACCTGTTCATGACCCCTCTCCTCCCTAAAGTTCTGTTCTTTCTGAAACAAAATGAAACTTCTCTACGAAGGCTGACGCCCATATTACTGATGTCTTCCTTTCTTAAAATTATTTATTCCATATTTCCATCACAACATTTCCACATTATCAAGGTACACCTGTGACTTCAGCCTCTTTCCATCTTTTCTTTTTTCATCTTTTTATTTTTGATGTCTCTTTCCCTCCCTCCAACAGGAAGAACTGAAGAAAGACAGGGTACCGAAGACTGAGGCCCCCACTTACATAAAACACGATCCAAGTATTAGCAATTGGGAATTTTGAGTTTAAATTTATCTCACTGTCATGGAGAAGAAGTGTTACTTGATAGTGATTTTCATTTTAGTTCCTATACATTCTTTTTCTTCCTCTTTCTTTTTTTTTTTATATATATTTTATTGATTTTTTACAGAGAGGAAGGGAGAGAGATAGAGAGTTAGAAACATCGATGAGAGAGAAACATCGACCAGCTGCCTCCTGCACATCTCCTACTGGGGATGTGCCCACAACCCAGATACATGCCCTTGACCGGAATCGAACCCAGGACCTTTCAGTCCGCAGGCCGACGCTCTATCCACTGAGCCAAACCGGTTTCGGCTCTTCCTCTTTCTTAAAAAATGTTTAAGCCCTAACCGGTTTGGCTCAGCGGATAGAGCAGTGATGGCAAACCTATGATAAGCGTGTCAGAGGTGACACGCGAACTCATTTTTTTAGTTGATTTTTCTTTGTTAAATGGCATTTAAATATATAAAATAAATATCAAAAATATAA
>NW_005371274.1:1774176-1791680 GCF_000412655.1 Myotis brandtii
ACGGACTCAAGGGTCCCAGGTTCGATTCTGGTCAAGGGCATGTACCTTGGTTGCGGGCACATCCCCAGTGGGGAGTGTGCAGGAGGCAGCTAATCGATGTTTCTCTCTCATCGATGTTTCTAACGCTCTATCCCTCTCCCTTCCTCTCTGTAAAATATCAATCAAAATATAAAAAAAATGTTTAAATTTTTAAATTTCCAGTTGACGTACAATATTATAATAGCTTTAGGTGTACAACAAAGTGATTAGACATTTATATTACTTGGGAAGTGGTCACCCTGAAAAGTCTAGTACCTATCTGAAACCATACATACTTATCACAACACTAGTGGCCTGGTGCACTGATTCGTGCACATTGAAAGGAAATTAATTAGAAGAAATACTTTAATATCACTATTCACCCTTTCTCTATAATAGAGGTGTCAACCAAATTCACAATCAACAATGACAGATTGAAACACATGCGTGCAATTGGCACCAGCAAGAGCTTTATATGTATCGCACATGTATAGATTATTGACTATATTCTCAATGCTGTATTTATAAGAATACTCAATTCCTAATGAACACTTTCTCTATAAATGAGTTACAGGCTTTATCAGGTTTGCTACATGCTCTATAAGTCATATTCAACCACCATAAACTCTGGGGACAAAGATTTTAGATGCAGAGGAAGGACCAGACTTCTGAGTTTAAACAGTTCAATCATTTTATGCATTCAATAAATCAGGGTGTTGTGTTTTTTTTTAAGAAATTGTTTTAAAGAGCATATTCTCATCTTCTAAATCTAAAACATCTTTTTCAATATGTAACTTTTGACCATTTCACAGGCATTAGGGGAGAGGGAGAGAGAGGAAATGAAAAAAATCCTCAGATAGTAAAGATTCGATATTGTATGGACATATGCATAATCTTTAAACAGCTAAAATCATGGCATATCCCTCTCCTTCTAGATCCACGTCTCCATTGGCAAAGCTTCATGGATCTTCTATTTTGGAGAGGCACCATCTGGAGTACAGCAAGACTCTCCTGCAGGATGAGGTACCTGAGCCTCTCTCCAGGGCAGCTCACAAGCTCTGGGTCAAAACACTAACCTACAGAAAATGCTTGGAAAGAGGTGGCCTTGAGGGGTGGAGGCTGACAGTGTTTACCTCATAAAAGTCAATGACAGAAATGGCTAAATTGCAACAGTTTTTGAACAACCAAGTTGGAAGTAGCTGGGATAGAGGACAAAAGAGCCATGAAACCTCACAGAATCTCTGTGGGTCTGTTGAAAAAGAAGAAAAGGCTTATAGGGGATGTGTAAATCAGGCACCGGCTTTCTTTTTCATTCCTGGGCACTCCCTTTCATTCAAGGGCATGGTCTGTACTTTCAGAAAGTCAAGATTTCTTAGCGGAGAGAGGCATGAAACTGGGATATAAGGCAGAATCGGACAACTGCCATCAGAGTGGCACTGAGAGTTCCAGAGGGAGATATCACACTCAGGAGTGGGCAGGGCACAGGGGAGGACAGATTGCATCAGGGACAGCTTTATGCAGGAAGTGTCTTTGAACTTGGTCTTGAATTCACTTTGATTTGCATGTATCACTACTACTTGCATTCCATGGGAGGTAGTCAATCTTCTCTTTATCAATTTTATTTAAGGGTACATAGGCTTGTGGAAAAGTTGTGGATATAGTCTAGTTATATTTCCTTTTTTAAAAATCAGTTGAGAAAGTTCCAAACCAAACAATTAAAAGGAGCCATTGATTAGAGGGAGGGGAACACTTGTGTCTCGCCAGAGGACATGTTTAGAACTGCAGATGCTCATTAGGATGCACCAGCCCTCTCCAGGGTGGAGCTTTTCTCAGTTTCCATCACAATCATTATTACAGGCTCAGGGGAAGGAAAGCACAGAAATATGTCCCAAGTTTCGAGATAACACTACAGTCTTTTAGGTAATGAAAAGCCAAGTGGAAAAACTTATAAGGCAGAGTGACCAGGAAGAAAAGTGTATGTGTAGTGAAGTGCCTGGAGTGTTTTTAAGAGCCTATGACTGATACAGCACCCAGACATGGAGACCCAGAGCAGCTGCGTCAGAATCATTGATTTCACAGGACGGGGTGGGTGGGCAGGTTGTTAAGGACAGATTCTGGCCCTAGCTGGTTTGGCTCAGTGGATAGAGCATCAGCCTGCGGACCAAAGGGTTCCGGGTTTGACTCCGGGCAAAGGCATGTACCTTGGTTGCAAGCTCCTCCCCAGCCAGGGCCCTGGTCAGGGCGCATGCAGGAAAAAACCAATTGATGTGTTTCTCTCACATCGATGGTTCCCTCTCTCTTCCACTCTCCCAAAAAAAATCAATGGAAAAATATCCTCGAGTGAGGATTAACAAAACAAAACACACAAAAAAACAGATCCTGGGCTGCTTTTCATACTTACTGACTGGGCTCTCAGGGGTGGGGGCCCAGAAACCTGCACTTTCACCAAGAACTGTAATAGTTCTGATGCATGGCCAGAACTTCTCCCTGCAGTAGCATTTATGCCATAAAAATGATAATATCTGTTCTGGGAGAATTCAAAGGAGAATCGGAAAGTAATTCAGAGAGATAAGACTAAATTGTTAATTATCCAATTTGTTATGAGTCTTTGTTTTACTGGCTGAGACTATCTTATATTTTTGAGTAAGAATTTTCTAATTCCTAGTGATTATGTGATACCAAAGGCAGATCGTGTCAAATATATTTTTAATTTTGTTATTTAATTGTATTTACTAAAGGAAAATATGTTTAAAAACTACAGCCAAATATCTAAATGCTTACCATTGGAAGGCTCCTCATATCTCATAAGTTTTTTCTTTCTGGGACTGGGGAGTTTATAATAAGGTTGTGGTTTTCCATATTAAATTCTTTAATGTTATTTATTCTGCAGCCTGAACTGGGTTTGATGACTATATAAAGGTTTATTATTCATTCTAAAAAGGAATATTGCATCTCAGTAATCTTTACCATCTTGGCGAGGACCTGCCTACAATGCTATTCAATCTGCTAATTGCAGACTTTTAAGGCCTGTAAATAGAGTCGCTAGGCAATGCAATCACAGAGCTTTTTATAAGCAAGCAAATTGAATGCTGGGGGAAAAAAGAAATTTTTAGCCATCCTACGTAGACAATGTGACTCTTTTATTTACTTATTTTTGTATAAAAATGTTTACTTTTAAAATCTTTAATTTTTAAAACAAGGAAGATCCTTAGAATTTATCTAGCAACTTCAGCATTTCATGGGCATGACTCAGACATTTTGTTTTGCATATTAAAAGGTTTTGACCTAAAATGGCCTTATATCCCCATAGAGTGGGATTCACTGCTTTGAGAATTAGAACCACTTATATTCTAACCAGACAGAAACCTACCCTTTAACCTGAGTGAATGGCTGGAAATACCTGTTAGTCAGATTTGTGAGAGTATACATTGTAATATTATAATTATAATGTACTATAAAAATGACAAAATAAATTGCTCAGCATAAATAACAGAACCCTTTTGTTACTCAAAAACACTTCGTTACAAAGTGCATAATAATTCTATTCATACCAACCCCATCTCATACAAAGAAGGCATGAAGAAACTAAATATCTTTTGTAGGTCACCAGTGAGCCTGAACAGGTGGGCACTCTCCTCCAACATGAAGACTAAAACTGCCTGTACTTTCTGTGGCTTCTCCTCTCCTGGGAGCCCTAATCAGAATGAATTAGAGCCACTTCCACCTATTTTGATGTGCTATGCAGAATTTATATTTTTATTGCCATTTTAATAGTAGAGGGAGAATAAAAATATACTCTTTCTTTGAGTAAGTGGGCCTTTGCTCCAATGAATGCATCTTTGCTTACTTAAAAAAAATTGCATGCATGAATATGTGTTTAATCCTCAATTTTTGTCCAAAATGATTTGGTGGAGCTTCCAAAAATACATATAACATTAGAGAGGGCTAATGGAAAAATAAGACAAAGTATGGTAAAGTCTCAAAATGTTCCCAAAATGTGTACAGTGAGGTATAAACATTTATTAGACATGGGCCACAAATTTGATCAAGAGCTTTCCAGCAACTAATACAAAACAGAAGCAGGATACTTCGTATGAATCTATGTCCACAGCTTAAAAAGAAACCACTTAGAAGCTTTTCTTTTAAAGGCCTTCGCTGTGAAAGGAATAAAAGAGAAAATATGAAAGAATATAGAATTAAGAAATGGTTTTTCAATTAGTAGACTTGCACAGTTTTTTAGATAAAAGTGAAATGAATGAGGAAAAAAATGATGAGTGAAATTTAGGTATATTGTACTATCTATTAAAAAAGCAGTACTGAAAAATTGAATGTACACTCATTTTCCTTAATTATACCAATTTTAAAAGTATGCCATGTTCATCTTTTTAAAAAATCCAATATTGATTTACTTTGTAATCTGAAAGACCTTTTGATAACCTGTCAGCTTTAATACAGCTGTTTTATTATTTTGGATTGGAAAAAGGTATGACTTAAATGGGGTAAAACAGGATTAGTCATATTTATTTTTATATTTCTCTTTATATGTAGCTTTTCCTCTCATACAGATATACTTAGCAAATAGTAACAGGTATCCAGGTTTACAAATATAAACAATATACATTAAAATAATTGGTGCATAAAAATATTGATTTATTTGGTCGATGGCTATAGATTATGCGCCCTGTACAATCTGACACTTGGTAGAGACAGGAAGTTATAGCCTAAGGGATTATTTAAATTCATCAGCCTATTTTGCTTTCCTGCCCACCCCCCCCCCATTTTGTTTTAATTTGGCTCTTCTTCCTAAATTTTTGTTCATTTTATTTTTTAAGATTACATATATTACAAGGTGTACAACATGTTTCAATATACATATACATAGTGACATGATTACTACAACCAGCTAATTAACATATTCATCTCCTCACATATTTACCTTTTTGTGAATGTGTGGTGAGAACTCCTGAGACCTATTCTCTTAGCAAATTTTCAGTATACAGTAAAATTAAAATGTCTTCATGTGCTTTTAATATTAATTAGTCTAAAAGTTTAAGGCATTTCTACACATGCCCTCACTTTTTCCCCCAGTACAGCAATCAAGGATGAATTTAAGTGTCACTGGAGCTACAAAGTATATGTCACATTACATTTGGAACATAAAAATGTGTATCAATGAACAAATAAAGACAGTAAGTGACTCAATGACATAAACATGCCATTGGGTCACCACCAGTCCAAAGGCCACCATGGTGCCAAAATCAAGGGCAGGAAGTGAGATTAAAATTGTAAATGCTCCCTTTGCTCTTCCTTCTTCCTGGCCAATACAGGCCAGGTTGAAAATGCCCTGTATCCAGATTTGGTTCAGAGTATGGACTGGGATGCTCCAGGGGCTGCTGTGAACTGTGTCAAATAAGAAACTGATTTTGATCTAGACAGGTTTTCTTTTGTTTATTGTACTTCTTGGAGTGTTCAACAGCCATTTTTTCATTCTATCAATTTAAATAGACTATAGTTGCCATTATGAACTCATTATTTTAACAAAAAATATCACAGCTTTCCTTTCTACTACTTATAACTGTTATGTAAAATACTATTTTTGGTCCTAGAATTTATTTTATAAAAAGATTACTTAAGCAAAGGCTTATATAACATATGATATAAAAAACTTGAGTTCTTGTTCATTTCTTGCTTTCTAGTATTTCAATCTCCTGGAATGACAGAGAGCCATAGTTGGTCTTGGGTTTGCAAATCTCTTTTAACCTGAAGCTAGCCTCAAAACTTTACATAACAAGAATAATGATATGGCCTTTGTAGCAATTTATGGTTTTAAAATGCATTCTCAGTTATCTCATTTGAGTTAACATTCCACAAATATTTATTGAGCATAGACTAAGTGCTAGGCAGTTAGGCAGGGCAGCTGTTATTATCCCCATTTGAGAAAGCAAATACAGATGCTAAATGACGTGTCCGAGATTATACAACTACCAAGTGGTGAATATGGGAACCGAACCTGGGCTCCTTGTTGAGAGGCAGTGTAATGCCATGCTGCACTGGTTTAGATTCCAGCTCTGCCGTGTACTCACTGTTTAACCGTGAGCAAGTTACTTAACCTCTCTGTACTGTGGTTTGTTTTAAGATTAAGAGTATTCATAAAGCATTTAGAATAGTGCCTGGTAAGCAGTAAGTATTATGTGAGTTGCTGCTATCATTATATGGTGTTTAGCCTAGTAAATTTGTTATAAAAAATGACTTAAGTGAAGGTTTATATAACATATACTAGAGGCCCGGTGCATGAAATTCATGCATAGGTAGGGTCCCTAGGCCTGGCCAGTGATCAGGGCCGATCTGTAGGGTGACCGGTGGGGCGATTGGGGCCCCCACTCACAACCGCTTTGGCCTGGCTCCACCTGCTCACCTGCTCCACCATCCTGCCGAGGTCCCATTCTCGTTGGGGCCCATTGGAGCCAGCAGCGCCTCCATTGCCGCCCGCTGCCAGCGCCACGTCGCCAATGCCCGCCATGTTCCACGCCGCCCCTTGGTGGCCAGTGCATGTCTAACTCCCGGTCCGTTGAACTCCCGCCTGTGGGGACAATTTGCATATTAACCTTTTATTATATAGGACTAGTGGCCTGGTGCACGAAATTCGTGCACGGGGGTGTGTGTCCCTCAGCCCAGCCTGCACCCTCTCCAATCTGGGACCCGTTTGGGGATGTCTGACTGCCAGTTGAGGCCCGATCCCTATGTCTGATCGGGCCTAAACCGGCAGTCAGACATCCCTCTCACAATCCGGGACCGCTGGCTCCTAACCACTCACCTGCCTGCCTCCTTAATCCTAACCACTTGCCTGCCTGCCTGAGCACTCCTAACCACCTCTGCCTGCATGCCTGATCACCCCTAACTGCTCCCCTACTGGCCTGATTGCCTCTAACTGCTCCCCTGCTGTCCTGATCACTCCTAATCACCTCTGCCTCGCCCTGTACCACCTCTGCCTCAGCCCCGCCACCATGGCTTTGTCTGGAAGGACGTCCAGAAGGTCTCCAGGAAGGTCTCCCAGTCTAATTACCATATTACCCTTTTATTTGTATAGATAATATAGAAAACTTGAGTTCTTTGTTCATTTCTTGCTTTCTAGTTTTTCAGTCTCTTGGAATAACAGAGAGCCATAGCTGGTCTTGGGTTTGCAAGTCTATTTTATGCTGCCTCTATCTCTACATAAGTTAATATACTATTTCCTCTTTTCTTTCCAATGGAACTTTTCCTGTATTTCATAACAGTCAATTTCATTTGGCAAAACCACTATACATCTGTCCTTTAGCCTGTATGCCTATGAAGGTCTATTTGGAATATCAGATCTTTTAAAAACCACTCCCAACTTTATACTCTAGTTTTCTAGAACACTAAGGTCTAGTTAAGTCTTTGTAAAATATTATTGCAAGGATACATTTTGAGAACAGCTTGGAAAAATTTCATTATTTTTCATACACACACATGAGTACTAGTGTAATTCACAGTTCCTGAAAATTTTCCTGTGATCACTCTGAAATTACATGGTAGGTAATTCAACATGGATATCTAACAGTTTGACATCTACCAGATATTCTTTATTAAAGCTCTTTGATTAATACAAGCACATTAGTATTGTTTAAATGGTCCTGGAAGAAAACACTTTTATTTACTTCAAAATCTTATACTGATTACATGAACATTTGCTAATATCTATTTTTATGGGTAAATTACTTACTCAAAGTAGAGAGGTTTTCTTAATCCAAGATGCAAAAATTGAAAGCAAACAGTGAAAGCAAAAATTGAAAGCAAAACAGTGGAAGACCTAGTTTTCTTCTCTCTGTAAATAATCTTTATTTTAGGCATAGTTTGGTTTGTTTGTTGAATCACAGGCAAATTAATGATTGCACTTTATTGTGAATGTTCATCTTACAGAGTTTAAACATCTTCCAGAACCTAAATAAACGCCAGTTTGAAACAGTTATTCATTTGTTTGAAGTTGCAATAATAGCAACTGACCTGGCTTTATACTTCAAGTAAGTACAGAACTTCCTTATACCTGTGTGGTTCTGCCTTCCATAAATGGTCCATTGCAATGAACTTGAAGGACATTTATTCACACACACACATCTATTATTCTCCTTTTGGGTTATCAATAAAACACCTTCAAGATGCATGACAGTGAATTTCTAGACATCTGCAAACTTTTAAAAGCTAAGCCCCTAATATTAAATAGTTTATCTGAAGAAGGTTGAGTTGAGGAATATTCAGCAAGATTGTCGCATTGCCAGAAGGGTGATCCCACACAACCTCATGAGATGGCTTTTGTCCTGAATTCACCATGGTCCGGAGTCTGGGAGATGAACAATCTTGGTGATACTGATGCAAATTAACCAAACTCCCAGAATTCTGAGTTATATACAGCAGAGTGCCAGCTTATTTATTATAATAATAGTTACCAAGGACCAGATACTTCAAGCTTCTGCACATTTTCTTGTCAGTGAACCATAAAGCTGCTTGGTGAAAATGGATTTGAACAAAGTGAACAAGTTATAGGATCCAAATATTTAATGACTTTGATGGGAAGTATCAAATTGTGCCTCTCTGATCCTTCTTAATTAAAAATTTAATTATTAGATAGTTCAAACATGAAGACAGATACTTAGGATAATATAACTCAGATTCAACAAATGCTAAGATTTTGCCACACCTGTCTTATTTTTTTTAAAAGGAGAAAAAAAGTGATAGAAATGAGATATTGCACACACACACACACACACACACACACACACACACACACACTCCACCATGAAAGACCCCTCCTTTCTCCCTCAAAGACATGACCATTCAGAGGCTGATGTGTATTTGTGTATTTGTGTATTCCTTTCCATCCATGTTTTTATATGGTATTGTGAAGTAGATTTAAAAATTTCCCATAAATGGTATACTGTATATACCTTTCTGCAATTTGCTTTTTACATGCAACATTTTCTTTTAAAGATTTGCCTTGGCGGTAAATGGAGATCCAGTTAATTCGTTTGAACTGTATATTCAACTGTATGCATATACCATAATTAATTTAGCCATCCTTCTATTCATGGACATTTAGATTATTTCAAATTTTTCATAATTGCCCACAATACTAAATTGTATGTCCTTGTATATATATGTTTCCTAAAAACTCTCCCTAGAGCCGAAACCGGTTTGGCTCAGTGTATAGAGCATCAGCCTGCGGACTGAAAGGTCCCAAGTTCGATTCCGGTCAAGGGCATGTACCTGGGTTGCGGGCACATCCCCAGTAGGAGATGTGCAGGAGGCAGCTGATCGATGTTTCTCTCTCATCGATGTTTCTAACTCTCTATCTCTCTCCCTTCCTCTCTGTAAAAAATCAATAAAATATATTTAAAAAAAAACAAAAACAAAAACAAAAAAAAACTCTCCCTAGAAATGAAATTGCTGTAGGGTTTGCATATCTTCAATTTTACACCTCATTGTAAAAGGTGACCCCAACAGAGCTTACGCGCAGTAAGACAATTTAACTGAATAGTACAGTGTGCGCAGAGCTTGTCTCAGATATAGTCATGCAAATATGGCTATACTTTATGCACATATATATTATAAAATGTAACTTCTTACCTTGGGGTCGACACCCACAAGAGTCATTGGATGTGCTTCAGGAGATCTGAAAAGCTCATGTTAAAGATACCTTTTTACCCTCTGGTCTTATATGCTATTGCACAGCTGTATCTTTTTTTAGGAAGAGAACCATGTTTCAAAAAATTGTTGATGCCTGTGAAAAAATGGAAACTGAAGAAGAGGCCATCAAATACATAACCATTGATCCAACCAAAAAAGAGATCATCATGTGAGTAGTCAGAATGTTATTCCTATTTTGGCAAAAATCACTTATTTTGTATTTCTTTCTGTATTAACAATTTTTGTTTCTTCTAAAGGGCAATGATGATGACTGCATGTGACTTGTCAGCTATAACCAAGCCCTGGGAGGTTCAAAGTCAGGTGAATAAAATTATGTTTCCTTTTCTGTCACACTCGTAGGTCCCACGTAAAAGGGATCGTGAGTATATCAGGTAACCTCAGACATTTATTCACACACACATTTATTATTCTCCTTCTGGGTTATCAATAGAGTTATCAAGTGATATTATAGCTATCACTTATTTGAAATAATCTAAATGTCCATGAATAGAAGGATGGCTAATTAATTATGATATATCACTTATATGAAGCTATTATCTTCCATTACCCTGGACTTGTCCTCTCAAACAATCAGTTTATAATTTAAAAAGATGGAAAGAGGAACTTGAGAAGTTAAGACAAAGATAAAATGTTCCCTGTTGGGTATGAAAAAAGGCAAATTGCTTTCATGAGCTCACAGATGTAAGACAATAGGTCTTTTTGATCAGGCCCCAGAACAAGACAAGTAGAGGGAATATTGGAAAGAAAATGCTTTCCTGAAAGTATTCCTTATCACTGAACAGGCGATAAAAAGTTTACGTACAGTTATTCAGGGATTGTGTGATAAATCAGCACGAGGATGAATCATTAGTGCTTTTCTCTTTCCAGCAATCCTTTCTTCAGTGCACAACCTCCCCCCTTTATTAAACTTAAATTTACTCCATTCTCCTTGTTCCATAACATTCGTACTATTACTGTTATAGCACTTACCACACTGTATACTAGTACATGACTGCCTTCACTAGACTGTGAGCATCTTAAAGAAAAATGTCACATCTCATTCCTCTTGGCAAGCCTGGCTCATGCCAATGTAAGGCAGCTAGTAGGTGTTCAATAAATTTGATATTGGGTTTTTAAAAAGGATATAAATAAACCCTCAAGTATCTGCACACTGTAATCAAGTAAAGCTGTGTTCTAGCCTTTGTGTGCATATGTGTGAGTGCGGTGTGCATCACACATGCAGATAGATGCTAGATGCTAATAGAAGCAGGACAGAAGGAGTTGGGAGGTTCCAGAGCTTGAAGCATAATATAATGGAACTAAATATCTTCCCATTTCCCTTTTTTACTGTTGAGAGATGGTGGCAATAGCAACTAGGAGGTAGGCACTCCCAGAATGAGTTTGGAACACTGATAAGAAGAGAAATTCTCCTTTCCCATTTCCATACAATCTGTAAATGTCATTTTTTTAAAACCAAAGAGTATGTGGTATGACAATATGCTCAGAGGTACTTTAACAGTAACTATAAATCCTGTCTTAAATGTCATTCATACTAATACAGTGCAGATTCTCTATTAATAAGTTGCTTTCATGAACCAAGTCTTTCTTATTTGCAGGTAGCACTTCTAGTTGCAAGTGAATTTTGGGAACAAGGAGATCTGGAGAGAACAGTGCTGCAGCAACAACCTATTGTAAAGACCTTGACATAAAAAACACACTATTTATTTAAAAATATCGATACAAATTAGTCTATTTTGTTTGCTGAACCTTAGAAAACTATCTTTAAAGGGTTTATTTTTCTTTCTAGCCTATGATGGACAGAAACAAAAAAGATGAACTGCCTAAACTTCAAGTTGGATTTATTGATTTTGTTTGTACTTTTGTATATAAGGTAAGTAAACAAATTATTTGGGTGAAATACATAATCATCTGGATGAGAATTTTGCTTTCAAACTGTTAACCAAATTCAAAAAGACCCCACATGAAAAGCCATTAGTGGTGTCCTTATTTCTCCAAGGTAGTTTGCGGTATTATCCTAATCCCTCATTCAGGAGTGGAAGGAGAAAGAACTCAGATGAGAGCAAATTGACTTAGGCAGGCAGGAAAGGAAGCCCCTGTCTCCGTTCCCAAGGCACAGAGTTAAATTTGACCTAGCAGCGCTGAACATCGGAACATTTTCTTACAGCTCTTCTGCATATGGAAAGTACTGAATATTAACCACACAATTTAAGTAGTTTTTGACCTGAAATTCTCTGTAGGAGTTCTCCCGGTTTCACCAAGAAGTCACCCCCATGCTGAATGGCCTTCAGAATAACAGAATGGAGTGGAAATCTCTGGCTGATGAATATGATGCAAAGGTGAAGGTAATGGAAGAGGAGGTGAAAAAGCAGGAAGAAGGAAACATGACTGAAAAAGGTTAGATGGAATTTGATTTTCCTTCTTGCAAGTAGCCAGAAGTCACATGACAAAAGCATAAAAAGTAAACACAAATATTAAACTTGCTTTACTGTACGGTCTGATAATTTTAAGATGTTAGTGATTTTCAGGTTACCTCCCCTCCCTCAAAGAATTCCAGATGGAATTGGCTGGTCCCATTGAGCTAGGGGTGGGGCTAGGCTTCCTCATCCACTCTAGAAGTTGGCTCCTGAGGCACCTCTGCAGATACTGAGTTTTTAGAAAAAACATGAAAACCATGAAATCAAAGGGATCAACAATTTTAGTCCCAACATTATGCATTCGCTGTGAGACTTTGAGCGACTTGCTGAACCTCTTTGAGCTTAATATTCTTCTCTATATAATGAGAAGGTTTTACAAATCTCCAGGTAGCCCTACATGTAAAGCAAAGCTGGCCAGCTGAGTGAGGTGTCAACAGGTACTCCAAGACTTAGCCTGCCTGCGCCTCAAATGTCTCCACACACGGCTATTTTTCCTAATGAAATCTCTACTCTTAAAATCACTTTGTTAGACTTTCTTCAGAAAACCTCTGTAAGACACTCAGGATCAATTATTAGCTCATCAGATGTCTCAAAATGTCATCTTTAGCCGAAACCGGTTTGGCTCAGTGGATAGAGCGTCGGCCTGTGGACTGAAGGGTCCCAGGTTCGATTCCGGTCAAGGGCATGTACCTGGGTTGCGGGCGCATCCCCAGTGGGGGGTGTGCAGGAGGCAGCTGATCGATGTTTCTAACTCTCTATCTCTCTCCCTTCCTCTCTGTAAAAAATCAATAAAATATATTTTAAAAAAAAATGTCATCTTTAAAGTGGAATGTGAATATGATGACATTTTTTTCTTCAGAGTTCAGCGCTCAAAAAGTTTTGTAAGAAATTCTTATTGTTTAACGAAGAATTCATCTCTATCTGGAAAGGCCTTGCAAAACAGAAGATACAACAGTCCTTTTAGAGCGTTCTATTGTGTTTAAGAGTATTTTAAAGACTTCAAAGAGGGAGAAAGTCTTTTGCTGAAGAGGCTAAGGATATCCTTCAACAGAATAAAGATAGGATTTCTGACTCCTTGATATCCACTGATGTACTTATTCAGTACAAGGCCCTGTGTTAGGCAGGCCCTGGGAAGAGACTGAGCCCTTATCTCACAGATGGGGGAGCTAGATGTTAAAATAAATGAGTGCTTGGTTATCTAACTATCAGAGGAAGCATGAAGAGTGTACCTGAGGAAGGATGCTTATGCTAAACTCTGAACTCTGGCTAAGCAAAGAGAGGTGGGGTTCAGAAAGGAGAGAAAGAAGAGAATATGTACAAAAGCTTTGAAGTGGCAATAAGCTTGGTGCAACTGGAGAACTTAAGGAGACTAGACAGTAACCAGGGCAAAGTATCAGAGGCTGGTAATGCAGGCAGCCCTGATAGGTTGTGTTGCCTTGAAGGCCTTACTAAGAATGTGTCCTCCAGAAGAGCTAGGGGAAGTCATTAAAGGGATTTAAATAGGAAAGCCATAATATCTAATTTGCACTTCAAAAAGATAACAAAAGTGGTAATCTTACTGAGCAAGTGATATTTCTTAGTACAATAAAATTTAATCTTTTCGCTCAATTTTATGATAAACAGGGTAATAGGGTATCAGGTCCTTTAAGTGGCTTGTGGCATTTTTATTTATTTATTTATCTATCATCTATCTATCTATCTATCTATCTATCTATATTCAGTATATTGAACTAGAGGCCCAGTGCACAAAAATTTGTGCACTTGGGGGGGTCCCTCAGCCCGGCCTGTGCACTCTCCCAGTCTGGGACCCCTCGGGGGATGACCACCTGCTGGCTTAGGCCTGCTCCCCAGGGAATTGGGCCTAAGCTGGCAGTCAGACATTCCTCTGGCAGCCCGGGAGCCCTCGGGGGGTGTCCACTTGCCAGTGGGGAGCAGGCCTAGCTGCAGTCAGACAGCCTTAGCACTGCTGAGGAGGCGGGAGAAGCTCCCACCACCACCGCTGTACTGGCAGCCGTCAGTCTGGCTTGTGGCTAAGCAGAGCTCCCCCTCTGGGAGCACACTGACCACCAAGGGGCAGCTCCTGCATTGAGCATCTGCCCCCTTGTGGTCAGTGTGTGTCATAGTGACCAGTCATTCCCAGTCGCTCTGCTGTTAGGGTCAATTTGCATATTACCCTTTTACTATATAGGATGTGGATCTTCTCTACTTTATGTGCATAAAAATCACTGCTGAACCTTTTTCCTATTACAGTGACAAGTTTCTGTGAACTAGGAACATTATTTTGTATTTCCAGGCAACAAGCTTTGTGCCTAGCCCAAAGCAACAACTCAGATTCCCAGATTGTGTACTTCAGTGGTTCTCTTGAGAAACAGATGTTATAATTGGCTAATTCTTTATTAAATTCTATTTTTAAGTGGACTAATTCTGAATATGTATTTAAGTTTTTAAATAGTCAAGCCTTTAGTATTTGCTATAAACTAAAACTAATTAAGCCATAAAGTTAATACTAACATCATTAGAGTGTTAGAATAAAAACACTATGTAGCCAGACTCCCAATAATACTGCTTTTCTCCTTTTTACTAGCTACAGAAGATTCAGGAGATGGTGTTGATGACAAAAAGTCCAAAACATGCCTAATGTTGTAGTATGATCCCTTGTTCTACATTTCAAATATTGTTTCTACTCTTGAAGAAAAAGAGAAAACATTCAAAAGAACTTCAGCAAATTTCATTCAGCAACCATCAAGTAACACAGTAGGAGGGGCTTCAGAAAAGCTCCTCTTGTGACTATCAGGGGAAAACACACTGAGGATAAAATAAAGTTCTACAAAAGTGCAAAATAAGATGAGAATGAGTGCTTTTTAAAAGTTATTAATTGTACGCATCTGCTAGGGCTACCATAACAAAATATCACAGACTGGGTGACTTAAACAACAGGAATTTATTTTCTCACAGTTCTGGAGGCTAGAGGTCCAAGTTCAAGATGTTGGCAGGGTTGGTTTCTCCTAGGTCTGTAGATGGCCAGCCTCTCCCTGTGTCTTTACATGGTCTTCCTCCTGTGTATCTGTGTCCTAATCTCTCATAAGCACACAGTTGCATTGGATTAGGGCTCACTTATATGACCTCATATTACCTTAATTACCTCTTACACACCCTATCTCCAAATACAGTACATTGAGGTACTGGGCATTTCTATTTCAACATGCCTTTGTGGCAGGGGGAGGGGGGGGAAGACACAATTCAGCGCATAGCATTAATAATCGTGATTTATACTCAAATCCCTTCCTGAACTAAAAATACCTAATCAACATGTCTTATTGTAAGAGTATATACAGCATAAAATGTATAATGTATATAAATACTATATAGAAAACAAAATGAGTCAAAGGTTATTTAATCTGAGCTGCTTATCATCTCTTTCCTCTACATTTTACCCTTGATAATGGAATGGTAAAGCCCACTCCACTTTTGGCAGCTTATAAACTATGTCTTATCCTATGCCCATCCCTCTCCACAAGTCTGAAATTTTTTATTTTATGTGTAACTAAGAATATTTTATGTTCTGATCTAGTCTTCTCATTGAAAGAATTATCTATTTATAAGACATTTCCTGGATAATCCTAATGCAAATTAAACCAGCTGATAAATATTATGCATTATTCAGAAGAATGTAATTTGATTATGTGACACTTTTACTATCAAAGCATTGGGAAGGACGTCGAGAGAGGTTACTTTTAAAAATGATTATTAGAACTATATATTGATTCTATGTACTTGTCCAGAGATGCTAAGGACAATCCACTACTTCTAGTACATGGTGCATGTCAGGACATTAGAAAAACTTAGCATTTCTTCCTTTACTTATCTATAACCATAGACTGAATTAAAAAACAGACCAAATAATAATAATTACACCATAGATTTTTAATCAAAAGATATCTAAATTATAATGAAATGAATTGATGATCGAGCCTCTAATATTTTGTTAAACAGGAGACATTAATTTTAAGCAACCAAGAAATAACTCACCATTTGTTATATTTTTATAAGATAGGTACTTAGAATTCTGACTGCTACTCTGACATAAGAATGTAAGGTCCATGAGATGAAAGTTTTTGTCCATTTTAGGCTGTTTTGTTCATAATGCTACCCAGGCACCTAGAGAAGTGCCCAGTGTTAAGGTAGGTGTTCAGTAAATACGAGTATTTTTAATAAATCTCATCACTCAGGTTTATAAATGAGGAGTGCCTGTAAGTTAATATTTTGAGGAAGAAAAAACTCAATATCTACAATCAAATAAGTGTTTCCTATTTAAGTGGGTAAGTGGTACTATACATCTTATTTCTATTGCTTAAAATAATTTTGAAATTCCACTTCTAGGGTTATTTTAGAGGCTGCATTAAAAAAATTATTCTTTAGCTTTATGTAATTTTAGACCCAAAAATATCAGTCAGCTCAAACAACTTCCCTTCCTCATTCACTAGAAAGTGAATTGTGGGGAAGAAATGTGCCACCTCTTAAGGTCTGCAAAAGTAGGAACTTCACTTAAGAGTAAGTATAAGTAAGTACATTTCATATCCCAAACCAATGGCTCACTGCACACCACTGACTGCACTATAGTCAAATTTGAAATAGGTCTATGGGAGAATCAATATTTAAACTCATCATCTTGAGGCCTTTTCGAAGACTCCTTAAAAATATGACTCCCGCCGAAACTGGTTTGGCTCAGTGGATAGAGCGTCGGCCTGCGGACTGAAGGGTCCCAGGTTCGATTCCAGTCAAGGGCATGTACCTGGGTGGCAGGCACATCCCCAGTAGGAGATGTGCAGGAGGTGGCTGATCGATGTTTCTCTCTCATCGATGCTTCTAACTCTCTATCTCTCTCCCTTCCTCTCTGTAAAAAATCAATAAAATATATTAAAAAAAAATATGACTCCCATGATTTACCATCCTATCTAATAAAAGAGAAACATGCAAATTGACCATGCCCCCGAACGCTTCCCATTGGCTAATCAGCAGGATATGCAAATTAACTGCCAACCAAGATGGCGGCCGGCAGCCAGGCAGCTGAAGTGAACAGGAGGCTTGCTTGCTCCAGTGATGGAGGAAGCCAAGGTTCCCCGCCTGCCTTGCCCGCCTCTGAGCTGCTCTCTAAGAAACAATGTAGCAATTATAGAAGCTAAAAAAAAACCAGATACCTGCTTTCAGCTGTCAGAGCTGGAGGGAGCAGGACCGAAACAATGTTGCAATTATAGAACCCAAACAAACCCTAGATTCCTGCTTTCAGCAGCCGAGGCCTCAAGCTGGAGCTGGCCTCAGAGCTAAAGCCGGCTCTCAGCTCCAGTGACAGCC
>NW_005371274.1:1791737-1802565 GCF_000412655.1 Myotis brandtii
ATGTTTTCAGCAGCGAGGCCTCAGAGCTAAAGCTGGCCCAGAATAAAAAAAAAGAGAAGAAAACAAGGAGCGGTTGGAAGCTTCAGTCACTCGCCAGCCGGAAAACAGCCCTCAGCCCCTCACCCAGACTGGCCAGGCACCCCAGTGGGGACCCCCACCCTGATCCAGGACACCCTTCAGGGCAAACCAGCCGGCCCCCACCCATGCACCAGGCCTCTATCCTATATAGTAAAAGGGTAATATGCCTCCCAGCACTGGGATCAGCGGAGCCGCGAGGCCTCACTGCCCCTGTGTCAAGCGGAGCCGCGAGGCCCAGCACCGGGATCAGCGGAGCAGCCAGCGAGGCCAGCACTGGGATCAGCGGAGCTGCAAGGCCTCCTGGCCCCTGGAGCAGCGTGACAGGGGGCAGCACCCAAACCCCCTGATCGCCCTGCGGCTCTGTGTGACAGGGGGCGAGGCACAACCTCCCTATCCGCCCTGCTCTGTGTGTGACAGGGTGCGGTGCCCCCTCCCCCCCATGGGCCTTGCTCTGTGTGACGGAGTGGAGCCGCAACCTCCCCATCGACCCTGCCTTGAGTGTGACAGGGGGCGGCGCCCCAACCCCCCAATCGGCCCCACCCTGAGCGTGACTGAGGGTGGCATCGCAACCTCCCGATCCGCCCTGCTCTGAGCCCGACCAGGGGCTGCACCTAGGGATTGGGCCTGCCCTCTGCCACCGGGGAGCGGGCCTAAGCCAGCAAGTCATTATCTCCCGAGGGGTCCCAGACTGTGAGAGGGCACAAGTGGGGCTGAGGGACACCCCCACCCAGTGCACAAATTTTTGTGCACCGGGCCTCTAGTCCTATATAATAAAAGCCTAATATGCTAAGTGTCCAGTCGTCCGGCGACACATCAACTGTTCAACCAATCAAAGCATAATATGCTAATGGTATGCTAAGGCCACTCAACCACTTGCTATGATGTGCACTGACCACCAGGAGGAGACGCTCCAACCGGTAGGTTAGCTTGCTGCTGGGGTCCGGCCGATTGGGGCTGAGCAAGAAGGGGTGGACACACCCTGGAGCCCTCCTGTGGTCCCTCCCTGGCCCCAATTGTGCACTGGTGGTGTCCCTCAGCCTAGCCTGCTCCATCTCGCAATCCAGGACCCCTTGGGGGATGTCGGAGAGCTGGTTTCGGCCCAATCCTGCAGGCCACTCCCCTTAGGAGGACACCAGACACAGGGTTCACGGCTGGTGAGTGCTGCTGCAGTGGTGCGAGCCTCTCCCAATCGGGACTGATTGGGCAGGAACCCACAGCAGGCACAGTGGGGCTGGCATGAGCGGGAGCAGCAGGTAGGAGCTGCAGGCAGCATTGGACTGTGGGTTTTGGCCCGATCCCCGCAGGCCACCCAGAGGGACACCACCCATGCATGAATTCATGCACTGGGCCTCTAGTTATGTATAAATGAATTAGATGTGATTATATGTAATGATCGAAATTTACAAATTAAGTTGTCCATTGACTATACATGCAATACCAAATGTCCTCACTCTTATTAATCAAATCATGCATCTCCTCCTCTCTATCCACCCCTTTGCTCTTTATAAAAGTGGGTCTTTATATTTTTTTAATCAATAAATACTTTTGAAAATTTGATGAAAACTATGGAGCCTTCCTTCCAAAAACACATAGACACTGAAGTTTACAGATTCTAGGAGTGCTTAGCTCTCTTGAAACACAACCAATTACTCTTGCAGGTGTGGACCCCGAGTTAAGAAGTTACATTGTATAATATATCTGTGCATAAAGTATATCCATACTTGCATGACTATATCTAAGACAAGCCCTATTTTATGCACACTGTATTATTTAGTTAAATTATTTTATTGTGTAAGCTCTGTTGGAGTCAACTTTTGTGAACACATCCTCTGTATCAGACTACTGGGACATTATTTGGTTCTTTATGGTATTTGCTTTATAATAAATAACACACACTGAAAAATCAAATTTGATTATAACTAACTCCCTTCAGAGGTGAGAAGGAAGCAACAGAAAGGTAAGGGGGGAAAAAGAGGCAGCTAGAAATAGGTAGTAATGTTAAACAGGTGCTCAAAAGAGGGATGCCAGTGTATCAAATGAAAGTAAAGAAGTTGAAGATATACTTAATCTACTTAATGATTTTTGTGAGGAACAGTGGAATCTGTACAGTGTACTAGCTCCATCATCTAGGGCAGTGATGGCGAACCTTTTGAGCTCAGCGTGTCAGCATTTTGAAAAACGCTAACTTAACTCTGGTGCCGTGTCACATATAGAAATTTTTTGATATTTGCAACCATAGTAAAACAAAGACTTATATTTTTAATATTTATTTTATATATTTAAATGCCATTTAACAAAGAAAAATTAACCAAAAAAATGAGTTCGTGTGTCAGAGGTTCGCCATCACTGCTCTAGGAGCTTATGATGAAAGAGTTGTAGATAAGCAACTCAAGAGATATTCAAAGGATGGGGAAAGGGTCTCCAATAGCACTAACGAACTTCCAAAGCATCTGACGTCTTGAGGCTGAATTTTTATTTTCAAAGACAAATCACTCAAACTGCAACTTGTAGATAAAACATTTCAGAAAAGTCTCAAAGTATATTTTTACATTAAGGAATATAGGCTTCTTTCTTCCATTTCACAGAAATAAATCTTGAAAATACTCATCAAATTCTTCTTCCCTATTTTAAAAAAAGGATACAAATTGATTAAAATAAACAGAAAAAATATTACTAGGTGACATAGATTAATAAAAATATTTTAATTCAACATACTTGCTGATTTTTCTACATGTCAATATATTTCATGATTCATCCATTAAATAATTCTTAGCTTCTAGAACAACCCAAACTATACCTAGATTGACTGAAATTAAAATATTTTATATGTTAGCACCTCTCCTTCAATGTATTTATTGCCTAAGATTTTACTTTGAAATACTTATGTCATTTCTTCTCTTTACTTTTTTGGTTCACTTTATAACTTCTCTGTTCATTCTCATATTAAATTATATTGTGATCAAGAAATGAATGATGTATACATAACCCATGGACACAGACAATAGTGCAGTGAAGGCCTGGGGAAGGAGTGGGAGCAGGGAGGAGGGAGTCAATAAGGGGGAAAAGGGTAATATCTATAATACTTTCAACAATAAAGATACATTTAAAAAAAATAAATGAATGAAAAATAAACTATTTTAAAGAAATACATAAGTCTTACTCCTAGCATTAGGGAAAATATATTTAAACTTCAAGTGTTTCTTACTAAAAAAAGAGTAAAATAGTAAATGTAGCAGATTATGTCTAAAAAAAAGAATAGAACTCTGAGATATTAATTATATTTTAATGTGTTTAAATACTATAAAAATTATAAAGTACTAAATAAATATTAATGCTAGGAGCCAGAGTAGTACTGTGGAAATGGTACAGGTTTTCAAGTCAGACAGTGTTTAAGCCATAGCTTTGTCACTTATTAGCTGCGGGAGCAAGTTAGTTAACTTCTCTGAGCTCAGTTTACTTTTCTGTAAGATAAAGAACATTACATTTCCTCATAGAGTTGCTGTAAGGATTAAATGTATACAAAGTTGCTTTTCTTCCTTCTGGGAATGGGGTATCAAGCTGAATAGTCAAATTCGGTGTACCAGTCTCTTTAGAAAATGTTCTTTTTTAGATCAGAGATTCACAATAAGACTCTATCATTTGGTTTTAAAAAACTGACTTCATAAAGCCCTCACAACTATGTCAAAATTGAAAAAAAATTACAGAATCAGATAAAGTTGATTTAAGAATTATCTGCAACTTGGTATTCCCCATGCTACTGTCCTTTTCCCCTAGCATGGCAGAAAAATGCAGTAGAATTTTAAAAATTATAGTAAGAACTTAAATAAGTAAAATTAGCTAAATCTCTGGGTGTACTCAGATGTTCAGTACTTGATCAATGTCAAATTTTATAAAGTCACAAAGAGTTCTGGATTATAAAAGCCTTCTTAGGATTTAATCAAGTGTCTTTATTGTCTAAAAAGGTGAGTTAACTCTAAAACCTATTCTGTTATTTTCAGCTGTAAAGCTATTCAAGGGGAAGTTATACAGTTGAAAGTTTAGCCAATAATTAAACATAGCAATATTTTATTTATAGCAACAACTTTTTAATAATGTGATGTATAATGACCACACATGAGACTAAAATTTATTGAGCAGTTACTATATTTGTAGGTATTGTACCAGCTTTACATTCTTTATTTCATCAAACTTTAATAATAAACTCTATGCAATAGATATCATTTTATCCTCTTTTAACAGATAAAGTTCAAGTGGTGAACATCCCAGTAGATGAAAAGAATTGATACCATTCTATCCCATACAGACAGCTCCTGTCTTTGGGGCAAAGGTTGTTGGCAAGTAAACATTACACTTGTATATGTCTTCAAGTACAAGTTTACGATAATCAAAGTATCATTGGCAGACTGCTCTAGAAGCTAGTAAACAACCCTCCTCTGAAGGAATCTAAGCAGAAACCAGAAGGTCATCATCTATTAGAGCTGAGGAAAGACTTACCAAGAGGAAGCTGAACAAGATGGTTCACGGCTGCAAACAATGGCTGGGTATAAACTCTGATCTTACCAGGCTAAGTGGTCCTTGGCATTAAACAGACATTCATGAGCTTCCTAAACTGATGTAAAGGTGTGCATTATCTATTAATATTAGAACTTACTGTGATTTTTCATCGGTCTCTGGTAGTGGGCCCTTCCAAAGTTCAGATTCTGAGGTACTTTCTTCCTCATCAGAGTTTCCTGTTCATTTAAAAGAGATTTTTTAAAAATATAAGTATTATATTTAAAACACATTTTGAAATACCCACCAATGCAATTAAATTAACTTCAGATTTAACTGCAGTTTAGCTTCAATTTTTATGGCTCTCTGGAAATTTACTTCACTCTTCCAGACCAATAAATTCTTTCTAAAAATAAATAAATAATCTGAGATATACCAAAGAGTCTTGGCAAAAAGACCAAGGATTTAAAGTCTCATGGAAAACTTTTCTAAGTTAGACTGAGTTAAAGTAGTAATTACAATATTAACTCTTATAAGGGAACTATCCCTTGTACTATACGTGGTTGTCTTTAATTTAGTTTCTTTTTTTTTTTTTGGTCATACATAAGACATGTAAATTAAGATTTTTGTAGAAAGTACACTAAGGAGAAGAGGCCTATTTCAGTGAAGAAAAAGTAATTCTCATACGTTATTTATTAGGAGTAAAAATTCTGTAAACTTTCTCTTAAGGAAAATCTGGTAATACAGATTAGTTTAGAATATACATAACCTTTTGACCAGCAATGATGCTTTTAGAAATTTATTTACTTAAAATAAGCACCTTAAATATATGTACAAAGATGTTCATTACATGATAACAACAAAAGTGAACAACCTAAATCCCCACCAATTAGGGATTAAAGATTGGTTTAATAAATACTATACAGCTGCTAAAAAGACCTTACTATATCTATATGTATTACCATGGGAAAATGTCTATTATATCAAATTTTTAAATACATTTTTATTGATTTTTTTCTTTCTTTCTTTTGTTTTTTCTTAGAGAGAGAGGAAGGGAAAGGGATAAAGAGATAGAAACATCGGTGAGAGAGGAACATCATCAATCGTCTGCCTCCTGCACATCCCCTACTAGGGATCGAGCCTGATTCCACTGGGAATCAAACCGGTGACCTCTTGTCTGGTATCAGAAAACTGGTGTAGGAAATCTGGAATCTGGGAAATACTCTTTAGAAGGAATATGAGAGCAAGTGGTTGTTAAGGCCTTTTAAATTACTAGTAGCTGTCCACTTTCAAAGGCATTGTAGAATTTGTTCTCTTACATCATTAACAGGGTTACATCGTAGTAATAACTTGATTCAGCCTAATTAGTTTTTCTGTATTTTTGTGTGTGTTTGGTTGTTGTTTTTTCTTTTTTTCCCCATACAACTAAGACTTGATTCTTCTCGCATATTCAGTTTGGGACACTGGTTGTTACTGAGTGGCAATCTTGTTCCAGAGGCTTTATAATGTTATCACCTTTGTATGTAGATCATTAGAAATGGACCCACCCCCCTTTTGATCCATTTTTTGTTAGGATGTGTGCCAGAACAGATTCAGTTAGGAACAAAGTTCAGATACACATGTTGATTCAAGAATCAAAGTTCAACAGGTAAAAGGCTAGAACCACCGTGGCAAATCAGTAGTTTTATTTTTGTGGTGTTTAACTAAAGGACATTCTGTATTTACATTCTATACTGACAGGCCAAATTTGTGTCAATTCTTTTTTTAAACTAATGGTGATATTTAGAGAAGAATTAATTATTACTGTAGTTACTTTGTGGCATATAATTTTATTGCCCTATAATATATTTTTTTAATATTTGATCATTTTTAGTTGACTAGTATAGGGTGATTGATTTTGAAAAATGTCTATTTGGTCATAATTTTAAAATAGAATTATCTTTATTATTTTTAATTAAACTGATTCCTATGATAACTGCTACAACCTACCAGAGATGGGAAGAGTGTTGCTAGAGAAATAACAATTTGTACAATGGGCAATACAAAATGAAACTCTTTTTTAAAAAAATATATTTTATTGATATTTTACAGAAAGGAAGGGAGAGGGATAGAGAGTTAGAAACATTTATGAGAGAGAAACATCAATCAGCTGCCTCCTGCACACCCCCTACTGGGGATGTGCCCACAACCAAGATACATGCCCTTGACCGGAATCGAACCTGGGACCCTTCAGTCTGTAGGCCCACACTCTATCCACTGAGCCAAACCGGTTAGGGCCAAAATGAAACTCTTGCATCAGTGTGAAATCTATGCAAAGCTAATGGCAAGTGGAGATCAGAATTTAAGTCATTGACTCTCCGTGTTGGAAGTAGATCATGGAGGTCTTTAATCCAACCCTTACGCATGGAATGAGTCTCTTACTGCAACAGTGGCTGTCCAATTTACACTTGAACACCTCACTACTTCCTGAAGCAGCACAATCCTCCATTCTTGTCTTCAGATGGTTCTAATTGACAATTTCTTCCTTAAATTAAGGCTAAACTCTGTCCTAGGGCAATTTTTATCCATGGGCTCTAGTTCTGCCAACCAGTCATCCATTAGCATCCAAGGCAGGCCGCCCCAAGATATCTTACAAGGCCATATTGATTACTTTGAGTTAAAGTTACTTAGGAAACTGCAGTGAAAGAACACTGAGCCGGGGAAGAGTAAATGTTGTGGCACATATACACAGTGGAATACTATGCAGTTATAAAAAAGAAGGACCTCCTACCCTTTGAGACAACATGGATGGACCTGGAGAATATTATGCTAAGCAAAATAAGCCAGTCAAAGACAAATATCACATGAACTCAGTTATATGTGGAATCTAATGAACAAAATAAACTGACAAACAAAACAGACCCAGACACATGGAAGCAAGCAACAGAGTGAAGTTTCTCAGAGGGAAGAGAAGCAGGGGGTGAGAAGAAATCAACTTATATACATACATGCATAACCCATGGACACAGACAATAGTGTGGTGAAGGTCTGGGGAGGGGATGAAAGCTGGGGGGAGAGGGTCAATGGGGGGAAAAAATGGGAACATCTAACACTTTCAACAATAAAGATAAATTTTTAAAAATCCTATTGTATATATTTTTGTAAGTCATTGTGAATACTTTTTGGAATGTTGCAGGGAAAAAAATAATAAAACTTGTAGCAAATATTCAATAAATTTGGTTTGATCCAATCTTGTGAAAACCATAGGACTTACTAAAAAACTAACCATTTGCTTTCCATGCACAAATCACAAACTTCATTTGATCAATCAAAATTACCAAATGACAGAGATAACTCAGTCCTGTGCAACATAAGCAACATTTCTTAAATCTTAATCCACCTCCAACCCCATCCCTCCATTTCTCTTCCTTCATAATTCATAATGTAAAATTGAAATGTGTATCTATTGTATTCATAGAAAATTGCTGGGGTCCAACCCCAGCAGGTCCAGGGGTCCCCAAAGGTGTGGACGGAGTCGGCGAAGAAGGAATGACACGGAGACAGCCTTCAGTTGATCAGCAGCCTAGCCAGGACCTCTAGCCAGGATCTCCAGCCAAAGTTCTGGTTAGGATCCGATGTTTATTGTCTTGTTACATCTGTATTTATACCAGTTGATTTTAATCCTGTCAATTTCTATTGCAAAGGTTAGGGCATTTCTTATCTCCATTCCAGGGAGTAAAGATTATGTAGCTTAAGCGTGATTGTTTGTAGTTAAAGTGATTAACTACCCGCCTGACACTTAGTTAAGGGGTTGTATCCCCTCCCTAACCTCAGGGAAAAATCCCCACCTGGGGAAACAACATTTCTCGGAGAGATGACCTTGGTTAAAACACATGGTGCTAAGGAGAGCAAACATATTAAGAACAATATGCTATATATGCCAGGTCCCTTGAAACATATGCTGTGCAGATGTTTCTTTCCTGCAGCGACTGTGTCAAGCAGCAAGGATGGACCGGCTTCCGGCAGAAAATAAATTAGTGCTCTCCTAATACTTAAATTAAGAAACTTAAGTGTTCTAAATTGGGGAAGAAATCATACACATATGGTCTTTTTCTATGATTTTATCACATAATACAAAAACAAAAACTAATTTACATTAGAGCAGGTCATAATTCATGGGAAACCCAAATTGCAAATAACTTGAATCTACATATTTTTATTAAATAAATAAATACTTAATACTTACGGTTTACAGAATCTTCTGATTTCTTTGAGGATGAATGTCCTGAAAAGGAAACAGCATTGTTTTGTTAAGAATCCTCTTGCAGTAGTGCAACAGTCATAGCTGTAACCAGAATTCTTCCCAACAGTCTTTACATTATAGTATTACAGAAAAGCGGCTCATGGTCTTCCAATCTTTCATGTTCCTTATTCCTTAGACTTATCTCCCTAATTAAAATGTTAGGTTCTTTGCAGGGACAGTTTATGCCTTCATATGGACTGGAATATCTAGCACAAAGCTTAAAAAATAATGAATACCTATAAAAACAATCTCATGTTACTAAAAAAAAACAACAAACACCCCATAGATTCACTACAATAGAACCACTACTTTATACATATGTTGAACATCTGAAAGCTGTTTACAAATAAATACTCATTTTTCAAAATACTTTTCCAAAGATCCTATATAGGTGAGAATTCTCAGTAATTGAAAATCACATGTACAATTATGTCATAAAACTAAAATATTCAGTTCTACAATGGTTATCCAGTGAGTTCTTCCAAAGGAGCGCTACTGAAATGTGTAATAGGGACTTAACCTTACCTGAAGAGTGGGGTGAAGGGTGTCAGGAAAGGCCTTTCAAAGGAACTGAGCTTGGGAATGGGGTGGTGGTGGGAGGGGTAAGGTCCTGAAGTTCCTGTCAAATCAGTCTACCTAAGTTCTGCTCATACCTGCCAAAGCAGACTGGCCCTCAAAGTCAAGCTATTGATCTGTCTTTCTTACACATCCTTTCCATTCACCTAGCCACCTAGACATCCAATTATCCATCCATCAATTGATCCAAACATCCACTTATGTAACATTTTATGTAACAGTAACCTGAGCTATGGAAATAGATGGGATCGTACAGGAGGAACAGAGAGAGAAGGAAGTTCTATAATAGCCTGAGAAATTCCAACATCTAAGGATAAGAACAAGGAGGAACTATAGTCAAAAAAGATGAGCAGAGGCCATGAAGACAGGAAGGAAATCAAAAAAGTAGATTGTTTTGAGAAGGAGTATCAACAGTCTAAATGCAGCTGTGATATTAAGCATTTATTAATTGCTATTGAAGTTTGGGCCAAATTAAGGTGGTCTAGCAAGAGAGTATCACATCAAGATCAATCTAGTTCCAGAGTGTTCCAATAAGAAGATAATAAAGAGTACCACATGGTTTTCCTATTAAGTTTGTTAAAAAGTCATTTTCTACTTTATATCACCTAAGCTGAAAAGAAAAAAGAACTATATCCTATACCAGCCGTGAGAAACAGCCTTGTATATAAGACTACAGCCCGGTGCATGAATTCGTACACGAGTGGGGTCCCTCGGACTGGCCTGTGGGATCGGGTTGAAATTGGCTCTCCGACATCTCCTGAGGGGTTCTGGATTGTGAGAGGGCACAGGCCAGGCTGAGGGACCCCACCAGTGCACGATCGGGGCCGGGGAGGGACGTGGGAGGTTGGCCAGCAGGGAGGGACTGCAGGAGGGCACCAGGGCATGTCCAGCCCTTCTCACTCAGTCCCAATCGGCCAGACCCCAGCAACAAGCTAACCTACCAGTCGGAGCATCTGCCCCCCCGTGGTCAGTGCACATCATAGCAACTGGTTGACCAGTCAACTGTCTGCCCCTTGGTGGTCAGTGCACATTATAGCGAGCGGTTGAGCGGCCTTAGCATATCATTAGCATATTACGCTTTGATTGGTTAAATGGACGACCGGACACTTAGCATATTAGGCTTTTATTATATAGGATTATTTAGAGCCTTTGGGCTTTGTCTAGAATTTTGGTTGTTATCCTAAGAACAAGAGGATATCATTGCATTATGGCAAACCAACTGGAGAGAAGGTGGGAAGTCAAGACAGTAAAGAAACCAGTAATGAGAATAGAACAGAAGTCTAGATGAGAAAACATGGTAGTTTGAACGAGGGTAGAGAGAACTTGAGAAATATATATCCAGATAAAGCTGATAGAATTTGGTGACAAGTTAAACTTAAATAATGAAAGGGGGGGGGGGGG
>NW_005371274.1:1802582-1816663 GCF_000412655.1 Myotis brandtii
CCCTAACCGGTTTGGCTCAGTGGATAGAGCATCAGCCTGTGGACTCAAGGGTCCCAGGTTCGATTCCGGTCAAGGGCATGTACCTTGGTTGCAGGCACATACCCAGTGGGGAGTGTGCAGGAGACAGCTGATCGATGTTTCTCTCTCATCGATGTTTCTGACTCTCTATCCCTATCCCTTCCTCTATGTAAAAAACCAATAAACTATATTTTTTTAAAAAAAGGGATAATGCCTAGGTTTCTGATATTATTATTTGGGTTAACAGAGATGTCTGCCATCTACTAAAATATGGAACACTGAAGAAAAAATATTTATAAGGAAGATCACATGCATGGTGCAACCCATCCTGATCCCAAGTATCCAGTTACCTAATTATCTGTTTTGAAGGTAATAAATAAATTTTTACAAGGGATTAGTTCTTCTTTAATTTGGAATATGCAGTGATTAGCATGGTATCATACTATGATATGAATGCAACAATATTATATAATACAGTAACGAATGCAACAAAATTTTCAAATATTTTACTAGCACATAAAAGTATATAAAATTTTTTAAAAGCTCAAATGATATTTTCACATTTATTAATTAAAATTTATTTTGAGTTAATGATTAAGATAGAGACAAAAAGGCATTCTGGTTTGAATACCATTTCTCAATAAACAATAGAATAATAGTATTTTCCTTTCAATCTATCAATTTTACCAAGTCTAAAACTGGGTAATACCATATGCTTACATATAGCATAGTATGCAAGCAGAAGAAGAAAAAAATACATGTAAGAATGTAACCTAGCTAAAGATCTTCACAGCTGAAACAAGGGAGCCCTCTCCTGTTCAAGTATTTATTAACATTAGACTGAATCTAACTCAATCTACCATTATCTACCTAATTTAAGTCTGAATACTCTAAGTTATAGCCAATCTGATTCTATTAGGGACTGAAAAAGCAATTAGCAGTAACCTTCATAATAGCTAATTATGTGGCAAGTACCAAGCAAACTGCTTACGTGTATTATCTCATTTCAACTTCTGAACAATTCTATGAGCTAGGTACTATTATCATGACCATTTACACATGAAGAAATGAAGGCTTAGAAAGCCTAAGGCAATGATGGCGAACCTATGACACCCGTGTCAGAGGTGACATGCAAACTCATTTTTTTGGTTGATTTTTCTTTGTTAAATGGCATTTAAATATATAAAATAAATATCAAAAATATAAGTCTTTGTTTTACTATGGTTGCAAATATCAAAAAATTTCTATATGTGACACAGCACCAGAGTTAAGTTAGGGTTTTTCAAAGTGCTGACACGCCAAGCTCAAAAGGTTCGCCATCACTGGCCTAAGGATTGCAGAGGAAGAAGTGACAGATTGATGAATTCGAATTTAATAATTATTTACTCAGTGTATGTGCATAGCACCATGCTAGATTCTGATAACACATATCAATCTCTATCATTTCAAGGTCATAAGCTAGTGAGAAAATCAGACCATAATTGAAATCATAGTGTTATAATTTTATACTGACTTATAGATTATGCATTATTTTAAAGCAGCAGTAGCCAACCGGTAGTCCGCGGACCACTGGTGGTCCGTGAGGTCCAAAAGGTTGGCGACCGCTGGTTAAAGGAAACCTTTGGAGCAGCGGTCGCCAACCGGTGGTCCGCAGACCCGAAAGGTTGGCAACTGCTGTTTTAAAGTGTTAAAAGTGCCTTTCAGATTACTTGATTCTCCACAATAAGCTCAAGCTGTACAGAGGCTAGATATTAACAACACCCCTACTTACATAAGGAAAGTAAAACTCAAGAAGTTCAGTAACTTGCTCAAGGTAACAAGCCTTTTAAGTGACAAATCCAGAAATTAGGCTTTTTGCAAAATATTATACCATCTGCCCAAAATGAATCAAAACCAATCTTATTCCTGAAACTCCTGTAAATTACTATAAATTCATATCTAAATTCTCCAATCAGATTCCTTTCAACAACTATAAAACAGAATTCTAAACGTATTCACCAATTACATTCTACATTTGAAACATATGGAAGATCACACTTCATTTTCAGAAATATGAGTAGATATCGTATCCTAATTTCCCTTTACCTTTGTCCTTTTTCTTAGAGGTCCCTTCTGCAGAAGATAATCTGGATTTTTTATGTGGTGACTCTTCACAATCTTTTTTGATTCTGTCCTTCCTTTTTTTGGACTTAACTTCTTTTCTCCTTTATGTTGAACAATATAAAATTAAAGTTAACTTTTTCAACTGACCTTTACAAAAATTAAAACCAATGAGAGAAAAAAAATAAGTTAAAGTACTTCCTTAAATGAGACTGTAAGTATTTTAGGTTAGGATATTATTTAGGACAATTCTGTAAGATAATAATGCCTGAAAATTCTGGAACAAAAATTATTGTTTATAAGTTCTATATACAAACCTAGTAAATATAAATCATAGTTTTACTGATTTCCTTCTTTTTATATTCTATTTAGCTATTTAAAAGAAAATTACAAATCTCATTTCTCTTCAAATAATTCATATCTACCTACACTTTGAAAAACAAATTCAGGAGAGACCAAGATGGCGGCATAGGTAAACATCGGAGACTGCTGCCGCAAACAACCACTTCAAAAATACAACTAAAAGACGGAACGGACATCACCCAGAACCACAGGAAGGCTGGCTGAGGAGAGACTCTTCAACTAGAAGGAAAAATAACAGCACACCGAGGCTCAGAGGAGGCGCAGTGTGGAAAAAACTCAGGTGCGGAGGTGCGCGCGCAAAGCGGGCTGGTGGCTGAGAGCGCGGTTGTCGTTTTCGGTCAGGGGGGAGTCTCAGACTCTGAGCTCCAGATACGGGCGAATCGCTGGGGACTCGGACCCAAACGGGAGAAGCGGGAGTGTCTGGCATCAGTTGGAAGGCAGCTTTCCCTCCGAGGTTTGCAGCGGTTCCGGGGGTTCTGAGAAGCAGAGCCTCTGGGAACAGGACTGAGGGCACCATAACGGCTCCCTCCGCCCGCCCTGTTGAGCCCGCCCCGCCCAAGCCCTGCGCAGAGCCATTTGCCGGATCGCCGCAGGCAAAGGCTAGATTAGCGCCCCCCCAGAGGACAGAAGTTTTCCCACTGCAGCAGACACAGCTGATTCTCACAGCCAGTCGGCCTGGTGGTCAAATCCCTCTAGTATTAACTACAACAATCAAGGCTCAACGAGAACAAGACTGCGCACAAAGACCACTAGGGGGTGCACCAAGAAAGCATAAAAAATGCGGAGACAAAAAAACATGACAGAAATGGAGGATATAGAGCTAAAAATCGCAATTTTGAGGGCTTGCAAAAATGTGCTAGAAGCTGTCAATAAACTTGAGGAGAGAGTCACGAAAACTAATGAGACCCTCGATGCTATGATAAAGAACCAACTAGAAATTAAGCATACACGGACTGAAATAAAGAATATTATACAGACACCCAATAGCAGACCAGAGGAGCGCAAGAATCAAGCCAAAGATTTGAAATGCGAAGAAGCAAAAAACACCCAACCGGAAAAGCAAAATGAAAAAAGAATCCGAAAATACGAAGATAGTGTAAGGAGCCTCTGGGACAGCTTCAAGCGTACAAACATCAGAATAATTGGGGTGCCAGAAGATGAGAGACAGCAAGATATTGAAAACCTATTTGAAGAAATAATGGCAGAAAACTTCCCCCACCTGGTGAAAGAAATGGACTTACAGGTCCAAGAAGCGCAGAGAACCCCAAACAAAAGGAATCCAAAGAGGACCACACCAAGACACATCATAATTAAAATGCCAAGAGCAAAAGACAAAGAGAGAATCTTAAAAGCAGCAAGAGAAAGAGACTCAATTACCTACAAGGGAATACCCATACGACTGTCAGCTGATTTCTCAACAGAAACTTTGCAGGCCAGAAGGGAATGGCAAGAAATATTCAAAGTGCTGAATACCAAGAACCTACAACCAAGAATACTTTATCCAGCAAAGCTATCATTCAGAATTGAAGGTCAGATAAAGAGCTTCACAGATAAGGAAAAGCTAAAGGAGTTCATCACCACTAAACCAGTATTATACGAAATGCTGAAAGGTATCCTTTAAGAAGAGGAAGAAGAAAAAGGTAAAGATACAAATTGTGAACAACAAACATGCATCTATCAACAAGTTCTACACCACCAATAAACAGAAAATTCTCTTAAAAATTAAAGAATATACAGAGTGGGGCAAAAGTAGGTTTACAGTTGTTTGTATGGAAAACCAAATTCAACAAAAAGAATCCACTGGTGATAGTTCTACACCACCAATAAACAGAAAATTCTCTTAAAAATTAAAGAATATACAGAGTGGGGCAAAAGTAGGTTTACAGTTGTTTGTATGGAAAACAATGCAACAATAAATATACAAGAATAAACTCTGTTTCATGTACTCACAACTGTAAACCTACTTTTGCCACACCCTTTAGTAAAACTATTATAGAATGAGGGTGGAAGGACGTATTGTTAACTCATATGTCTACTTTAGACCATTTATCTTTTTACTGCTGTAGCTTTATTTCTTCGAGGCCAGGTTTACAAGGTTATCGGTACCATGGTTGTCAAGCAATTGATTTTAATTGGTGAAAAAAAGCAATATTTAATAGGAAAAGGTGAGAATGCTGAAACTTAGAGAAAGGAAGATGAAGAGACAACAGAGATCATTACTTTTAAGAAACTTATTAGACTTTCCAAAAATTAAGGTTCTTATGCCAAACGTTATATAATACTATTTAAGACAGTAATAATTTTTTACTTCTCATAAGAATCATTGCAAGTTTAAAACAAAGTTTGAAAGTTAAGGTCAAATAAAAGTCTTTGATATTGTTCAGTATCATTGATACTGAGGGAAAATAATGATTTAGGCTATTCAAGTAATCTAAAAATTCTGCTAATTTTAAAAATTAAAAAAAAATTAATTATGTAGCCCTTGCTGGTTTGGCTCAGTGAATAGAGCGCTGGTCTATGGACTGAAAGGTCCCGGGTTCAATTCCGGTCAAGGGCACATGCCCAGGTTGCGGGCTCAATCCCCAGTAGGGGACGTGCAGGAGGCAGGCGATCAATGATTCTCTCTCATCATTGATGTTTCTATCTCTCTCTCTCCCTCTCTCCCTTCCTTTCTGAAATCAATAAAAATCTATTTTTAAAAAAATATTAATTATGTAATATTTATTTTTAGTATTTAATTGCTAAAATATTAGGTAGGGCACATTTATAATATAGCTGATTTTAAAATTAATATACTAACTTTGATATTTTATAAAATTGTAGAATATTACTCTCAGACTTTCAATTGTTATTCAGAACATGAGGCCTGACCACCACAATCCTGAGAGGTCACACTGATTTTGTCTGAACATCTTCAATGCCAGGGACTCCACTATGTTTAACTTACCATATGCCAGGCACTGTGTCAAGCACTTTACATGCACTTTCATGTGATCCCCATAATAACCTTAGTATCCTAATTTTTAGAGGTAATAAAATTGAGTCTTGCAGAGGTTAAGTAGCGTGCTCGTGAAGATGACTAGAAAGTGAAGTAGCTGAGAGGAATACACAGGGGACTGATTTCAAAGCCCATGATCTTATATCGACTGCACATTGCAGAATACTGATAGCCCTCCCCTACTCAATATGCAGACACATTCTAGTTCATTCGGTAGAAACCTGATTTTAACATAGAGGTTTATAATCCTTTGCTATGAATGACAAACTCCAATTAAAACACAGTTTAAATGAGACATAAGAATCACATTACGAAGATCTGCTTTATAATACAGTTTCTAAGAATATCATGGTATCTGAACATTGAATCCAAACTAAAAATTCTAGGATCTATCTATCATCCTGCACAAGCCTTCACATTTAAAACTGGTTGGCTAGATTAAGGCACCATGATTTTCCATTCCAGTTCTCTCGTTTATATGGCCATAAAGTGATGCCGATATTCTATGTAATCAACTAATTAAACCATCACCCCTTCAAATCTACATTTAAACATTCAGTGCAGATAAGTGACTATGTCCAAAACTACTAAACCTTAAAAATAGTATTTTAAAAGATAATATTACCTGTGATGAAAATTTAATTTAAAGGAACATTCTTGGCATAATCCTAAAAAAGGGAAAAAAGTCACACTGCTGAATATGAATAACTGCACTGCTACTCTACCTTTAGTATCATAAATTCTCATTTTCCCTTATATTCTTTACGATGAGAGGAAACAAATAATCTGAAAAAGCAATACAATTCTTTCCATATTATATATATAATAAAAATAATATTAGAATGCTTGAGGAATTGAAATTCTAACATTACTTCAGAAAAATGCACCCTCAATTTATTCTAAAAGCAATAGGCAGCATTAATGTGTATCTCACATCAAAATATCTGATAACAATAGTGAAATGCTCTAGGAGTTTTCAAATGGAAGAGGGCTGTTCAAAAAGTTCTACAATTGTGGCCTCTTGTTTTGTCTTCACCTCAGTTCAGACTAGTTGACTTTTCCTCATGAGCAAGCACTTCTAGGAGGAACTCAGAAAACAGTCTGTACTGGTGCGCATTCGGTAGCATACGGGGAAATTTATGACTTCTTTCTGGAGTAGGCAGAATACTCTGAAGGCACATTATTTAGGTCCTAGAGAAGGCTGCTGATACGATGAAGAGAAGCTGACATAATACCAGCTTAGGGGGGAAAAAAGAATGAATAATAGATTCTAAAACATGCATATTAAGAGAAACTACTATATTCTGGGGTGTAACCCTAAGCTTTTAAGACTGATATAAAGAACAATTATGCCTTCCTAAAGCTTTTTCTTTATTGACACAAAGAGTGTATTTATTATTACCCCCACCGCAACAATAGCTATCAGCTAATGTTAGATTGTACATTGCCTTTTCTGATACTATGCATTGCACTCTGCATTGGTGACATTCTCAAGTTAATGAGAAGAGGTCTTCACTTTACCAATGGCATTACATTTAACATTAGAACTGTTACACCCAAATGTCACCAGATTGCTGAGAATACAAAACTGTTTGGCTCAAACACTGACTTTGGGAAGCTCTGAGAAAAAGGGCACTTACAGGAAGAAACATTAAAATTTTGAATTGAGTCTTAAATTAGTCCATACATTTTAAAATCTAAATTATTAGATAAACTTTGAAGAAATGAATCATCTAGAGTCAACTTACTTAATTTAACAAGTGCATTTCTCTTTTCACCATGCTCAATATAACCAAAATTAACTTCCCAACTCTTTAAGTTGTCTTTTTTATCACAATATTTATTTCCACAGAAAAACTGGCCTGCAAAAAAGGAAGGAATTATTAGCTATGATAGTTGTGACAATATTCTATCTAATCTGGTATTATTGCTGAAATTTACTCTTAACATACATAAATTCTTAGTTCTACAAAGCAGCATTAATAAGCAACTGACCACAATAATTATAATATGTTCAACAAATGTGTATACAAGTATAAATTTAAAAAGCTGAAAGAACTGTTTTTAAAAAAATCAGTCCTAGCTGGTTTGGCTCAGTGGATAGAGCACTGGCCTGGGGACTGAAGGGTCCCAGGTTCGATTCCAGTCAAAGGCACATGCCCGGGTTGCGGGCTCGATCCCCAGTGCAGGAGGCAGGCAGTAAATGATTCTCTCTCATCATTGATGTTTCTAACTCTCTCTTCCTCTCCCTTCCTCTCTGAAATCAGTAAAATATATATTTTTTTAAAATCAGTCACAGCCAGTTGGTTGGAGTGTCTTCCCATGCACCAAAAGGTTGTGGGTTCAATTCCCAGTCAGGGCACATACCGAGGTTGTGGGTTCAATCGCCAGTTGGGGTGCGTGTGGCAGGCAACAGATCAACATTTCTCTCTCCAAAATCAATTTTTAAAAATTGATTTAAAAAAATCAGTCACAGAATTTTTGCTCAATAGATAGACTGTTTATATTTACAGAGAGAGTTTTAGTGTCCCTGTTAGGGAATCTTATACTTTGGAAAATGGTAATACTGAAAGAATATGTATACTCACTAATACCCTAAAAGAATAAATATATTTTCCAAAGTACATGCACATACATCTGGATGAATCCTTTTCAATATTTAATAATATTATTATAATTGATATTTTTAAGTATTAACATAATGGCATTTATTTTAGGTATCAGCATACAATGGCATTAAAAGCATATTTTAAAATCCTAGCACTTTGAGATGAAGTAGACAGAATAAGTAATCAAATCCAATGCTCTAAATTTTAGAATCACTTGACACTAAAATCAATACCACATTATCATATCCATTGTATATTAAAACCTTCTGCAAAAAAGAACTAATACTGATGATCCAAGAGAGGGAGGGCGGAAAGAAACTCACGAAATATTAACTTAGACAGAAAAAAAAAAAAACCCAAGATCACACTTTTATTTGTACAAACAAATAAAAACTTGTATCTTAATAATTGGCACCAGCAGGAACCTGAATTTTTCATAAAAATTAAATTATCAAAATGAATTTTGAAAATTATCAATCCAAAAGGCTGATAACTTTTCTAAATTGGCATTTTTACTTATTTCAAAAGAATACTTTATTCTGTACAAGTTCAGTAATGGTTCTATTGTTAAAACAGCAACAAAAATTGTACCTTTATAAATCATAGCAAAAGCGTTCTCTCCCCTTCCCAACTAATCTTTTCTTCAGTTAATTTAATTTCAAGAATGTCCATCAGGTTTTAAAAAGCAGCATTATTTACCATCATCTGAAAATTCTATTCAATGAAAGTACAAACATTTTTAAATGTGATCGACATTTCAATATATCTCATTGTTTTAGGTGAAAACAAACTAAAATGTGATATCAAGAAAAGCTTAAAAAGCTTTAAACTTAATTCCTACTGCTTAACTGCGTGTCCAATTTCACACCTGTCATAGACATTCAAATTTATAGAAGATGTATATAAACCACTTTGATGGCATAAACCTTTACTCATTTAAAATGTAACCTTTATGTTCAGTTATAAATTTTTTAAGTTAATAATTTAAAATTATTTCCTAAATGCTCCTCTGAAGTTTTCAGAGCATTAACATTAATTTTTATTGGAATTAAAAATGCAATTATCGATAAAAAGAGAATTTTATAGCATGACAGTGTAGCGATATTAAGTATTCAGAAAAATTTTGTGAATAGATTACAACAATGCATGAAAAAAGCATTTACTGACTGTCTACCAAATGTCTGTTCTTTTGTTGTAAGAGTAAATATTTGGGCTCAATCTCAGTGACCCCCCAAAAGAAGAACTAGCCTGTCCAAAAATTTTATTAGGCTCAAAGTGATATTTAATTTCTACTTTCAAAATGGTGATTTGATTGGAATACAGTAATACATTATTCCAAAAATTGACAAAGAGAAAAAGTCAAGTATTCACCAGTTGATATTTAACTTTAGAGTTAAATCTTTAACTCTAAACATTTTCTACTTATCCTCAATTGAATATTCTAAAAGCAAAAATTCTAAAGGTAAAAATCTAAAGCATTAATTATTTTGACCTCTGCTAGTAATACATCATGAGTATACCTTCTTTAATTTTACTTTTGTGGGTAATTATTCACTGTATACATTAGGAATAATCTTACCCAATGACTTCAACTCAATAATACAACAAAATAACCTTATCTTATTAAAATATAAAATTTTAAAGAAAAGGATTACCTTTTCCTGAAATTACTTCTTTTTCTACTCTCCACCTAAATCCAAACTGACAAGAAAAAACATTACATTTATGCCAGAGTAAATTGAAACATTATTTAAATTGTATATAAATCTAAACCCAGAGCCAACAATTGACATAATGACATTTATTAACCTAAAAATAAAACTAATTCCCATTATCATAGCTTTTTCTCTCCTTATAGGATTCCAGGTACTTAAAAATACATTTGAACAATTACCAATTTATCTATTAAGGAACAATCTTCTTTACTTTTAAAAGTTATAGATGCCAGGCCAAAAGATATCTAAATTAATTATATGTGTGTGTGTGTATAGATAGGTAGATAGATAGGTATCTCCTATGACCGACAGAAAAGAGAAAAGAGGTTATGGTACAGTAAAGAAGCAGTATACTACAGTGCAAACGTGTGCAGCTTTTGGAGTCACACTGTTTAGGTTTACTTCTTAGCTCTACCACTTAACAGCTATTTAATCTACTTGTTCCTGTTTCCTCATTTGTAAAGTAGAAGTAATACAAGTGTCTACCTCTTTGGGTTAAGAGGTTTAAATAATACATATAAAGTAGTTAGAATTGTACCTGGTATATATTATACCACCGGTTAGCACACTATGGCCCAAAGGCCTGCTGCCTATTATAAAGTTTTACTGAAACACAACCACACCATTCATTCATATGGTTCTTTTCCCACTACAACAGTAGAGTCTTAAACAGGAAAGAGTAATGGTACCAGTCTGGAGCCCTAAAGCAGAAAGATGTTAAACTTTCCTCCAGATTCCTAAACACAACTTTGTTGTTTGACTAAAAATGATTTTTCTCCACTGCCTTTTAAGATCTTTCACATTCATAAGCTAATTTACCATAATTCTAGTAATGGTGTAGTTTTCTACTCTGTTTACTTTTATAATAGCTAAAAGTTCAGTTCCAGAATCATGCAGACCCAAAGCAAGCTCTAACATTTGTTAAACAGTTCTGTGACCTTGGGAAAGTAACTTAACTTCTCAATCTAGTCCAGGGGTGGGCAAATTTTTTGACTCGAGGGCCACAATGGGTTCTTAAACTGGACTGGAGGGCCGGAACAAAAGGATGGATGGAGTGTTTGTGTGAACTAATATAAATTCAAAGTAAACATCATTACATAAAAGGGTACGGTCTTTTTTTTTTTTTAGTTTTCTTCATTTCAAACGGGCTGGATCCGGCCCGCGGGCCGTAGTTTGCCCACGGCTGATTCTAGTCTATTTCCTTATTATAAAAATCCTAATCTCACAGGTTGTTGTATTATTTTTTTAAATCATCTATTATTCGAATTAGGCAATTTTGTTGTTGTTGTTGTTTGTTAATCCTCACCTGAGGATATTTTCTCCATTGATTTTCAGAGAGAGTGGAAGGAAGGGGGAGAGAGAGAGAAACATCGATGTGAGAGAGACACATCAATTGGTTGCCTGCCCTGACCCAGGGATGTAGCCTGCAACCCAGGTACATGCCCTTGACCAGAATGAAATCTGAGACCCTTCAGTCAGTGGGCCAATGCTCCAACCACTGAGCCAAACCGGCTAAGGCAGGCAATTTTGTATTTCAAGTAAAAATGAGGGCACAACATCTTTCAAAATATTCTGATTAAAACCCAAAGAAAATAATATCTTCCCAGTCCAAGAAAAGAGAAATAAAAAGTTCGAAATAACTTTATTTTTAAACCCACACATGAATGTGAGGATTGCTTTTCATCCAACATATATTGGGATGTCTACTGAAGCACAAATGTGTAATGTAATAGTTTCCAAACTTTTTCTTTCATTCATTAATCTATTCAACAAGTAATTATTAAGCAACTACTTATTGGGCTTAGCACTCTACTGAGGATAGAGAATGGTAATTAAAAGTGTCTGTCACCACGAAGGTGACAATTGCAAATTTCCTCATATGAAAGATTTAGAGATTTTGTCTCGATATGTTTTTACATTCTTTCCTGAAGATATAAATTTTCCTGCTGATACATTGGATTAAACACTGGAGTTACTCAGGGCTTGGTGCTGAGCCTCTTCTTCTCACTCTACCTTCTAGCACAAAGTGCTCACACATGCAAGCAATAAGAGAAAGGGATCCTAACTTCCTGACAACTCAAGGTTCGATGCCATCTGCTTGGACTGAATTTCTAGTTCATTTATGCCAATGTTCTTTGGGAATGCTTGTTGTTCTCAGCTAAATCTAATCCTCACTGATGAAATGATCTAACCAAATTCTCAATGATGAAAGGAAAGAAGCAACAAAGAAGGAAATGGAGGTGTGGGACAAAGGTTGGAATTCACTAAAAATACCCTAACTAACTACTATATATGGTAGGCACTGAGCTAGGAGCTGGTTAATTAAAAAACGAATAAAACACTGTCTTTGGGTAAATAAAACTGTGAGGAAATGCATTCTAGCAAAGAAATCAAAAGTACTACTCTGTCTCCAACACCTCAAACATGGTATGCCAAAACACAGTCATTACCTTCCCCCCAAAAAAGATACCTTCCTATGTGTGGGGCAAAGGGTAGATGGGAAATCTCTGTATCTTCCCCTCATTTTGGCTAACTTAAAACTGCTCTAAAAAAAAAATAAAGTCTTATTTTTTTAAAAAGATCCCCCTCCCTCCATATTTCCTATTTCTCTAGTATTCACACTCAAAACATGCGAGTCGTATCTGATTTCTTTTTGCACTAACCCTTGTTCTTACTATTCATCATGTTCTAATAGGAAAATATAATTTGTTTTAAGATTATCCTCTCTAAAATATGATTTCCAGTAATATACTGTGGAGAATACAAATATTTAATTATTTACTAAGTATACACTCTTCCCTTAACTGGACTATAGGTTTGGCATTTTATTTTATTTTTTTGAACGGCAGACACCATGTGTTAATCCACAATACCTAGCCTAGTCCTCAATAATAAATGCTGAAAAACAATCAACAAATGAGTCACGGTCGAAAACGCTGCTTCATTATGTGCTGTTAGAAAGACCTATGTTTCACATTCAACTTGAAGTGTAGAAACTTTCAAGAAACTCCAACTGCTGTGGTGCTTTTGGATTCGATATGGCAATAACTAGTACAGAGATGAGAGTAATTCACATGAAACTGAGGAAGTCTTTGGGATACACCAAGTGCATAGGTTATAAAATAGACACTGCTATTATCTATAAGAATATTGTGAAGCAACCCACATGTTAAAGGCGCTACTGAAAAATTAAACCAACCACGGTTCTGAGATCTAACTATTTAAATGAAACCAAAATCCTTATAATAAATTTAAGACAGCTTTTTAAACAGATTGTCTTTCTTAATATAAATGTATACAATCCAAACATATAGATTTATGCAACATTCCCTCCCCTGCCATTTCAAATTGAGATCATATGTTCTTAGGTCACCTTCTCTAGCTACAAATGTGAAATATGAGATAGGAATAAAAATCCCTTTAATATTAACTAAAATAAGATGTAAAGTGGGAATGAAAATCTGCCATTACTAATTAGCTGATAAATTAATTTTACTGGAATAGACATTTCTGTAACAAAAGATGAGCATCTGCCTCTTTATAAATGATAATCAATTTGGAAAAAATAGTCAATCAATTTCATCTGTGAAACAAGACATCATTCTGCAGTGTCAAATTATTCATTATAATCACGAGAGGCTCTAGAGTCAATATGAAAACAGGATCCAGTAGCCACATGTGTTTAATTTTAGACTTGTTTGCCTCAGCTCACAAAGAAGCACCCTTGACTAAGAGACCCTTTATAAGTTACACAGCTGCAGAGTTAAATGGTCCAAATGATACTTTGTAGGTACAGGGCACTTTAGACTAGAATCTCATCTTTAAAAGAATGAGGGGGTAAGACAGTATAATAAAAAGTAACGCTCTACTTTTATAAGAACCTTCTTATAGAAATATTTGGAAGGCATACCTTATTTTCTTTGTATCTACTGAGATCTGCTATGCAGTATTCCTTGAATAATTTATCATAGTATTTCTTTGCAAGTCTTTTCTCCCTAGATTCATAAAAATATATAAATCTTCTTTTAGAAATTTAACCATAGTTTGCTACTTGGAAGCAATGTCAAATAAATAATGCATATGATATAAATATCTACACTAATAAAAGAGAAACATGGTAATTAGCGTACGACCGCTACCCTTCCCATTGGCTAATCAGCATATCCTTATGCAAATTAACTGTCAGCCAAGATGGCGGCCGGCAGCCAGGCAGCTGGAAGCGAACATGAGGCTTGCTTGCTCCAGTGACTGCAGACTCCAACGTTCCCCACCTGACTT
>NW_005371274.1:1818030-1825679 GCF_000412655.1 Myotis brandtii
GCAGGGGCCGGGCTGAGGGACCCCCCCCCCCGCCCCCTCCGAGTGCACAAATTTTTGTGCACCAGGCCTCTAGTTAATGTTATAAAAGAGGTCTATTACTTACACGTGCATAGAATTCTGAATATGAACTATTATAACTGCTCTTTCAGGAAGGGAATCTAGAAGACTGACAGTCAGACATGAGAAAGAGCCTTACTTAACTTCACTTTTTAGCCTTTGTAATGTTTGGATTTTTAGGACCATTTTCAGGTATTACTTTTTTTCCAAAATATTTTAAAATTTTAAAAAGAAGCATTTTACAGTGCAACAAAATCATTTCTTAAATGTTTTTCTTTTTTTTTTTTTTTTTTTTTTTTTAAGACAAACTCAAGCAATGAGAAGTCATTTAAAATTGGTAAAAGTTACCAAAAGAACCAAACTAGATTCAGTAATCTGAAGCATGGTTTTATGTCCTCAATTCAGATTTGTTCTATGCAGGGTAAGAGAGACAAAACAAAAGCATTTGATGCATTATGTGTGAGATGACTAAAATTACCAATTCATGTCCACTTCGTCCTCCTCATTCCAGAGGAATCTATGATTTTCTCGTATAACATCCATGTCTGTCTTGTCATTTTCCCTGGAAAATAAAATATTTCAATCTAATATAAACACTGAATTAGTCAAATTTAGGAGATTAAACAGTTTGTGAGGCTTTTGAAGACCTAAATAAAAATAAAATAAACAAAGATGAAGACAGTTTTATGTGTATGCATATATGTACATATATTTGTAAAAATTATTTCAGTACTTTTCAAATGCAATATAAAGGGTGCTACTACAGAAGCAATTTAATGGATAAGAAACTCATCCATCTCTGGCACTGACTGCAATTATACACATGGTGCTAAATAACCAAAGCTAGAATGAGAAATCTGAGTAAACATTAAATGGACAAGGGAAAATGTATGAAAATAACTTTCAGAAAATAAAAAATGTCAACAACACTACCCTACTGAGATCTAGTTTTAAAATTATATGAAGAGTTTTCCATTCCTCATTTTACTATAGCTTCCTAGGAAGACAGTAAGGAAGAGAGTTGAAGGGTATAATTTTTCCGGATGCTAACAGTATAGGTTTGTAAAACAAGGGATTGTAGGGGAGTACAGGCCAAACTGAGAGGGAGGTAAGTTTGGGATACATGATATGGTATAAAGTGTTTTAGGGGTCTCCCAATTCAGAAAATTGTTAAGTCAGAGGGAAAAACCCATACAAAACCAAGAGGCTCTCAAGAGAAGAGCCCCAAATATAGGAAGCAATTTCACGTGTGGGAAATATTAGAGTGAGGTTTCTTGTTTTCCCTACCTTTAACAAAGCAATCCCAAACATTGAGGTTTAAAAAGTTCAAAGATCCTCAAAAAAACCAAAAACCTGCATAATCAGGTACATGTGTATTCCTCACAATCTGTTATTGCCAGGGGCAGATCTAGCTCTGCAGGCTACCTGTTACTAGAAAAATGGGGTTCATGAGAAGCTACTTAGCTAGAAGCTATGGATGGTCTCTCCACTTTATGATACAACAGAGGAAAGCAGAGGAAAATTATAGAATGGAAACAGAGGAAAACTATAGAACCAGTAGACATAGTAGCTATGGGTCTTTAAAAGATCCCCACTCTCCCCTCTAATTCTATGTAAACTTCATGACACTTACCCCAATCGCCTGAAATCTTCTTTTTTGCCACCATAATATAAAATATAGTCATTTACAAACTTTGCATGCCTTTGATACTGAAATGCAAAAAATTAAGGATTTTATTTAAGAGTTGTTTTTGTCCATGACATATTAGTGAGTAGAAATAAAAAGCATAGTATGCTTTTTTAATATGTAAATATATACTATACAATGCTTATAAACTCAAAGATAGAAAAAGGTAAATATTAGACTATTACATATGAACATTATAGAAAACAGGGACTTTCACTTTCTACTGAATACTGTTTATATTGTTTTAAACTTTTCTCCAGCACATACTACTCATGATAAAACATATCTCTACTGGTGAGAAAGAAAGTTTCCTCTTCTATTGCTAAACTACATATAGCCTCACACCACCACTCATTTTACTCATCACAATATGAAAAATTGTAGTTAAGGAGTACAAAAATTAAAGGTAAGGAGAATTTACCTTTCACTATTATAAAATATAATTTAGCTATTTTAGTAATAATAAAACTTCTAAAAATAGAAGATGCAACTTCTATATTAGACCCTAACATTAGGCTTTCGAAAAACAGTAAATATAATAAATAAGATGTTATTTTTTATACCTTTTTTTAAAATATATATTTTTATTGATTTTTTACAGAGAGGAAGGGAGAGGGAGAGAGAGTTAGAAACACCGATGAGAGAGAAACATGGATCAGCTGCCTCCTGCACATCCCCTACTGGGGATGTGCCTGTAACCAAGGTACATGCCCTTGACCGGAATCAAACCCGGGACCCTTCAGTCCGCAGGCCAACGCTCTATCCACTGAGCAAAACCGGTCAGGGCTTTTATACCCTTTTTTAATATTCAAAGAACCCACAGTCATGTTTATTTTTAGTGCAGTATAACAAGATATATGAGGTTAAAGCTTAATGGTACTCTCTAGAAGTGAACATACACATACAGATCTTACCGCATCTATAATACTATCTGTGACTACATCCTATTATATTAAAGACTAGAGGCCCAGTGCACGAAAATCATGTGTGTGTGTGTGTGTGAATCCCTCTACGCCCGGCCTGCACCCTCTCACAGTTTAGGAGCCCTTGGGGGATGTCCCCGCAGGGAGCGGGCCTAAACCGTCAATTGGACATCCTTAGCATTGCTGCGGAGAGGGTAGAGGCTCCCACCACTGCCTCTGCATCGTGAGCCCGGCTTTTGGCTGAGGAGTGCTCCCCCTGTGGACCACCAGGGGGCAGCTCCTGCATTGAGCGTCTCCCTCCTGGTGGTCAGTGCATGTCATAGCGACTGGTCGTTCTGCTGTTCAGTTGATTTGCATATTAGCCTTTTATTATATAGGATAGTGACTTAATTGATCAGAATGTGTTCTAATAGAGTATCAAATCAGAATATACTTCCAAAACTGGAAACAAAACAGTTAATATGTCAGAAAAGAAAAAAGAGAAGAGTAAAATATCTGGAGATATGGGTTCTAGCTCTTGGTCTCTCACTCATGGATCATGTGACCTTAGCAAGTCATTTAAATCTTTTAGAGCTAGGATCAGCAAACATTTTTTGTAAATATGTGGGCCATATGGTCTCTGTTGCAACTGCACAGTTCTGCCATTTTAGTATGAAAGAAGGCACAGATAACATCTAAATGAATGAGCATAGCTGTGGTTCTAAAAATCTACTTCCAAAACAGGTGGCAGGTGGAGCTTTTCTTCCAGGAAGATGGAGTAGACAAAGACATACTTTTAAATACTATTTTACAAAGACCTTAACTACCCAAGAAGGGGTAGGAAGAGAATGAATTAAAATGAGACAGAAGACAAGCAGAGTATAAAATGAGAAATGTGAGCATGGCAAAACAGGTTAGAAAAAATATTTGCAAGTTCATTAACTTTGTAAACATATTTTTGGAACATTGGGAATATGTTTTATTATTTTTGTCTCTCAATCTTTTTTATATACAATATTAGAAAAAAAAGAACTGTACTCAAAAGGAGAAATGACAAAATTCAATAAACACTTTAAAAGTAAAATATTTATCTGGCTTTATAAAATTTTATAAAATAAAAAAGATTTTTAAATATTCTATTTGTTCTAAAAACCTAGAAATATAAAAAGGATACGGCATCCATAGCTATGAGATGAAACCTTCTATTTCTTGCTTCTTCCCTGTTAAGACAAATTTTATTTTAAGCAAATTCCAATGTCTATATTCTAATTAATATATTTAAATCTTCAAGTCCCCGAGCTTACAAGAACATCTTAAATCAAACAAAGTAATTTATGTTGAAATACTATACCTGTCCAGCAATTCTTCTGCAACCTGTTTATGGACCACCTTCCCATGTTTTTCTTTCTGAAAGGGCTTTTGGAGCAGTAAATCATCTTCAGCAGTCCTGGTTTATTAAGAAAAATTATCAAGAGTTTATTTTTCTCAAAGGGTTTCTTGTTTCTTTTTAACTTCACAATTGGAACATGTTTTAAAGAATTTAAGTCTTAACTTAAAAAGACTCACTGATCTTTAATGATACATTTTATGTTTCCTTACATGTCCTAATTAATATCTTAACTTTCTTATATACCTATAAAATGGAGATGAAACTAACAAATGTATGAGTCCTGGTGTCTGGCCCACAAGGTTCCTGGGTTCAAATTCTGGCTCTGTCATTCACTATCTTAATCTTAAATAAAACTAAGTTACTTAAGTTTTTTGTGCCACAATTTCCCTGTTTGTAAAGTAGAGATATCGAAGTTTTTGGGAACGGATAATATGAAAAAAAGGAGAAGATTATCTAACTAGATTTGCTCAAATTCTATTCTTACAAAGTAATATTTTTGAATGAAAAATCTCAAAAATGGAAAGCACCATAAAATGTAATTTGTTATCATTCTTTCTATTCTTTTGGTTATCCATGAAGACTTGAATACCCAACAAAAATATTCAGTCTCAATTAGTATGTCTAATATATTGCTCTCAGTGTAAAATAATAAACCAATTTTTATAAGTTTGACTAATCAATCAGTCAACCACTCCTAAGTTACTAGATAAAATCAAGTTTCTAGCACTAGAATCTGAAAACCACACCCCTAATAGCAATCCCACCAAGATGTACTAGCTTCCTTATAAGGCCCTGGCTTTATCTGCTGTCAGATCTTGTCCCTTCCAAGTCAATAGAACTCCCATGAACCCCCCCCACACTAAGCTTATTCTGAAGTAAAGCACTAGCAAAGGGACCACCAACCACGCCCCGTCTTAGCTATGACATCTGCAAGTAAAAAGTCCTTCCCCCCCTTCCACTTCCATAAATCCCTTCACAGCATAAACATTTTCTAATTTTTCACATAATTGTTCTCAAATCTTTAAACAAAAATTCATTCAGTAGAACATCGTTGTCTTCACCTACAAGCACAATTCAAAAACTTTCAATATTATTTCTTTATACTTCATCTCAATCTAGAAAGGATCCAAAACACAGCTCAATACAAAATTACCTTTTTTTCCTTTTGCTAGGTTCTCCACAGTGTTCATCATCACTAAAATCAGAATCATAGCCTCCATGACCATGCATCTGTAAAGCATAAAGTCAGTTACTAAGAACCTAAGTTGCTCACTATTCATGAAACAGAACAGTTCAAAAATAAATTATCTTTAAAAAAAACATGTTATCTTTAAAAGCCAAAATAGTTTAAAAGATTGCGGTGGATATATCACTGTCCCTGGGCTATCTGCACATCTAAAACTTTCATTCACTTTGAAATAACAGACTTACCCTTCAGAAAATGAATAAACATTTTTCACCATTAGGACAACGAGAGGCTAGTCTTTGACCCTTTTATTGAATACCAGGTCTAGAAGCTGCCATGTGACTGCATACAAGATTCAGCAATGCTTCACTTTCATTTAACTTTGAGTAATAACAGTTGCTGTGTATTTATCATCAACTTTGTTCCAGACATTATGCTAAGTACTTACTTACAAATACTGCTTCTAATTGCAAGTTAGGAACTAATATCTCCATTTTACAGATAAAGAAATCAAGGACAAGTGACATAAAGTATATCAATTATACAGAGCAAATAGGTGGCTAAGCTTACCTACTTGACTCTTAAGACCATTATTTCCACTACTCCAAATTGCATCTCTGGAATATGCTAATATTTTTGATTATTATATTCCATTAGACTTACTGCATTTGTGAACAGCACATTATTTTTTTCCTTCCTTTCCTTAATCATCACTTGAGGACATGTTTATTGATTTGAGAGAAAAGTTGATGTGAGAGAGAAACATCAACCGGTTTGCCTTGTGTACGGCTCAGTTGGGGAATCATCCTGTGCACTGAAGGGCTGCAGGTTCAATTCCTGCAGGCACATACCCAGGTTGGGGGTTCAATCCCTAGTCAGTGTGCATACCGGAGGCAACCCATTAATGTTTCTTTCTTCCTTCCTTTCTCTCTAAAAAGAACAACAAAAACACATATCCTCAGGTGATGGTTTAAGAAAATAAAAAAAGAGGAAAGAACTCTCTCTAAATTTCATTGTACTGGACCTAAGACAAAATATGTTTCTAGTCCTGGGTACCTTGAATAAATTACTTCATCTCTTTGGGCTTCATCTGCTAAATAAGGTGGCTGTATCACGTAATCCTTAAAGTCTATGATCTATTACAGTAAAGCCTTGCTTCTGGAACGTAATTCGTCCTGGAAGGCTGTTTGAAACCAAATTATTTTTCCCATTAGAAATAATGTAAATTGAATTAATCCATTCCAGATTCCCAAAAGCCAAAAACAAAACAAAAAACGAAAATATTCACAGCACAATTTCCTGAGATGTTAACGTGAGGTTTAGCAGTAAACTGACTCACAATGGCACATTCTCTCCTTTGCTGCCTGAGAGACAGTGACTGATCATACAGATATCAGCATGACTGAGAACCAACGTCTTGTTGGACAACAGAGAATTCTGCGTGAACAACCTGGTTGAGAACCTAACTGTTCGAGATGGAAGACGTTTCAGAACCGAGGTTTGACTATCTCCTATATTTCCACTTTCAAGTGTAGGTGTGTGGCTGAATACCTCTCTTCCGTCCCACCGAATCCTAGAGAGGAAGGCCCGAGCCAGGATGGAGAAGGTTATAAGGCAGCAGTTCCAGCTCTACCCTCACATCTGTCTTCACCTGGAGCACACCCTCTCTGTTATGTCAATTCCTTGCTCCACCTATCACATCTGTTCACGCCATACCAGCCTCTCACTCCTTAAGTCCTCACTTCCTTCACATCTTGATGGGGAACAATGACTGGGTGCTGCATGTTCTGGTATCAGCCCACCAGCATTCAAATCCTGGCTCCGCACGTCTCATTTGTCTTCCTTCGAGCAGGTTCTACACCCTGTGAGCCTCAGGGCCCCCATCTCTCAGTGAGGTTAGTGAAGAGGACCGGTTTCAGGGGACTGGAAATCGCATGACCACATGCAAAGGCTTCTAGAACAGTGTCTGGCACAGTAAAACCCGGTCCATGCTAACTATTCGTACCATCGTCATCGAGTTCCCACACCCGAGGACACCACCTCCGACCCGGACCCCTCTCCCATTTCTTTTTCTCTCTGGCCGCTTCATCCATCCCATACCCATCTCCACTCAGCGGTTGCACCAAAATGCTCTCACTCACTTCAGGCAACGAATAAACGGACAAGGGCCGAGAGAAGTTCGAGAAAGGAGACGCCGGCTATCTCCAGAATCTATCAAAAGGAAAAACAATAATCAACTTTTGCATGGGAGGTGCAAGTTCGAGGTCCTTCTCCCCAACGCCCAATGCACTCGCGGCCCTTCTTACACACTCCTTCCCCGCCTCCCAGCGCTGCCGAGTTCGCCCGCAGAGTCGTCGTTTTCTGCTTTCTGGGCGGCTGCAGCGACGACCCACGGCCTGAACGGGCTGCTGCAGGGCCACTGCCGTC
>NW_005371274.1:1825689-1826437 GCF_000412655.1 Myotis brandtii
GCCGCCGCCGCCGCCGCCACCACCACCACCCGCTCCCCTCCTCTCCCTACGGGTCCCGAGAGGGCGGTGCTTCCGTCCCGGCTCGGACGCGTGTCACACCTAAATGGCACCGTCCCCGGGAGTAGCCGAACTTGTGCTACAGCCAGAAGCGTCCCGCGAAACAAAGGCGGCGGAAGAACAGGGCTGGAAGGGGAGGCAGAGGCTCCCTGCGGTCTCGAAGTCGCAGCCCTCGGGTGGTGGTGGTTGTTTTTTTTGTGCCTCTTTCCCTTCCCCTCTCGAGAATACTGTGTGGCACTGCTCTCACTAAGTCCACACGCCTCACTGAAAATATGTTTTGTTTTAGAAAAAATCCTGCCTAAATATCACATGCCGTCCGCTTTCTAGTAACCTTAGTAACGCCTCCTCGGAGCATCCTTGCTGAGCTGCTCAGTCTCTGATCTGCTTTCTTCCTTCTCCCCTACCCGCCCCCTCCAACCCCCGCGCCCAATAAAACCGTTCTCATAATTAGAACAAAAATAGCTGTCCATCGTTTTACCACCCACACAATAGATACCATTCCAAATGCAGTGCTGGTGGCAGGGGAGCTCATAAAAATGTGAGGAAAGGATGAATAGGGAATAGGGGAGATTTTGCAGGATTGCAGCTTCTCTGCAGACAAGGACCTCAGATAAGCGATCTGGCACATGTGAAAAGAGGTCCAAAATAGGAGAGAGAGAGAGAGAGAGAGAGAGAGAGAGAGAGAGAGAGA
>NW_005371274.1:1826450-1837629 GCF_000412655.1 Myotis brandtii
AAGGGGGGAGGGAGGGAGGGAGGGAGGAAGGAAAAGAAATTATTTTAGGCTCCACCAGGTCCTTGCTGTGTTTTACCTCTTCTACTTTATGATTCTTCATTCTGCTTTGTAGCCTAGTCACTGGATTAATGTCTTGTCTCCCTCTGGCTGGTGCTATTCATCTTTGCTTCCTCCTCAGTACCCAACACGGGTCCTTGGAAAACACAAGCAATAATTAAATATTTGTTGAATTGAACTGGCACACTACTGAGTTTAGAGAAAACCTTGGCACTTAATACACACTCATTATTTTATATTTTTTACACTACACAATAGATAATATGCTTATTGGTTCAAGGCCCCCTTTATCAGTAAATTAAGAAATATCCTGCCTTGCCGACGCATTGACTATGATCTTAAAAATTTGTTAAGTTAAATTACTGTAAATTCAGTTACTTCAAAATGTAATCTGATTATACATCAATTAAAATGTTTATGCAAAAACTTTAAAGCAATAGAAAGTTTCGCAATTTACCATTATGCCATATTGAATTATTTTGTCAAGCAGTTCCATTTTTAGTAAATACCTAAAAATATATATTTTGTTCTTTTACTTATTATCAATAAAATCAAACACATCTGTACCTTGTATTCAATTTACTTTCTACCAATATTTGACATTAAATAGCATTTTCCTCCAGTTCTTAGGATACTTTTGTCTGTTGCTTCATTTTATCTTACAACAAGCCTGTGCTGTTTTGTTATTAGTCCTGTTTTGCATATGAGAAATAGAAGCACAGAACTTAAAGCCACAGACCCGGAGAGGGTCTAGAGCAAGACCCAGTTTGCTCTCTGTCTCTCTGTGTGTCAATTCAGGCTCTTTTTCTCTCTTTTTAACTCCTCAATTGTGTGGGAATCAGCTCCTGATTATACATTTTAAAAATTTCAGATCTGTTGCTACCAGACCATTGAGCCACAGATCTGCATTTTCCCCTTTGTGGCAGCAGTTATTGAAAGAGAAAAAATAGAAAATATATGTTAGGAATTGGTCACATGATCTAAACTAAAAACAATACAGGATAGAAAACCTACTTGATCAGGTAATTTCAGGTTCTCAAGTTAGCAATTACAGCTCAACAATTATAAAAAAAACAACACACCAATATTTATTCAGTGTCTGCTTTGGGCAGAGCAGTGTCCTTAGTCATCAGAGTTACAAATATGTAAAAGCCACTCCTTACTCTTAAAAGTTGGCTAGTAAGAAAGAAAGAATATATAGGATAATAACAACAATATATTCTATCACATGCCAAGTGCTTAGTAAATGGCATGAACCTATGGTTCCCAATCTTTAAAATGCATTCTTTCAATTAATATGAAAATTTAAATGTGCACCAAGGCTATGTAACTCAAATAAAGTAACAAAATATTCTGATAGATATATGATGGAGGTGAGGGAAGTTGGTCCCCACACTCCATCACACATCCTTATTGCCCCCTCCTCAAAATAAAGCTGCTCTAAACAGTATAATAAAGAGACACACTTCAAAGTCAGTCAGACCTACATTCAAATCAGGTTTCTGATACTTACTAGCTAAGAAATCTTGAGCAAGTTATTTTATTCTCTGAGTATTAATTTCCTTATCTATAAAATGGAGATAATGGTAGTAGTAGTGCCTATCTAACTGGGGGGTTGATAAGATTTAACATGAAATGAGGCAGCTAATTAGCATGATGCCTAGTTCCTAATAAACATATAATAAATGCTATTTGAGGGAAGAATCAGATTACAGGCATTCTTTCTTGATAATAAATTTAACAATTAACTGTTTCTTGGAAATGGTCCAAAAATAGATCCATACATATATAATCCCATGATTAATGGTATAGGTTTAAGTATGAATTTTTCAATAAATAGTTCCGGATCAACAGAATAATATGGTAAAAAAAATAATCTTGATTCCTACCTCACACCATACACAAAAGTTAATTTCAAAGAAAACATCTTCATGATATTTCATGATAGCTTCTTTAGAGTGGGAAAACTTTTCTTAGATATGAAACACAAACAGCTAGCACAAAGGACTCATTTAAAAGACTATTAAGAAAAAGAAGCATTAAGTTCACAAGATGGGAGAAAATATTGCAATATGCATATTCAACACATTATCAGAATATAAAAAGAACTTTAAAAATTATTGCCCAGCCAGTGTGGATGAGGGTCGACCTATGAACCAGAAGGTCATCGTTTGATTCCGGTCAGGGCACATGCCCAAGTTGTGGGCTCCATCCCTGGTGGGGGGTGGGGGGGGTTGGTGCAGGAGGCAGCCAGTCAATGATTCTCTCTCATCATTGATGTTTCTGTCTCTCTCTTATTCTCCCTTCCTCTATGAAATCAATAAAAGTATTTCTTAAAATTATTAAGTAAACGGTATAAACCCCTGCCCCCCAAATTAGCAAAAGACTTAAACAGACAATTCACAAAAAAGATATTCAGCCCTAGCTGGTTTGGCCAGCGGACTGAAGGGTCCCAGTTTCGATTCTGGTCAAGGGGCACATGCTGGGGTTGCAGGTTCCATCCCCAGTAGGGGGCATGCAGGAGGCAGCCAGTCAATGATTCTCTCTCATCATTGATCTCTCTCTCTCTCGCTCTCTGGAAGCAATAAAGAAATATATTTTTTAAAAAGATATTCAAGCCGAAACCAGTTGGGCTCAGTGGATAGAGCGTCAGCCTGCGGACTGAAAGGTCCCAGGTTCGATTCCGGTCAAGGGCATGTACCTGGGTTGCGGGCACATCCCCAGTAGGAGATGTGCAGGAGGCAGCTGATCGATGTTTCTCTCTCATCGATGTTTCTAACTCTCTATCTCTCTCCCTTCCTCTCTGTAAAAAATTAATAAAATATATTTAAAAAAAAAAACAAAAAACAAAAACAACAACAACAACAACAAAAAAAAGATATTCAAGTGGCCAATGCACATAGAGTGAAGTGCTCATCGTTACTAGTTATCAGAGAAATGCAAATTAAGAACACAATGCACATTTTTTACACACCCACCAGAATACCTAAATGGAAAAGACAGATCTAGTGCTGATGAAGATGTGTCATGACTATAACTCTTATATGCTGCTGGTGGGAGTGTAAATGGGTAGCCACCTTAGAAAAGGTGTTCAATAGTACCTACTAATGCTGAATGTATGTATCCTATATCTCATATATTCCATTTCCCAGCGTATTTTCAACAGAAAAGTGTACCTATGTTCACCAAAAGACCTATACTAGAAAGGACTAGTAATAATGACAGCAACGTTTATAACTCAAATCTGGAAGCAATCCATATGTCCATCAGCATTAGAATCATTAAACAAGCCGAGACCGGTTTGGCTCAGTGGATGGAGCGTCGGCCTGCGGACTGGGGGGTCCCAGGTTCGATTCGGGTCAGGGACGTGTGCCTGGGTTGCGGGCACATCCCCAGTGGGAGATGTGCGGGAGGCAGCTGATCGATGTTTCTCTCTCATCGATGTTTCTGACTCTCTGTCTCTCTCCCTTCCTCTCTGTAAAAAATGAATGGAATATATTAAAAAAAAAAAGAACCATTAAACAAATAGCAGTTTATTCACACAATGGAATGCTATACAGCAATAAAAATGAACAAAGTACAACTATATGGAAGAGCATGGATAAATCTCATCAATATAATGCTGAGCCAAAGAAGCATTTGTATATGCAAAAGAATACATATGACATGATCCCATTTATATAAAGGACAAAAGCAAAAGTTACCTGTTACTAGCCAGTATAGTAGTTTTCCTGGTGTGTGTAGGGGAGGAGACTGGAAGTGGGCACAAGGCAGTGGTGGCAGTGAGGGGTGGGGGAGCATGGTGAGGGGAGGGGAGGGTGCTTCTAGCGACATGGTTCTATTTCTTGATCCTGGCATTCATTACGTGAGTGGTCCATTTATACCTATTATTTGTGCATTTTTATATATGTATGTAATATTTCAATAAAAAGTTTACATTTTAAAATGTAACTGTTCCTTTTGGTTTTTAAAACTTTGAGTCCAATTGGCAAATGGAAGGAACAGAATAGATTGGGGAGTGCATAGGTGGGATTTCCTGAGGCTTCAGAAATGATGTTATTTAAATGCTTGCATGAAGACAAATTTCCTGTAGGCGCTGAGATGGAAGCAGACAGGTGGCTCTATAAGTGTTTAAAAGGATGCTAGTCAGCACCCAAAGGACTGCAAGCGCCCAGGCCTTGAGCACTTGGCAAGGTCAGCCTGCACTTCCTGTACATTTATAAGCCAGAATCTGGCAGAAGGCAGCTCCACGACCTCTGAAGTAAAGCTCAGTGCATGAAGAGACGCGGTCTAATAGCTATCTTTTGCAAGCTGGTCAAAGGTCAGTCCCTTGCTTGTGTAAGTGCCAGGTGGAGGCTGCCAGAGCGTGAATGAACACCGTGAAGCAACGTGGAAAGACAGCAATATACCAATTAGCCAAATGAATTAATTGTCATTGGTAGGCTTGTTCCCAGGAGGCAAAAGCAGAGACAGGATGTCTATAGAACCCCTCTCTGAGGCAGTCATGGATAAAGAGCCTTGTGATTAAGAGATAGGGAGATACTAAGCAGGTCAGATGAGATGAGAAACAGAGACTGGGAACACTAAACGTCACCGGAAAATGGATGCACTAATTTTTTTGTCATCTAATATCCTTGGGTATAAAGGTTTCCCACCTCACTCAGAAATGTGCAAGTGGAGAGACTCACTATATTAATGAAGGTTATAGGTATTGTACCTCTGGACCCTTCCTCAAGGGTTGGCTAGACCTGAGCCTGTAATCATAGAAAAGATATAATTCCCCTCATCAAGTTCAAATTCTAGGTGGGACACAGGCACAGAAATAGGTCCTTATAGTTCAGTGCTGTGGGCAGTAGGAATAGTCCCAGAAGCCTGTGGGAACACCAGGGTGGGACCCCTAGCCATGAGAGAAGGAAGACAGGAAATGCTTCGGAGACAGAGGACTTCATGCTCATGTTCAAAATGCTTCAACCACAGGTTTAATTATGTGCCACAAACTGCACTGACTTTGCATCCAAAGGAAAGGGAGTTATATCCTCCAGGCCAGACCTGCCATATTCACCAGTGGCACCAAGAGCTTCTCTTATAAGATGTAAGCAAGCACTAAGTAAGAGTTGACCATATCCCATGATTTTAAAATTTATGAACACAGGTTGACCATGTAGAGAGTGTGTGGTATAATGAAGTGAAATGTCCAGTGCAGTGGATCTGCCACATGTCTAAGGATGCATGTCATCATTATTATGTGGTCAGGCCATTATTATGTGGTCAGGCAGTTAGGTGTAAAAGTAAGCAATTACATGTGTCTAAATCAGTGGTTCTTAACCTTCCTAATGCTGCGACCCTTTAATACAGTTCCTCATGTTGTGGTGACCCCCAACAATAAAATTATTTTCATTGCTACTTCGTAACTGTAATTTTGCTACTGTTATGAATCGTAATGTAAATATCTGATATGCAGGATGTATTTTCATTGTTACAAATTGAACATAATTAAAGCATAGTGATTAATCACAAAAACAATATGTAATTATATATGTGTTTTCCGATGGTCTTAGGCGACCCCTGTGAAAGGGTCGTTCGACCCTCAAAGGCGTTGCGACCCACAGGTTGAGAACCGCTGGTCTAAATGATGCCTTAATTAACATATTCTCTGAAAGTAAAACCTCTTTGATTAATTGTCCTGGTACTGAAGGTGATAATTGTTGGTAGGAAATGGACATACATAAACACACACAGATAACATAAATGACCGGATAGGTTTAAAGGAACAGTGGTAACAGGAGATGGAGAGTTCATGCTTTTCCTTGCTTTGGTTATGTAAAAGCAACAGCACCCAATGTAATACTTGGATTCATAGCAGAACTTTTCCAGTGACACACTTTATTGCTACCTCCCTCCCCCATTTTTGTATTCTGGAAAACAGCTTACTGCAAACCGCCACTCTTTCCACATGACTTACATAAGACTATTTAACCTGGGAAAAAGCTAGACATGGACCCTCTAAATTCCCATTCTTTGCCTCATAAATGATGAACCGCACCACTCATCCCCACTGATCAATTGGAACAAAATGTTTGTTAACCAAACTTTGGCTAAGCTTCTTTCCTTCCTCCAAGCCCCTGAACTTTGGCCTACCCTCAGCCTGAGCCAGCATACAGCCCCTCCTGTGAACAGACTGGCCTCAGCATAAACTATTCTTTGATCTACCATCTGATCACACCACCCTTTCATTCCATTTCCCCACATTCGGTTCTCTCGAGCCTTGTTCACACCTCTCTATAAAAGACCTTTATTTGCCTGTGCTTGAGATACTTGCAGGTTCTCCCTGTTGCAATAGTGCTCTTCCCCTATTACAATAGTTCCTTTCCCCCTTGCAATAACCTTGTTGAATAAAAGTTGCTCCTAACTAAATCCGGATTTGTTTTTTGACGTTGTACTTCTGTATACTATACTATTTAGCACAGTTTCTGACAATACTATGTTCTGTTTATGAAGTATTACTCTATTGGACGGTGCCATCTCCCAGGGCAAGCAGCAGCTGAAGTGACCCCAAGTCACTGGACAATGAGCTGCCAGAAATCAGGAATAAGGTCTGCCTTGGCTTCTACGACACCACACTCAGTTTTCTCTCTTCCACAGAGTCTTTGCCATCTCAGGCTCCCGGTGTTCTGCAAGGCTGGGGTGAGTGTTCTCCACCTACACTCCCAGTCATCCCCAGGGCTCAGAGGACCATCTACATGCTGATGTGTCCCTGCTTATACCCTTTTAATGGCTGAATAATATTCATTGCATATAAGACCACATTTTGTTTATCCTTTCATATGTGGATAGACACTTGGGTTGTTTTTACCTTTTGGTTATTGTGAATAATGCTATGGACACTGGTGTACAAATATCGTTGGCATCCCTGCTTTTAATTCTTTTGATACATACATAAGAGTAAAATTCCTGGGTCATATGAGAGTGTTATGTTTAATCTTTTGACAAACTACCAAACTGTTTTTCACAATAGCTACCATTTTATATTCCTACCTTCTCCATCTCCTCATCAATACTTGTTATTTTCTGTTCTTTATTGTTTTTAAAAAATATATTTTTATTAATTTCAGAGAGAAAGAGAGAGGAGAGAGGGTTCATAGGTCGACACTCAACCACTGAGCCACATCAGCTGGGCTGTTCTTTGTTGATATTATTATTATAGCCATTCTAGTAGATATGAAGCAGTATCTCATTTTTTAAAGGTTTATTTTTAATATATTTTTATTGATTTCAGAGAGGAGGGAGAGGGAGAGAGAGATAGAAACATCAATGATGAGAGAGAATCATTGATCGGCTGTCTCCTGCACACCCCCTACTGGGGATCAAGCCTGCAACCAGGGGATGTGCCCTTGACAGGAATCGAACCTGGGACCCTTCAGTCCGAAGGCCAGTGCTCTATCCACTGAGCCAAACAGGGCTCAATGTAGTTTCGATTGGATTTCCCTAATGACTAATGTATTGAGCGTCTCGTCATGTGCTTATTGACCATTTTTATATCCTCTTTGGAGAATTGTCTACTCAAGTCCTTTGCCTATTTTTGAATTGGGTTCTTTATTTTTTGTTGTTGAATTTTGGTTCTTTGTAAACTCTAGATATATGATTTGCAAATATTTTCTCCCATTCCATAGGCTGTCTTTTCACTTTCTTGATTGTATCCTTTGATGCACGAAAGTTCTTGATTTGATTAAAAGTCCAATTGAAAAAGATAAATTTTAAAGGCTAAAATTGTGACTTTTGTACAAATATAAAATTAACACACATATGAGATTTTATTTAACTAATTCATGAGGGAACCAGCAAGATGTTACCACCAGTTCAAAGGAGAACTCAAAGAATACACCTATGTAGGCACTCAGGAACGCTAAAATGAATGTACAAATAGATTCAAAATTGGTCAATAGCCTCAGGGCAATAATCAATTGCTCCTCCACCAGACAACGTTCATTTTCATCTTCATTGACAAGAATCATTTGTATTGTTCTCAGTTTTATATAACTTAAAAAGTTGTAAAATAGCTCAAAGACAATGACATTTTTGATTACTCAACAGGGTGCTAAAACGGACTCCTAGTAATTTTTGCCTATTTCAAAGTCATCATTTTTTCTGATTCCCCACCCCCACCCCTACCACAGCAGTGAGGTGAACCAGCTGCTCTCAAGTCTTTCAGCACTGGGATAGCTACTGGGGACAGTTAGTTCAGCTCAAGGACTATTCATTAAGTGCTCGGTGATGAAGGGACAGCTATTTAGTTATTCCTGCTACAAATACTTAATATCTACTAGGTGCAGACATTATGCTATGAGCACAATGGGGATTAATGCAGACTGGTTTCTGTCCTCTTAAACCTTATTGGTCCAAATGGGGACAAGAAGGATAAGTAAATAAACAAAGAAAATAATCACAAACTGTGAAAAATGCAATGAAGGAAAACAGCTGCCAACACAGAGAATCACCAAGAGGAACCTCTCTAAATAGGGTTGTCAGGATGGTCTGCTCCAAGAGAACATTTAAGTTGAGACTTGAAAGATGAAGAGGAGCCAACCATTCTGAGTGTGGGGGGTGGCAGGAAGCCAGCGAGCAGTCAACTCCACAGTCTGTCCTCACCCTCTAGCTTCTGGGGACAGGTCTGCAGCAGCTGCAGTTATTGCTTACCCAGCCCAGGGTGTGCAGGAGGCAAGTTCAGCCAAGTCCTGCCCTCCCATTGGTGTTGCGATTGCTTTTGAGTCTACGCTTCAAAAAATTTCCAGGGGAAGACAAGGGCCTCCCAAACCAACTCACCCTCCATCCTTCCCCCTTTGGTCCCAGTTTCCCTCTAAATTCCCCCATCTGTTAAGTGAAGCCTGAAATGTCTTCAACACATGAACATCAGTTGAACCCACAAAAAGAGAAAAAAGGCTTTAAAAATGCAAATGAGTGGCAGAATTAACATATTAGTGTGACTGTGTAAAATGACCAGCTCTTTTCCTGAACTGGTTTGATTAGAAAGCTGCAAAGCATAGTGATCTGATGGGTGGTGTGGGGCGATGGAGCTCCAGGATCAATGTCACCTGCCTCAGGGCTTTGTCCAAGACCTAGGCTGCAGCTCATCACTGTTCCAAAATCATTTCATGCTGCTCTGTGACTCTCCCCAGGAAGCTGGCACCAGAAGGGCAAGATTGAGAACCATCTGCCCGAATTGGAGTACTGGAAGTGGATGGGCTTATGGGGACAGGCAGCAGCAGGAGAAGGTGAAGGGCAGAGTCTGGGGGGCATTGATATGGGCAGGAGAGGAAGAAGGAGAGAGAGAACAACAGACTCAGAGAACCTACCGAACCAGAAAACAAAAATGTTGTATCATAGCAACCGAGGGAAGTGTTTAAAGAAAGAAAGAGGCCAATTATGTCAATACAGAGGGACTGTTTCTCAAAATGTGTGTGGCTGCTGGAGCAACCACGTCAGAATCACTCAGGGGGATGTTAAGAATTCAGATTTCTAGGCCTTAGCCACATGTGGTTTGTAATGTCTGGCACTTGAACCAGGAATTGGTATTGTAATAGGTGCCCAGGGATTTTCATGTGTGTTCTGGAATTGTGTTTAAACATGTGAGATGTGGAATCTGAGCCAGGTTCAATTTTGGTGCCTTCATTTGAACTGTTGGGCAAATTATTTAACTTCTCTGAGCCTAGTTTTTTAAATCTGTAAAATAATGCCCACTACATATAGTTGATATAAATATGGTAGGCAGTTAGACAGACATGAGCAGAGCAAGGATGATGGGCCGGGTACAGAAGGTCGCCAGGGTGGAAAGCCTCAAGTGCCTAGCAATAGGCAAAACTGGGAAAACAAAGACCTCGCCCCCAGGGTAACCTTTCCTTCCCTAGCATATCACTGATCATGCAGTTTGAATCCTCTCCTGACCTTTCATCCCCTGGCATATAGGGACAAACAAGGGGTCAGGAGCATGGTCCTTAAGCATTAAGTCCTCAGGACAAGGAGGTTCGGACCCACATCAAATATATCTAGGTCTCAGTTGTGTTTCGGCTCCAGGCTGGGAAAAGCAGCAAAACCATACAAGCACCAGCTACATTGACTAATGACCCCTGCCCTGACGCTGACCAATCAGTGGAGACCATTAAAATTCCCTGCCCTTAAAAGCCCTTAGGATGGAGGACCCTGTGCTCTCTTCCTCACCCTCCTCTTCTCTTTTCCTTTTATCCTTCTCTCTCCTAAATTCCAAGGGCCCCTTCTTTTGCTTCTGTAGCTTATTTTCTGAGCCCATTTCTTCTACCACTCACTTCTTCTACTCTATGACTTTCTAAATGAACTTTCTCTTATGGTTTTGAGTCTTGACTCTGAATTCTTTCCTAGCCAGAACTCAAGTACCAAGGTTGCTGAACCAAGGTCCGATCTAACTCCACTGGACTGACACCTAGTTCTGTTCTTGCTGCCACCAACATAAGGATAATCTTCACATCACATGTATACAGTGCTTAGCACAATACTTGGAACACAGTTAAAAGTCAATGACTATTGACTGTTATTATTACATAATAAAAAAGGGCAAGGTTGAGAACCATGGAATTTGGGGGGAAAGGGGTAATTTTAAACTTCCCAGATAGTTTCAGTAGAGCAGCTTTGGAAGTTTCTGGGCATTAAAAAGGAAATACATGGATAGGAAGTAGAAGCAGCAAGTGAAAATCACAAGTTCAAGTTCAGGAAAGATTGCAGCAGGAGGAAAGACATTGGTAATATTGGTAAGAAAAAAGGTTATTATTAATTTAGCAGTGGTGGGAGGATGCCTGAAGGACAGAGGAAGGAGTTTCAATGATGCAGATAATTGAAGCACTAGAGGAAAACAGGCAGGAATAGGAGCTTGGTCCCAGAGAAGATGGGAAAGAGGTTCAGAGGATAGGTATTGGGGAAGGTATGAGTCAGAGAAGCTAAATTGTTTCCTCTGAGATCAGAGGGGAGAAAGAGTGCAGGAGTTCACCAAGTGTGAACCCTGGTCCAGCAGCATCAGTACCACCAGAAACTTGTTAGGAATGCAAATTTCCAACACCAGGGTGGTGAGGGCATGAGTGGGGGGGAGGGTGGGGAGGCA
>NW_005371274.1:1838119-1850755 GCF_000412655.1 Myotis brandtii
GGCAATGGGGGGATAAGGACACATGTGTAATACCTTAATCAATAAAGAAAAAATGCAAATTTCCCAGCTCCAACCCAAACCTACTGCATCAGAAACTCTGGGGATGAGCCCCGAAGTATGTGTTTTAACAAGCCCTCCAAGGGATTCCAATGCACCTGCAGACTGAAAACCACTGAATTAGGGAAGAGTTGAAGAAGCAAGGATCTTTGAGACAAAGCGATGTAGTGTCCTGGGGAAGGTGATCTCCCAGAAGACAGAGAGAGTGAAGTGGAGGCCAAAGCAGCAGAGGAGGTCTGGGACAACAGTTGTAGGCGTGTGCCAGAAAGTTAGTTCGAGATAGGTACATGCAAGGCTTGCCACCCCACAAGATGCCGTAAGAAAGTTTGTCTTACAATAACAACACATCTGAGTCAACTAGGGAAATGATGCAAAATATTCAAAAAGCTACATGTACTGAGATTTATAATATTGAAAGACTAAACACTTAAATTGTCCAACATTAGGGGAAGGGTCACCACTTAAAGGAGAAAAGCCCCAAGACATCCAGTATAGCTTGTGAAGACTATGAGACAATGAAAGAAAACATCTGTTATACAATGCTGAATGGGGCGTGGGAGGTACCTAGGAAGTGTAAATTATGTTTACCCAAAAAAGTTCTCTTGGAGGAATGATTGGAATTTCTCAATAGATTGTCAAAGGCCACTGGGGCCAAGGACATGGCTATTGAACTTGTCCCCATGGAAAGAATGCCTGTTGTTAGGTATAGTTAGTTAGTGAGGACTTCTGGCTAAAAAGGGCTTTAATCGGGGAGTTGACAGCCGTGGGGTGGTATAGGGGACTGGGAGCTGCTTTCCATCAGGGGCACTGGCTCAGAGCCAGAGCAGATAAGATGGAAGCAGTTAGGTTTGTTCGGAGCCTGAGGCCACTGATTTGTCCAGAGCAAAGGAATGCTATAGAGAATAACAAGAGATGGCCTTGGGAAGCTAGTGGATGACATTTAAAAACTAAAACTTGGGACTCAAGGTCTGCCAAGTTTCTAGATGCTATTGAAAGTGTGGGCCAGCATATTTAAATCTGGGCACTCCTGAGAAATGTGAGACCAGGGCGGTCAGCAGTTCTAGGAGATCATTTACAGTTGAGACCTCAGCCCCCAGTCATTTAGACAAGGAATATGAAGGCAAGGGAAGTGTAACAGCTGGCCCAAAGCCACACAGCTGCAAAGATCAAGGTTAAAGCTAGATCCCCTGGTCTGTTTTTGTGTGTGTTTTTAAAAATTATGTTATTTTTATTTATTGTAAACTTGATAATATTTGTATTCATCCTGTGAATTTTCAGCACACTGTCTAGTCCTCTGTACATAATGATAGTTTCCATATTTAAAAACTAAATCGAAATACATTTATTTGTTGTTCCACTTATTTATGAATTCATTGGTTGCTTCTTGTATATGCTTCGACTAGAGATCAAACTCGCAACCTTGGCGTATAGGGTCAACACTCTAACCATCTGAGCTACTTGGCCAGGGCTAGATCTCTTGTTTTTAATACCATGCTTTCTGGATAAAAGATTCCAAGCCCTAGAGTTCAGATGAGATGTGACAGGTAATAGAAACTCATGATAAGTCACTGCCTAGGGGAGCAGTATGGTGAGTGGAGTGTTTGTGGAAGGACAATGATGTGTGAGCCGGAAAGGCAGAGTCTGAAGGGAGGGGACCTTTGGGGACCAGCAGCAACCAATGGCCATGTGGTTAATTAGGACCTGGACCAGATTGCTGGCTGTGAAATTAGACAGGAAAGAACCATGGAGAGACATGGCATTCCTCATTCTCACTCCACACTTTCTCCAATTTCCTTCAGTCTGTTCCTTAGAATTCACTTCATTTACCTTCAGGCTTATTTGTGGATGCAACTCAGCTCAAAATATAGCCAGCTTGCAGTTCTTTTAGATATTTTCTTCGCTAGGCCATGCCATGGTTTATATTTTTCAGAGCCAGTGCTATACCCACTGAGAGATAAAAGGAATCAGACCCACTATAAATTTGAGTGGCTCTGAACTTAATGCTTTTTCTACAAATGAGGTGGTCTTTAACTAGGAAGCTAAGAAATAGAGGAGCCCAAGAGTATGTCACCCCAATGCCACTCTTTCTTTCCCATTTCTGGCACCTCTGACACTCCCTTGAGCCTCCTGTTCCCTTTGCTTCTAGGGGACAGCCCTGGATTCATTCAGCACAAGATGGGAGACATTCCATTCAGACCATTAGCACTGAAAGAAGTCTTGGGAGTCACCCAAGCTAAGCCCTCTGGGACCCGGACCCATGAAGATGAAAACAAGATCAGAACCCAGGTGTCCTCGTGCCCTCTCTGAACTACAACCTTTCTCTCCTCCCCCCTTCCTTAAATGCAGCCTGAAATAAAGGTTTGGATTTTTTTTTAAATTTCAGTTTAAAACTGTACTAACTACACATACAGAGAGAGAGTAGAGTCAAAAGAAGGAGATAAAGTATGGTAAATGCATAGAAATTTAAATTTCACCTTAAATACAGTAATTGAGTAGCATTCCCTAAGTCTCATTACTTTAAGATGGCGGGGAAGTGAGGCTCTTTTTCCTTTACGTTAGACCTGCCGTCAGAAGGGATTGGTCCACACATGCGTTTCTTTGGTGTATTACTGGTCCTTCTCTCAAAACTGTTTATGTTATTCCTTGCATTTTCTTCTCAAGGCCCAACCAGCTGAAAGCAAAGGGCTTTATCTTATTTATCTTTGCACGCCTCCTGGCTCTTTGTGTTGTTCTTGGCACATTGTTTTGTTCTTCATAAGGTTTTGGCACGGTGTGTGTGATCTTCATAAACATTTTTGGAATGACAGTGCATAAAATAAATTGCATCCTACATTTTCTCAACTTTTCCCTTCTCACTTAAAGGAGAAAAGTCAAATAGCAAAATGAGTGTGCCGCAGCAACCAGAGTCGGTAACAACCTGCGTTTTAAAGGGAGACACCTTAGTAAGTGGTGGGTTCAGACATCCAATTGAAATCCAAGTCACTTCAGATGAGTCTGAACAGTTGAATCCAGTCTTTTGAAAGAAGTTACAAATGGAACTCATGGCAAATTTGGCAGAATCAAACAAAAGATCAAATTTCATGTAAACCAATTTCTATTTCTATAATCAATGAGTTGTTTTAAGTAGCGCGCGCGCACACACACACACACACACACACACACACACACACACACTCAGAATGGGGTTTACTAACAATCTTTGTAAGAATCTGCCAGCATGCTTTTCTGGAAAAGTGAGAGAGGAACAGAGCAGCTTCCTGGACTCTCCTCGGAGGCTTCAACTAAAAAGTGAAATGAGCACCGGTGCCAATAATTAAAAATGAGGAGAAAAATTATGCCAAATCCATGGCACCAGCTGCAGCAATTAAGTAAGCAGCTGCTTTATGCTTCATCTGCCATCACCCACTCCCACCCTGCTTCATTCATGCTGGTTTCAGTGGAAGGTTTTGGTTTTTTTTAGGTTTTTGTTTGTTTGTTTGTTTGTTTGTTTGTTTTTTAGGATAAATGCATCTAATTGCACAAACACGCAAACCTGCTCTTATCTTCCTTTTTTCTTTGGCTATCCTTAACTGGGGTGAACTGAGTGCCATGAAGATCCTGGAAAGGACAGGGTAGTAAAGGCATGTCTAGAATCTAGAGCTTTAGAGAATGTTAGGGGCAAATGCAATCATGGCAATCAGCTCTGATATGAGAGTACTGATGTATGTGTGCTGCTTGTACTAAGCAACAGATTACACCACCCCAAGGAGACCCTGCAGGTAAAGATGTGGATTAGATTTTCTGGAGGCAAGATTTCTGTTGGCATCATCCTGGACCTTAGCTAAGTAATAAAAGCAAGTTTCTCTGCAGAGTTTAGGATTGAAAAAAAGACATCATCAGATAGTTCTAGACTGTTATCAGCATAGGACTAGCCTGAGCATCCGATGAGATATGAAAGAGTTGACAGTGAGTTGAAAAGTTGAAAGGGTTATGCAAATGTGAAGCAGGTATGAACGTTAAAACTGTTCATCGAAATCCACCCACTAGAAACCAGAGAGAAAGCATATTTGTCCCTCGGAAGTGAATTAGCATTTTTCTGTGCCCTGAGCTATCATTTCCTCTTCCCCTTTTGTCTTATCTGTAAAAGCTGGCTAATGATGCCTCTTACATCAGAGGCAACTGGGTGGCTTAAATGAGACTAAATGAGATAATGTATGTGAAGCACCTTGCTCCATGCCTTGTACATAAAAGACACTTAATAAATGTGAATTTATTTCAAGGGGAAAATCACACACATTATCCTGAGAATTCTTCCTGCTTGCAGCCCATCAATAGATGCTTCACATTAAATTACACATTTCCAACAGAGAAAAACAGAAAGGTCACGCTCAATAGGACATAATCAGTGAGGCCAACTGCTTCTCATGGGAGAAAACAGATGTGAAACAAAGACGTCCATCTTCAATCTGCTGATGTCAGAGTAGCGATTGCTCTCTTCCCATACTGATGACTACCACTCTGTTCTCCTGGGGTAACCTTAGAGCTGCTTTCGAATTCCCTCTAACATAGCTAGACGGCACCAGCAAAAGAAGGATCATGGAGCAAGAACTTTCGGGTACAGACAAGAAGTTCCTTGAGGGCAGTGATCCCTCTGCCTTGTTCTCGAGAACATACCCTAGTTTTAGCACTTACTATATGCTACTTGGCAAGTTACTTCCTCTGTCCAAAATTCTGTTTCTTCTGTAAAATAAACATGATGATGAGCTATTATGGCAGAAACAATGTGTTCACTAAACTCTGTTTCCTTTTCCATGTGGTCATATACCTCCTGGACATTTCCCAGACTCCCTTGCAGTTAGGTAGGGCCATGTGACTGAGTTCTGGCCAGTGGAATATTGGCAGAAGTGGTGCATTCCACATCCTGGCTTAGACCTTAAGAAACCTCCCATGGGAGCCTACCTAAGTGCTCTCTCACTCTCCCCTCATCCATTGGCAGGATGCAGAGTCAATGGAAGACTCCAAGGTCCTGGGAAGGGTGGGGCACAAGCAAGCAATTAGCCTTTCCCATATCAAGTCACTGATATTTGGGGATTGTTTGTTACGGCAGTTAGCCTACCCTGACTAATACAGCAATGGTGAGGATCAAACAAGATAATTGATTTATAAGCACAGTGTCAGGAACCTAGTAAATGTTTAGTAAGCACTAGCTATTTATTATCATGTGGTATCTGCCCTGCTTTAGGTACGTAGACTTTTCCCAATGCTATTTCTTCCCCTTTTTCCAGTGACCGTGGCATCTCTGGGTGTCTAACCCTGCTTTGTCTTTAAGCCTGATCACAGTGTTAATGTGATGTTCCTCTGGACCTTGCTTTCCTAATAGCATTTCCTTACAAAAAATATGGGGACAGGGGAGATGCTTCTATTGACATGATAATGGTTCTGAAATGAGTCACAAGCATGAGGCAGTCCAGTTGGCACCGCTCGTCACAGCCCCATTTCTGCTTTCCCTGCTTTTCCCTACGAAGGCTATAGGGCTGAGAGTTAAATTAGCTTGAGAACTGACTTGGATGAGCAGCACAATCTGCTTCACTGGAGACATTTTCGTAAAAACTGTTTCTGCAGAATTTTCATGAAACTTCCAAATTTTAATTAGAAGCAGATGGGTGGCAAAAGGAATTTAAGGTAATGAGGGAGCAAGTCTTCATACAATAAGGTTAAAATCAAGAGCCATGTGACTAGCTGGCTACTTCATCAGCATAATGTAGAAGTTCTAGGTCCCCATAATTTCCTTCATTGCATGTTGGCAATGCCTGATAGCAACCCTTCCACAATTACATGTCACTTTACATAACCTCTCTTAATGTTCCCAATTCACCTGCAAGGTAGGGTTGTAAGTATGGACCTCAGGCTCCACAAAATCAAGTGATTTGCACAAGATCACACAGCTGGTAAATGGCAGAGCAAGGACTCTTTACGTGTCTTGGCTTAAGGGTTTTTCCCTTTCCACCACAATCGCTTCTGCCATTATTAAGGCTTTATTTCTTTGGGTTAAATGAATCTCTAATTAATTGATCATTCACATTAAATCTTACCTGAATCTTAGTGTATAAGAGGAGTTGTTCTGGCAGAATTGTATTTACAGGAAGAGAGGCAAGGAGAAAGAAAGTCAGGGGAAGTAGATACAAAGCCTTAGAAATACAATCTGAAAGCCACTAGGTTAAAGCATCTGCCCATTATTTCAATACAAATGGCCTTGGAGGAACCCCCTGCTGTCATCCATACCCTATGTCTTACCAGATCATTTCTTACCAGCTGAGACAAGGAGATAGAATAACAGAGCCAGGCTAAAGAGCCCTGTCAGTATATGGCAAGGTGGGAAGGAAAGAAAAGTAGAATAAAGGATAAAGAAAACAACTTTACAATCTACTTTAGGTTTGCTCTGTCTGTGGAAGGAATCAAATCCTTCTGTAGCTAATAAATATTGTGATTCCTGAACATTGGCACTTTAAAGCTACTAATACAGAGATCTAGAAATTAAAAAAAAACAAACCTCAATCCTAAAAGGCCTTATATCACCTTAAAGTGTGATATTTATATTCTAGAAATATTAGAATTCCTTGTACTTGCTAAAGTATAGTTTTCAAAAGTCAAAAACATAAATATCTGACATATATTCATTCTATATTTGTATGAACACATGTCAGAGATTTATTCAACTCATTAGTGACGGAAGGGGAAGCTGGTTCTAAAGATAATTAGAACTGGAATCATATAGGCATTGGAGAAAGAATCTTACAAGAAGACAGTTGGATTAGATATAAAATTGGCTAATGCCCTGCAGACAATAGAACCATAACTTGAGAATTACATACTTTACCTTTCAGAATTCATTTACTTCTCTACTGGGCACAAGTCTACTAGTGCAGAAGTAACTTTAAAATTGGCCTTTGATCAACAGTAAGCAGAAATTCAAGCAAAGGTTCACTCCTCAGCCCAGCTCATTGTTAATCCTTGGGCACGCCTGTAAACAGTGTTCCACTATGACACTGAGAAGACATGCTAAACTCCCTTTGCCTTCTTTCCAAGTTTTGAGTCCCAGTGGCTCCAGTTGGGTTCAGGCAGATCAGAAGTTTTGTAGTTCAAATTCTGAGTTGCCTTTGAATGTGTGAGTTTGTTCAAACAATAAGAAAAGAAGTGGAGTTAACATTTGTATTAGTCTGCTAGGACTGCCATAACAAAAATACCCCAGACTAGGTGGCTTAAACAACAGAAATTTATTCTCTTAAAATTCTGGAAGCTGGAAGTCTGAGATTGAAGTGTCAGCAGGTTTGGTTTCTGCTGAGGCTTCTCTCCTTAACTTGTAGATGGCTGCCTGCTCACTGTGTCCTCACATTGCCTTTTCCATGTGGGTGTACCCCTAATGTCTCTTCCTTTTTATATAAGGACACTAGTTCTATTGGATTAGGGCCCCACCCTTATGACCTCCTTGAACCTTAATTACCTCCTCAAAGGCCCAGTCTCCAATAATAGTCATAGTGGAGAGTAGGACTTCAACATATTTAGCATTTACTCTGTGCTAAGACTTTCAAATACACAATCTTCTTGAATGCTCACCCCACCTTGCAGAGATAGGTGCATTTTGCAGAGGGTCCGGAAAGTTAAATATCTGCCCGAGATCACCTATGTACCAAGGGGCAAGACCGTTGTCTGACTCTGGGGAGGCCATGATATAGGGAGTCAGGTTATGGAAACTTCCCAAGCTCCTCCACTTGTGGAACTTGGGAAGTTTCCACCACCTCTATAATGTCCTTATATTTGCTATTTATTGTAATCCTCTGTCCCTTGAGATGAAAGGTGCTATGGGTGTCTCTTCTGGGCAGCAGCATCTAAAGATGCCAAGGAGACTGAATCACAGGAGCAGCCAGTGCTGAGACCTAAGATTTCAGAGACCAGAGAAAGTGGGGGAAACCAATCACTCCCACCCCCCTGCCAAATTCCTGGGAGCTGCAAGATGCAAGAGAGGAGGACACAGGCAGCTGACATGTGACTGGGATTGGTCAGGGGAAAGCCTGGAAGTGTCCTGATGATTTGGGAGAGACCATCTGAGGGGCTTCATGAATTCCCTCACTCCCTTCTTCATGCCCTTTCTTACTACTTACTCAATTCATATTTATTGAGCTTCTCCTGTGGCCAGCACCACCAAGTGCTGGAGGATTTACAACTACTAAGGGTCCCTTTCATGATTCTCCCTAAAGGCCCCCTTTTAGGAACAATAGTGTCTCCCACCTCCACTCCTGCAAAAAAAAAAAAATGCCCCTTACTAAGAAATGATCAATTAATTTTTCATTTTCCTGGGTTCAAATCCTACCTCTGCCATTGGTTAGGTTTATGACCTATTTCACCTCTTAGCCTCAGTTTCCTTACCTGAAAAAATGGGCTAATACCTACCTCACCGAGTTAAGAGAAACAAATGATATAACATAATAGACATATGAAGGTTCTTAGCACAATGTTTAATACCCAAGCAAAGCCCGGTAAAGAAGATCAGAGTATGTCACCCCAAAAAATGCCACTATTTTTAGAATTGTTTTGAGCTGAAAGCAATTAGCTCTCTGCCCTTTCCCTTCCTGTCCAGAAGCAGGATATGTTTCCCTTTGTAAAGGTAACATAAGCTCCATTTGTAAACATGTGCCCTCTCCAATATAACTTTTATCACCTGAGAGGACTCTTATCTGCATAACAAACCTTACTAACTTACAAACCTTTTGAACATAAAATTTTCTAGTCACCTTCCCATAACTTACCCACCTGAGGTTGAAGGGTATAGCCTATGTCAGGAACGCAGTCATGCTAGTCTGTTCTCCCCCTCCTCTGGCCTGGTTTCTCCTCTCATCCCTCCTTCCTCAGTCACTTTGACAACCACAGGAGGGGGGCTCTAATAAGGGTACTTTGAATAGTGGGAGATAGATCAAAATAATAGTAGCTTGCTATGTGACAGGCATTTTCTTCCATTACCTCATTTCTTTTTTATATAGCCATCTCTGAGGTGAGTACTACTAATTATCTCCATTCTACAGATGAGGAAAACTGAGGATGAGAGTGTAAAATCTTGCCCAAGGTCACTGAACTGGTAAATGGCCGTCAGATAATGAGTTGTAACCTCCTCACTAGATTGCATTCCACTGGGTTGGGATGGCCCAAGAGATCTCCCAGGTATCCCCAGAGAGCCTCTGGAACTAAGACTAGGTCAGCCTCGGTGGTTTCCATGCCTCATATTAACAAATGATACTGTACAGACATTTTGCATAATACTTGCTTCATATGGACAAGGCCTCAAGAACTGCCCATAATTTCATACATATCAAAAGTAAGGAATCACATGATAAACATTTTGGAAACAGACAGAAGTTAGTTTGAAACTAAATAGTCTTGGGGAAGTCATTTAATCTCTGTGAGCTTCTGTTTCCTCGCTGTAGAGTGAGGATGATATTGCCTCACTTGCAAGGCAGGTAAGATGATCAATTGAGCATCTGTCCTGCTGGAAACCCAGCAAGTATTGTTTCCTCCTGTTGATGTTCATCCTACAGTCACTTCCTCCCTCCACTGCTGGGAGCAGTAGGGGCAGTGCTAAACGTGGGGCCTAGGAGGGGGCTGGTGCAGAAGCTTGATGCTTCCCTGTTGTTGATGCCCATCCTGTAGTCACTAATCCTATGGTCATCACCAGTTCCGTCATCCCCTTGCCATTTTCTTGGGTCAAATTCCAACCTTCTTGGGTCATCATTCCAACCGAAACTAATGGGTGTAATACAGGCCACAAGTCACAGGCAACAATGGAAAGCTCTTAGTTCCACCAGAATGACAGTATAAAGCCAGGCAAAACAAAACAGAGCCTTACTAAAGGGATAAGACCAAAGCAAAAGCCTGAAATCCAACATCTTGAAGTTCAATTTTCCAAAGCATGTTTCTCCTTTTAATTTCAGAATCTTAAACCAAAACAAACAAAAAGCAGTTAATGATCTCCTTGAAAGGATGAAGGAGTGTCTGTTTTAAGAAAAAATGACTGCTAATAACTATCTTGGGAGTGATTCAGGCATAAAGTAGAAGAAGAAGAAAGGAGAATAATCACTTTTTCAACTTTATAGTCCAATAAACAAATCCCACGCTAGGGCAACAAAATCACCCCAAATTATACTTCTGGCTCAATTATGTTCACCTTTCCCATGACTTAGAATTATGTTTGTTTTATTCCCTAACAGCTTTTTTTTTTTTTCTATTCCAGTTTAGCCAGTAGGAAGAATGGCCTACCATGGCCTTGCCTGCATTTTTGATGTTTGGTTCTGAAAAACTCAAGCACATTTCCAGAGAAAGTGCTAAAATCATACTTTATCAAAAATATTTTGGGATTGTTTGCTTCTGTATATTTTGATTTGTACTTTATCATATCCATTTTGCTTAACTGCAGTACATGTGTCTACCATACACAAAAGAGAAAAAACAAAGTTTCTCTAAGCTTTTATTTTTACAAGGTATTTCTCCTTTCTGAGAAGAGAAATTCAAAAGTTATAGAATGTTAATGCTATAAAGATGGAGAAACTGAGGCCTAAGGAAATAAAATGCCTTGTCCCCAGCCACACAGCCTCTCCACAGTTTTTGCCAGAGGATAGCTGTCGGTTTGTTTTGGATTCTGTATGAAGATCATTCAGCTTTCCTGAGTTAATGGATTATTGATTACTGTTTAGAAAAATGCACCAAGGAGATTTTTATGTTCCCCACTATGGGAACTTCTTTTTTTTTCCCTCTTGGTGGGAATGCTAAGAGCATTTGGGACAGGACAATTTTTTGTTATGTGTAGAGGTCCTAAGAGTTTCAGGATGTCAGCATCTTCAGTCCAATAATTGCAGCCAGAGTAACAGCAGTAATGCCCTCAGGCAAACACCTCCTAGGAGGGCAGTAGTGTTCTAAATTCATGCCCATAGCACCTGATGGGAATTCTAAGACCAAAATGATAAGAAGTCCTCCCCCTCCCCCTTACCCTGCCCCAGGGTCTTCTTTAATACTCTCCTCACTAAATAATCATTCATTCTGTCTTTGCAAGGTTTCTTGATCATCCAGGAATAGCCACTAGTAATGTTTATCCATTCACCAGCTTCAGGCATATGGTGCAACATGAAGCAAGAGGCAACTAAGCCCAATGTTCTCAGAACTCACAAAACCCAAATAGCTACTTACTTGTGGACGTGCAAGAACGTGCTCAACATTCTCCTTGCTTTCTAGTAATGTACTATCCAATAGGGTTCCTGGCTGGGGCAATCTACATGTATAGGATCCTTTCAGATCATCTAGCCCAAGAGCTTCCTTTGAAAACCAGAGCCTATATCCCAGGTCAGTGGTTCTCAAAACTTAAGAGTACATCAGAATTATCTGGAAGCCTTGTAAAAACATAGATTGCTGCACACACCTCCCCTCCCCACCCCCCTCCTCCCTACGAGTTTGTTTCCATTTGTCTGGGTTGGGCCCAAGAATGTGTGTTTCTAACAAGTTCCCAGGTGGTGCTGATGTTACTGGTCTGGCCTCACACTCTGAGAACCACTGTTCAGGGGTGGCTTCAGTACTAGCATACATCCTCAGAGATTTTAATTCAATCAGTCTTGGGTAAGAACCAGGTCTCTGTATTTTTAAAAACATTTCCCAGGTGATCTTAACATGAAGCCAGGGCCAAGAACCACTATTAGAATCTGTTATGTCTCCCTCCCTTGTTTCTTAAAAAGTTCCTTGAGCTAGTCACATTTTGATTAATCTTTATGACCCAACCTGAATATTCCCTTCCCTTAAAACCAGGATTCTCAAATTTTACTTTACTTTAGAATTTCATGTAACTTTTAAAAGTCTCAATGTCTAGGTAGCACTACAGGCCAAATAAATTAGAACCTAGGATGCAATCCAAGGATTTTAAAAAATTCCTCAGGTGATTCCAAAGTGCAGCCAAGTTTGAGAATGGGTGCATTACAACCGCCTTACTGATCTTCCCACAGTATGCATTTCTAAATTAAAAAACAATCTTTCCCATGGTAATTTCCAAGGTCTTCCTTTTAATACTGAAAAATGCACAAGATATTTTAACCTGGAATCTTGCCATCTTCTCTATCTACTCCCACTTACATCTGCATTCATGCCTCAATTGTATAATCATCCTTTAGAGAGACCAAATTTTGCCACATTTGCCACTAAACATTTTTTATACAAGAAAGTGAGGAACTTTTGGTGAGGAAGGGGTTAAGATGATAGCCTAGTTGCATGCTGGGAACTGTAGTTCAATAGCAGTGCCTAACTAGTGAAGCACTGTGCGCATCCAAAGAGGTACCCAGTTCTCCACATCCCACACAGCCTTTTGGAGAGGCAGTGACCAGTAGTGGCTAATACCATGGACATCAGAGTCAGAATGCCAGGGTCAGATCCCAGAGCCACTCCTCACTAACTGCAGCACCCTGAGCAAACTACCTAACCTCCTAGGCCTAAGTTTCCTTTCCTATAAATAGAGAGGAAATAATAATACACATATCTAGACCTTTGGGTTATTATGAGAATTAAATGAATATATAT
>NW_005371274.1:1850800-1857552 GCF_000412655.1 Myotis brandtii
GCAATATATATATTGCTTAGAACAGCAGCTGGCACACAATATGCATTCTGTAAGTGTCAGCTTTCATTATTATTGCCTTCACAACTTCTCTCTTGGCCAAAGTCCTAATCTCTTGGACCATAAGAATTGAAAATCCCCTGATTCACAGTAAGGAAATAGGAGTTTAGCTGTCCTATGAGAAATTATCCATATCTATTTGTCTCAATGGTCCTCTGGTCATTTCTCTTTAAAATCCTGAGGTTGGGTTTAAGGTGATAGGCTGGGGTGGAGGTCAAAGATATTAGCTAACAGATCCTGGCATATGTCCCATACTGAGTGTCCCTTGGTTTTGCCTGTCCAGCATCCATCCTCTCTGCTTCTGGTAGGAGCACCAAGTTTCCTTTGAGGAGCCACCCCTCTCTCATCATGTGCTCTCTTGGTGGAATTGCCACCAAGGTGCTCTGCCTCCCCATGGCAAATAGGCGGGCACTGGACCCAGCTCAGTCCATTGGGCTCTCTCCTCTGGGGAGGAACACCGGGATGAGAACTGACTAGAGAGGATTCACCTGAGGAGACTGCCCATTAGTTCCTGCCACCTAGATCCCCAAGTTCCCACAAGTTTCTCCATTGCTGAAGCCTGGTTGGACAGCCCTTCCCTGAGTTCTGCCAGTCATTCTATTACCAAGGCAATAAGACCCTTTTATGTTTAGGTTGCCAGAGTCCATGTCTGTCACTTACTACCAAAGCGTCCTAAGTGACACACTCCTTCCTTCTTTCCTTCCTTCCTTCCTTCCTTCCTTCCTTCCTTCCTTCCTTCCTTCCTTCCTTTTTTTTCATAAACGGATTGTAAGAAATATTTTACATCACACACGCGTGCACACACACACACACACACACAGACACAATGGAAACAAAGGTTTCACAAGGCAATAGTTACTTTTTTAAAAGTATTTTTATTTCTTGATTTGAGAGAGAGAGAGAAATAGCAATTGTTCCACTTATTTATGCATTCATAGGTTGCTTTTTGTATGTACCCTGACTTGGGGTTGAACATACAACCTTGGCATATAGGGACAACAACTGAGCTACCCGGTCAGGGCCAAAACTATTTCATTCTTTAAAATTCTGCTTATACAATCTGCTTATACTAGATTGATTTTGCAACTCACTAACGCATCTGCCGTGTAGCTTCAAAAACCCTGGTCTATTGAGAAAGCTGCTTAAGCTGACACCCGTTTGCATGTCTGAGTGTTTGCAAAAGGAGGCAGGGCCAAGATGGATCTTTCAAGTCTCATAATAACGATTTGTTTACTTGTACAAAGTGTGTTTCCTAGGCCACACCAGCCTGAGGGGAAAACCAGAATCACGGCACAGGCTGTTCCTCTCTCTTTCCCTTTCTCTCTCTCTCTCTCTCTCTCTCTCTCTCTCTCTCTCTCTCTCTCTCCTATTGGCTCTCGCAGAATCGCCCAACCCTCCACAGAGACCCCTTTCAGTTTCTGAGGGTGCCTAGGGAACACTGCATATGTGCCCCCAAACATCACACTCTATCCTTCATTTTCCTTCTCTTCTGCTCCAGCTGCCTCACGGATCATTCCCCAGTCCCTCTGATGTCTGTGGGGCTGTCACTGCTGCTTGGCCACTAAGAAGGAGCTGCTTTTGGTGAAAAATCCAGTGACTTTGGTGATGTGTGAGCTGAGGGCCTGGATAAGGATGCTGTTGGTCTCATATCCTACAGCATCTTTGGTGCTACAGCTCTGTAAGTAGTTCCTCCTGGTCCTCAAAGGCAATGCCACAGTGCCCACCAAACTGGAGAGAACTCCTTTTACTACAAGAATCCCAAAGTGGATCTCTCTTACTTTCTCTAACTTACACATGTTCAAGGGCAGGGGGCAGAACACAATCTCTACCTTGCACTCAGACCACCTTCTCTTTCTCCAGCTCCAGACCTGTCCTTGGACTAAGATTGGATGTTGCTACTCTCATCCAAACTGGTGAGTTCTTTCTTTCCCAGGAGACTCCTTGGTTCCTCCATGCGAATAGATTCTTGGCAAGGCCACAGTCTGTCATCCTGCCCAGAAGTGCCTGCTTTCTAGAGTGAGCATAGATTTAAGCTAAACCCATTTTTATTTGAGAGCTTTGCTTCCCAGGTATCAGGAGTCACACGTTCAGCAATCAAGTCCTGTTGCGATGATGATGATGACGACAAGCATGACGAATCTTTCCCGGGTACCAGACCCCTTGCTAAGCACATTAGATGCATTACTGTATTCATTTCCTCAGGAATTCTGTGTGGCATATACTATTATTATCCTCATTTTACACAGGAGAAAACTGTGGCCCAGAAAGGTTAAGAAGCTAGCCCATGGTCCATGGCTGGCCGTGAAGAGCCAGCCCTGGACCCGCTCAGCACTCCTCTATCGCTGGGACTGGGCACTGAGCTGCCTTGGCCAAGGCCTTCAGCCTCCCTGGGCCTCCTTCCAGCTCTGCTTTCCTCCTTTCGAGGGCCCTCTCCCAAAGCCCCAGGTGGGTGCCAAACCTTATCCAAAGGTCTCCAAATGGGTGGAAATTCCTACGCTTCCACCCTCCACTTCCCACAGCCCCTCTGGGCCTGGCCAGGGCTTCTAGAGGAGGACTGGTCAGGAAAGGAAGGTTCATCAGCAATAGACCCCACCCCAGACCCCTCAGGGCTTTAGTGTAGCAACTTGCCCTCCTCTCAGTAGTCCCCTCCTCAGACCCAATTCTGGAGGCAGGAGTGGTTTCTCCTCCCTAAATGGCCATCAGCATTCTGCATTACAGTTAAAATTCTGCCCGATCTTACTTGAATAGGGAATTCAAGTCTGGGCTTAAATGCCATAGAAAAAGAAAAAGTTACTGTCTTTTCAGAATGCCCATTGTAACTTGTCCTTAGGGTCCCCCTTTCCCCGCCCCTTTCTCCACCCTCCTCCCCCCGAATCACGGTCTTTTTCCACTTAAACTGACCAAATGAACCGCCAGAGAAATACAGCTGCACAGTGAATAGTTATGGGTATGATTTCTTTCCCTCATTCATTTGCCCTCCCAGCTTAACCAAGTCAGAGAGTTTGAAAGACCACTCACCGTTTCTTTGATTATGTCCACAGAGTACGAAGCCAAGGGCTGATGAAGCAATCTTGATAACTTGACACATGTGAAAGTGGAACATGGGGAGTGAATTATCCTGATTGACTACATCCACCAGTTTAACCAAGTATCTGCCAGTGTCACCCCATGCAGAGTAGTGGCTCTGCCACTCGCCATCTGTGTGACCTCTTAGTACCTCAGTTTACCCATCTGTAACATATGGGGATTGGATGTGAGAATTCTAAGGTCCTTCAAGTTCTCAGAGTCTTTATTTTATAGCTACAAAATACATCCTTTACAAGTGAGATAAGTTAGGGGGGAGGTGATTGTTTGAATAAAAATGATCCTCTCTATAAAACTTTCACCACATAATTATTTTATAGAGCACATTTTCACTGTGTACTTGATGCAGGATCCAATTTCCAAAATACTGAATTTCGGCCAATTTTTTAAATGACACTTTTACTGTTGCAAGTGGGACTTGCCCGTAAGTCACAGTTTCTAAAAACACTATGTTAACTCCCTCCCTCCAGAGAATCCTTGACAGTGAAAGCAGTAGAATCTATTCTAAAATCATTACTTCTCTTGGACAGAGTTTTTTTTTTCTATAAAAATTATATTTATAAACCTTCAAAAACTGGCTTAATTATAATAATCTATTGGTCCTTTTGAAGCACAAACCAGATATATCACTTTCCTGCCTAAAGCACTCCAGAGGTCTCCCATTGTTCTCCAGGGTCCTGGCCAGGTGGTGGCCAGGCCTCTGCATGTGTGTTCCCTCCACCTGGAATCTTCTCTCCAACTCTCTCATCCCCACTACCTTGGAACTCTGCTCTCTCATTACTTCTTCAGGGAGTTGTCAGATCCCTTTATGGTAACTCTGAGGTGCGATGTGACGTTTGCCGGGATGAGCACATCCTGACCAGGAGAGCCTTTTCCCTCTATGGTTGCTCATGAAGGCACATGGGTGGCTCACTGCATGGACGACACTGTCCAGGCACTGACTCACAGCAGGACCTCTACCTTCATGGAGCCTCCTGTCTTCCAGGTAAACAGTCGAGTACAAGAATGAACACAACTACCAACCACTGCTCTCTCCTCACAGAGCTTACAGAGAATTAAATGAGTGATTAGAGTCATTGTGGGGCCTGCTATGAGAGGAAACGGGTAGACTGTCCATGCTTCAGGTTCCCATGTAGGATGAATTTATGTCCTAATCACACATTTGCTCAAACAACCCTTTTACTACTTTCAATCTAAGCAGCTGAGAGAGAAAGATCATGGGTTGCCATCCCTGGGCCAGCATGGTAAGGGGAGCCAGGGTCTATTTACCTCTCTCCATCCTAAAAGTCTTCCCAAGTTCTTGGACTACACCGCCTTGCCCCAATGCCAGCACCTCATTTGTTTCTTCCTTAAATGAATTTCCGTTCCAAAGGTGCATACCCTTTCCCAAATACGACAGTAGTCCAGCCTACCATTTTGATTTCATGTTCATAATATTTATAGAACATCGATATCATCCCCACTTGAATAGATCCAGAGATATGGGCTAGAATAGATCATGGCAGAACTGGGACCTCAAAGCGAGTCTCCGGCTCTTGGTCCAGCGTTTCCCCCACCCTGTCTCTGCCTCCTGGGCTAAGCCAGGCCTTTTTCAGAGCCCTGAGAAGCCCAAGTTGGCTGCCTCCTGCTGGCAGAGAGTTCCTGCCAGGCGTTGGGTGCTACTGCTAAAGGAGAAGGAGTTCCAGAAGCAAGAAAGGTGGATTATGCACAGAGCCAGTCTCTGCTTCTATTTTCCTCCCTCATCATGGGAGGAGGGAATGGCTGGCACATTGGAGGTGGGGGTGGGGGACTATGAAAACCAATAATTCATGACAATTGATAAATGTCAGAAAAGTACTTACTCACATTCATTCCCTGAAAGTCTCATTCTCCGTGTGTTCTTATCTGTCTTTCAACGTGGCATTAGTCAGGTGAATTCAGCAAGAAAGACCAACGTTTTAGCCAAATGCTGCGGAGAGAGGGAGTTTGATTTAACTTCATTTTTCCAGCCAGGGCTGGGTCCAAAGCCAGTTTTTCTGACTGGGTTGTTTGCCACACGAAAAGCAAATTCCCAGAGGTTTCTGAGACTGCCGAGCTCCGATGCAAGATGACTGCTGCCACCCACCCGCCCACCCACTCACTAATAAGACAGAACGCCGTCCTATTTTTGGTAACAATTACAGGGCCTCCCGGTGCAAGCAGAAAGCTGTTTATTTTCTGTTACATCACTTCACTTTGCCTTCGAAGGCTGGTCTGCGCTCAGTGTTTTCCTGGTGATGCAAGTCGGCTCTCTCCTCCGGCAGTTGGATCCCTCCCATCTCGCAGCACCTCACAGGTCTCTTCCCCGAGCAGTGCATTGCTGGATCGAGGAGCAGCTCACGAATCAGCTGCAGGTCCCCGTTTTGAAAAGCAGAGATACAGAGGCAAAGGGAAAGGGTGGACTCCTATGTGACCTGATCTCAGAGCAAGACAATCACCAGCTGAATTCCAGAAGCCCTGTTCATGTTTGGGGAGATTTTTCCGACTGCATGGAATCAGAGAGAAGCCAAAGGATGGGAAATGCCTGCATCCCCCTGAAAAGAATTGCTTATTTCCTATGTCTCTTATCTGCGCTCTTGCTGACTGAGGGGAAGAAACCAGCGAAGCCAAAATGCCCTGCCGTGTGTACTTGTACCAAAGATAATGCTTTATGTGAGAATGCCAGATCCATTCCACGCACCGTGCCTCCTGATGTTATCTCATTGTAAGGCCCGTAAGCATTTGCTATCTAATTTACGATTTAAAAATTCCAGCCAGTGTATTTGGGGCTTTGTATGTACTGGTAGAAGGGCATGGAGAGAGAGATTCCTCTCGCACACTTGGCCATTTGACAGTGCTAACATTTTGCTGCATTTAGAGATTTTGATTTTGATTAGCTGCTACGGAACATGCTTAGGTACCCCCCACCCTTGAACATTATTATGAGGAACCTGTAGCAGATTCATTTCCCCAGTTCATCTGGGAAGGAACAGTATGGTACTTCATAAAATAGTGTCAAAATAGTGACTGTTTTTGCTAAACTGGATTAACACAAGGTTTGTTCTGTGTGTGTGTCTCTTTGTGTGTGTCTGTCTGTTTGTTTTCTTTCAGATCCTTTGTGAGATCTGGTTTTACTGAAATCTCAGAAGGGAGTTTTTTATTCACACCATCGCTGCAGCTCTTGTGAGAAATATTTATATCATAACTATTTTTAATATAGCATATATTTGGATAAGCCCTCTAGTAAAACAATCTTGATAGTAATTTTGTTGAATGTGATTATATTTCTGGAGAGAAAAAGATTATCAGTAAAGTGAGAGGTCCAGGGGTTTGTTTGCAGCGTGACACCAACGGTGCAGGTTGATTCTTGCAATGGGAAATTCGCTAACCTGTAATGCTGTCTACTTTCATGGCTATGTATGAAGTTGTGGGAACGTTCCACAATGATTCCAATTTCATTCCACTATTTTACTTTCATTTTTGACTTGGGAACTTTGGTTATTTTGCCCTGGAGTTTTTGAATTAGTCAATACAGAACCCAGCATAACATATGTGCTCAAGATGTTGTCTCCTGGGGATCTGGGGCAGGCTGCTACTCTGTGTGATTTACCATG
>NW_005371274.1:1857739-1881543 GCF_000412655.1 Myotis brandtii
TTCTTTCTAGGTAATTCTGTAAAAGATTCATTCTGGAAAGATTATTTTCTAATCTTATCTAATTTATAATTAGTTCCCTTGCAAGAAGGGAAAGAAAATAATATAGGGTAGTGCAAAGGATTAATCTCTGCTGTTGTGTTTTGAGTTAGCCACGAGGGAACTACATATTCAGTCTATGTCTCAAAATAGTCAAAAAATAATATTTGACTCAGGTCTCCCCACAGGCATAATGTCACATGTACAATTTTTTTTCTAACGTGTAATGTTTGGCTATCGGAGTGCTAGTTCTCAGAGTAGGACCATGTGGAAGTCAAAAGGTCCCCCGTGCTTAGGTGTCAGGCAACAGATCGGGCTGTCGTTAACATGCTTCAGGAGGGAATTGTCGATGAACTGCGTTTTGGTTATCTTAACTGCATGATTCAGGACCCAAGATTTTTTTTTTCTCTCGCCTTAACTGGCCATTTTGGCTGTGTGAGGTTATACATAGAGAGGCAAACAGCATGGTTTTGAAATTAGAGAGATCTGTGTGTAAATGTTATCACCACTTACTAGAAACTAGATTTGAATCTTGTGCAAATGACTAAATCTCTCTGAGCCTCAGTCTCCTCATCTGTAAAATGGAAGTGATAACACATTAAAAGATTGTTATCAGAGATAAATAAGATTTTAGTAGATAAAATGTTTGGCATAGAGTCAAATGGTTACACATTTTTAAAAAATCTTTATTGTTCAGATTATTTGGTTACACATTTTATAAATGGTAGGGTTTTAAATGTTTACATAAAGCCAAAAAATCCCTTGATATATTGTTTTGTCTATATGAAATGCCAAAACTGGTTTGATTACTTTATTAATTCACAGATATGATCAGGTGTTTTGATATTATGTAACAGTGTTGGCTAATGCCCTTCTACTAGCTAATGTCTTTGAATGATTAACAATTAGTAGAATATTCCTAAGGGATTTATGTGTTTGATTAATGGCTAGTGATATGATTAGGGGAAGCATTAGCACATTGAACAAACCCCAAAAAGATAGTTTTTAGCACTTAAAGTATCAAAGTCTCCAATGCTGAGATCCTTTCATACAATAAGAATTGATTGTATCTGAGAAAGTGATAAATTGTGCTGTTGTTCATTTTTTAAATAAATAAATGGCTCATTTAAAAAGCATCCCTTTTGCCCAGGCTGCGTGTGGCCCATTGGTTGAATGTTGACCTTTGAACTAGGAGATCACAGTTTGATTCCCAGTCAGGGCACATGCCCAGATTACAGGCTCAATTCCCAGTAGGGGATGTGCAGGAGGTAGCTGATCAATGATTCTCTCTTATTATTGATGTTTCCATCTCTCTCCCTTCCTCTCTGAAATCAATAAAAATATATTAAAATTAATAATAATTTTTTAAAAATAAAAAGCATCCTTTTGATGAGCTAGGGCACCTCTCCCCCCATACCCCCCACATCCCTGGATAGTTAAATAGATAAGTCTTTAAAATTCAAGAAGTGTCAGTCAACACATACTCCTGATATTCCTACACTAGATGGACTTCAGCTCTGACACCGAAAGCCTGAATTGATCAACCTAATCAGTGAGCACATCTCCACTCTGCTTTTGCTGGGTGGACCAGCCTCGGCAAGCACAGATGCTGGACAATGTTATAGAAATAGTTCCCGGCTGCTGCAGGGTAATGTGATTACACGTATTTAGAATCACAGAGGGAAGCCAAGGAACTGGTTTTTAAATAGCCCACACATAGTGTGTGCCATGCCCCTGTGTCCCATGCTCCGAGTTCCTATGGAACATTCCAGCCCTTATTTCTGAAAGCAGTTCAGGTTTCAGAAATAACAAAAGGGAGAGTAATTCCTACCCTGTAGGTCCTTACTTAACTCACATTGGCTAACTTCCACGTGACAGATTTATGCTGGGGCTGATCTTATGCAGAATGGCCAGGGGTCAAAGTTTGTCTCTAATCTCCAGGACCCTGTTTCTGAAAGATTTTGCTCCCATTCTTCCTGCCCGGTGTCCTCTGCTTCCTCCCATCTTTCCTGAGGAAATAGTAAGCTCATTTTCACTGAAGAAATAAACGCTAAGGCTCCAAATGTGAACTGCACCGTAATCATAGCAGTGGTGGATATGGATAGTTCACAGACAAAGAGAGTTCTGTGACACAGAGCCATCTAGTGCTCTGAAAACCCGCTATGGGCTGCCAACCCCCAGTAGGACAAGATGACCAAGGGGCCCTAATTTGCCTTTGCATGACTTTTGCCATTGCTTGGAGTTTGCAATGAATTCTAATAGCATTTGTAATAGATTACCAAACTGACCTGTCATATCCTGCAAAGTGATAAACCTCAGAATCAATTCTGCTTGATTGACATACAAAGTCAATTGGTTTCTTGCCTGTTGTTGAGCAGGGAAATGTCCCATTCCCATCACCCACCCTAACAATCTGATAAATTCATTATGGCCCCAAATGCTTTTTCAGACCTTCTGTAGAGACATGATGAGAAGTACTTTTGGAAATGTCAGCCTGGGGTACTGAGGGAAACAGTTCCTCCTTAAATTGCACACAGTGTCTGGGGAGAAGATCCTGATAGGCCGTGGCTGACAGTGTGTGTGGGAGAATAACAACAACAAAAAGCTGACACTTAGTAGAGAGAGGAGAGAAGGAATAAAATTATCCAATAAAAATTTATCAGATTAGTTGTATAAAACATATATTTTTTAAAATATCTAATTTATTATTTTAAACAACCTTTTCCAAGAAAATGCAATTTCATTGATGTTTTCCACAGGGCAGGTTGTGAAACATACCCAGTGAGAACAATTATTCATCCTAGTTTGCTTTTCGTGATAGGGAGTGATGCTTGTAATGAATGCAATTTACAGAAATGAATGTGTTTTCACAATTACAGTCCTGTTCTTCTCAACTACAGACTGAAATCCCCAATGATACATACTCATTACAGAAGTAAAATTCAAATTTAAGAGTACAAAATGTGGCCACTTTGCCATTTGTTTATAACATTTTTAGTAACATAAATGCCTCCAACTCTTAAGAGAGTTCTAGCCCTAGCTGGTTTGGCTCAGTGGATAGAGCATTGGTGTGTGGACTGAAGGGTTTCGGGTTCAATTCCAGTTAACCTGGGCATATGCGTGGGTTGCAGGCTCGATCCCCAGTAGGGGGCCTACAGGAGGCAGCCGATAAATGATTCTCTCTCATCATTGATATTTCTATCTCTCTCTCCCTCTCCCTTCCTCTCTGAAATCAATTAAAATATATATATATATAAATTTAATAAAAGAAACATTTTTTAAAAGAGAGAGAGAGTTCTATTTGCAGGAAGTAAATTACAGGGCTGGTGCTGGTAAGATGCTTTAAAAAAAATCTGCACTGCTGAAACCGGTTTGGCTCAGTGGATAGAGCGTCGGCCTGTGGACTGAAAGGTCCCAGGTTCGATTCTGGTCAAGGGCATGTACCTTGGTTGCGGGCACATTCCCAGTGGGAGATGTGCGGGAGGAGCTGATCGATGTTTCTCTCTCATCGATGTTTCTAACTCTCTATCTCTCTCCCTTCTTCTCTGTAAAAAAATCAATAAAATATATTTTTTTAAAAATCTGCACATAAAAATTCAGTGTGACCAGAAAAAAATTTCTATTTATTCTAATAAGATTTTATCTCATTTGAAGCAATAGAACTGACCCCTCTGGGGAGAAATTTTATTTATTTTTTTATTAATCCACAATCAACGTAAGTTCATAGTCCATAAAATATCAAAACTGAAAATAAATCGGGGTTTTGTACGTAGCAGAGCAGCTCCCTCGCTGCGATCTATTGAAAGTCAGCCCTCGACACAAGGGTTTGTAAAAAAAAGAAGATTAAAAAAAAATTTTTTTTCTAATTTAAAAAAAACCTGAAAATAAAAATGTTAACATGAACAAGATAAATAATAAATCCATCCTTACTAAAGTTTTATACTTTAGTCCTTCAAAATATAATTTGTCCAGGTAAAAATATCCATGGCCTATCTCACCTTTATAGGAATTAGCCTCTTTTTCTATTTCTCTTTATATTACAAATATAAGACAAATGTAACACTCTTCAATGACTACTCAAGCCAGACCTATTGGCTAAGAGGGCTTCTAGAGGAATTATTAGCTTCTTATGGATGAGCATACCTCAGTTTGTGCAGAGCTGATGCCCCCACAGACCAAGAAGTACAACGGACCAAGAAGTAAAAATTTTAATCATCTAGGCTGTTTTGTCTACAATTTTCCCAGTGACCCATAGCTTTGATTTTTAAATTTTTAAAAAATATATGTTTTTACTGTTTTTTTAGAGGGCGAGAGAGAGAGAGAAACATCAATGTGAGAAAGAAACATTAATTGGTTGCCTCCCACATGTACCCTGACCAGGATCAAACCCACAACCTGGATATGTGCCCTGACCAAGAACTGAACTGGTGACCTTTCAGTGCATGAGACAACCCTCAACCAACTGAGCCATGCTGGCCAGGGCTGATTTTTAACTGTTTAATTAATTGTAACTGTGCAAACTAGCCCTGTACAATAGATGTTTTCTCTGAAAGTAATTCATTCTCTCAATTCTTCAGGCAAGAAACTTAGGAGTTACCTGTCCCTTCTCCCTAACTGTCCACTTCCAACTGGACAAGTCCCCTCTGAAACAGCAGGAGAATCTGTCACCTCCTCTGCACCTGAGGGCCATGGCCCTAACTGAGGCTGCACTCATTGTGTCACAGGCTGTTGTGGGAGCTTCTGCACTGGTCTCCCTACTTCCGGTTCCCATCCTACCCACTTCCTTAATGTTACCCTCCTGAAATACAGATCTCATCATGTCACCCCCATGCCTTGAAGCCTTTAATGGGTTCCTAGAAACAGAATGTCTGAACACCTGATTTGATATGAATAGAATTTGGCTATTTGTCCAGAGTCCTCTCTGACAATATTGACACCACATACACACACACACACACACACACACACACACACACACCAAGATCAAAACAGACTAAAGTACCTAATTCCCTGGCTTCTGTTTTCTCAAGTTCGATGGGCTTAGCTGATGTCTCTAGTACTTTCTGTCATTTTGGAGCTATTTGTGCCTTATCTGCCTGTGTCTCTCATGAAGGATTACCTAGTGCTAAGCTCCTAGACAAGAGCCTGGATATTGTAAGCCTAGACCTTGCTAACCACATACAGGGCGTCCCCCGCAAAATGTATAAACAGGTTAACAGCTGATAGCTCAATTTTGAAAATGAAATGTATTTTAATAAACATTGCCTTTGTAATTATTCAAAGTGGGGACATATTATACATTTTTGGGGACACATTATATTTGTTGAATTCAATCCATGTTTCACAGATTTTATACTAAAACTCCTGTTTTTCTATCAGTAGATAGTCTTGGTTGTGTTCACACTCCTATGTTTGGTTTTTGCTCTTCTATTTCATAGAAACTAATAGTTTAGAGGTTGGAAAGTGGTCTGAACCAAAAAAATGCGAGAAGATATTTGCTTATTACATTATGGCATCAAACATCTTAGAGATTTCCAATGTGTCAGAACTTAGAAGGCAAGGTCCAAAGTCTGTCCTTAGACCCACTGGTGGAATCTTTTTTTGTCCCACTCTGACTTCCTTTATGCTTTTGACATGTAAAAATATCATATTTAGGCTCTTAGGTTCTTTTTGTTAAAATTGAACTTACTGGGGTAACTTTAGATAATACAATTATATAGGTTTCAAGTGTACAATTCTATAATACATCAGCTGTATATTGTATTGTGTGGTTAGCCTCTTAGGTTCTTCATTTGATTTTGGAGGCTGACTAGTCTCTCCTATGAAGAGTAGAATTCCCCTCTCTCCAATCTGATAGGACATCCTACGGGAAATGCTGGTTAAGTAAGCATTATGAAGATGAAAAAAATTTGATTAACACAAGGATAATTTCCTTTTTGACTTAATTATACTTGCTTAGATAAAACAAGTACTTATTCGCTGGTTAGCTGCAAGCAGTAACAAAATGAAATCAAAAGCTTCTCATTTCAGCAAACACATTTGGGGTTCCACTGTGCAACAAGTACAGCGCTGGGCTTTGTGAAGGACACAAAGATAAGTGGCACCTTTCCCTCCCACCTTGATATGACAGCTCTCAGCTGGCAGTGATCTCTAAAAGGGTAAATTATGTTCTGCCTGTATTGGAAAGTACTGTAAGGTAGTCTTGATAAGCTATCTTGTTTTGTTCAAAATGTTATTCAGTTGAATGGTGGTGATGGCAGTGCTTGCCAATTATTGATCCTGCGGCTGCAATAGGCTACAGAATGATTGTAAGGGCTTTACAGTGACAGCTGTGGTATCAAAATGACTAACCCTAGTGAGCCAGCAATGTGGCAAGTAGCAAAGAACACAGGTTTTTGTGGTCAGATAAACATGGGTTCAAATCCCCACTCTAGTTCTTGATTTTAGATGAGCTTAACCAAGTCCCATTATCTGTATCTACAATATGGGGAATAACCATAGTACCTACTGCATAAGATTACGGTAAGAATTATATGAAAAAATACATGTAAAGTGCTTGGCACAGTTCCTATAACTTGATAAACATTCGCTTTCATTATAATATCTGAAGATCACTTTAATTTGAACGACCGTAACATCAAATTAGCACCTGATCATGTAGGCTGGGTTTGCTTACAATCCCAAATTGATATTTTTGCTGTTCCACACGTAGGTATCCATCAGAACCTGCTAAGAAATCTTTCCTTCAACTACTTCTCATGGGAAAACATAAACTATTTACCTTTTGGGGGTAGAGGGAAAAGGGCTGAAATAAAACAACTGGCACCACATTTTGTAAAACAGATCAAATGTTGTTTACAAGATTAGCACTGGCCAGTCTTCAAATGAGTGGTTCTGTGGTAGGGTAGTAAAGGCCTGAACTAGAAATCATGAGAGATGGGATTGAAATCCAGTCCAGACACTAATGGGCTGCGTGACCATGGGTTGGTCACAAAATATTCCTGGGCCTCAGATGTTATATGTGTAAAATACCAGAGCTAGATTAAATTATGGTTCTCAAATACCAATGGGGACTGGAGTGATAAGGTAAATGAAGGAAACAGCTGAGTATAAGACAATAGAGAATGGTAGTGACTACAATAAGCCAGAGAAGACATGTCTTATCTAAAAATGACATCCTCGCACAGGGAAGTGGCTCAGTTGGTTGAGCATCATCCTGTGTACTACAAGGTTGCTTGTTCAATCCCCAGTAGGGAAAAGTACAGAAGGCAACCAATCAATGTTTCTCTCTCTCTCTCTCTTCCCCCCCCCCCTCCCCTCTAATGTCCTTAGGTGAGGATTAAATACATAAATAATAAATAAATAATAAAAATAAAAATGGCATCCTCAGGCCCCAAACGATTATTGCTGATGAGAATGTGGTACATGAACATGAAGCCATATTTTCCTAATTTTCAAGGGAAGGCAGAAATCTGGAAGCAGATTTTGAAACAGGATAAAGACCAAACAAAACATAAGTTGGCATCTGAGAGCTTCACATTTAATTAACTACGGTCTCTTCCTAGCTTAAAATTCTATTTCACAAACAGTTACTATAATATAATATAGGAAAATGGTCTTGTTAAGGAAATGGACACAATTTATTGTATCAATTCTAACAAACCAGTAAATTAGATTGTTAATTGGAAATTTTTCATAATATGAAATTGGCTATTACGAAGTTATTATTATTTTTTAAAATAGTTTTTATTGACTTCAGAGATAAAGGAAGAGGGAGGGAGAGATAGAAACATCAATGATGAGAGAGAATCACTGATCAGCTGCCTCCTGCATGCCTCCCACTGGGGACCAAGCCTGAAACCTGGCATGTGCCCTCGACTGGAATGGAACCTGGGACCCTTCAGTCTGCAGGCCGATGCTCTACCACTGAGCCAAACTGGCTAGGGCACGAAGTTATAAAATAATAATGTACTTCCCAATTTCCCAAGCATTGGGACTTTACCGGGACTTCTACATGGTGGTTGATGATAACACAATGTTTCAGTATCTCTCCCACAGGGCAAGGGGTGGAAAGGAAATGTTGGGCCCATTTACATGGCAAGATGGCAGGTGTCTGCCTATGCACAATGTTATTAAAAAGCAATGAGACTTTAAAAAGCTAAACAGGTTAGCATTTATATGTACAAAGAACTCTTGACTTACAGAGAACTCCTTGTAGGAGGCCATAGATTCTTCCACCTGTACTTCTGTGGCTACCATTTCTAGATCCTTCCTTGAGAATTGTCTTCACTGCCAGTATACAAGCCATGCAATTTTTTAAAGCAGTGAAGTTTCGTTAGAGGGCATTTGTCATTTTTATATTGCCTGATGCTAAGCACTTTATATATCTTGTCTTTTCTTTCTCCATCACAATAACCCTGCGATGGGGTTTGATTATCTCCATGTTGAAGGTAAAGTACTGAGTCCTAGACGAGTTAAGTAACCTCCTCAATGTCACATCCCTAATAACTGGCAGAATGGGGCTTAAATCCACATCCTCAATTTAACCACGTCTATTTCCTCTTGAACAAGAGTCACTAGGCTTGACTTTGCATAGTTTTGTCCCCAAAATCAATTTCCCTTTCAAAGGGTCAGCCTCTGCCACTAAGGAGGGTATTCAGGAGAATGTGTCCTGATTCCTGCGGACAGTTACTGAAAAGGAGTTTCAAAAGCCCTTTCAAAGAGTTGGAGCGTTGCTGGCAAGAACATGTGGTTTCCCTAGGACTCAACTCTCATTTGTATGTGTAAGCTATGGTCCCAGGGGCGGGGGGGGGGGGGGAAAGAGAGGTAGGGAGGGAGGGGAGATAGACAGAGAGAGAGAGGGAGAGACAGAGAGAGGGGAAGAGAGCAAAAGAAAAAGGACTCATTTACTTTAAAGTTACACCTTAGGCCAATGTTTTCTAACCTTGTGTCCCATCAAACAGTTGTCTTGAGAGAAAAGAGTTTTATGCTCACATAAATTTGGAAAACTGCACATTCTCTCTCTGCTTGGCTATGAACCTTGGCATGGAAAAGGATCTGGACTTATTTTATGTTGTTTCGCTTTTCTTAAAATCCCATAATATAGGTTCTGTGGACTACACTTAGGGAATCTATGCCTTTGGTAGTCATTTTATTTATTGGCTTAATGATTTATACTTCACCTGTTCTAGAAAGTCTTGCTAGCAGAGCTTAAGGCAGGTGGAAAGAAACCCATCCTAAAAGCTACCTTAAGCCATCTATCTCCACACAAGGAGTAACTGGCACTTCGGTTAGTGCGGGTTCGTTAAGTGTGGTATCGGGAGCTCAGGCCTCACCACCAGGCTGTCCACCTGGTTAAGCAGCTCGGCACACACCAATTCTTTGGGGACCTCCCAGTGGATGCTCCATCTTTAGATGGACGTAGACTCTCACTGGCAGCCCATTCATTAGGAAAAAGACCCCTGAGCTTAAATAGACAATCTCACTGTTTTTGTATGGGGTGGGTTCCATCACAGCTATTTCCCAGACAGCTAAACCAGCATTTCCCTGGATGCATTCCATGGAATATTCGTTTTATGTAAAGCTCAAAGATAAAAGGGTCCCATTTTCCATAAGACTGGGAAACTGCATATTTAGTTTCCTTCTGAAGAGTCTCGTTTTACTTAAGGATAGAAAGATGCGAGTAAGTAAGAACCTCAATTAACTTCACTTTTCCCAAATTAATTAATTATTTCATGTAAAACCTTTCTACCCCCAAAGATCTTGCATTCCAGGGCATACACTCTGGGACTACTGGGCAAGGCTCTTCTAGATTTGCAGCGGATTCGGGGCCGATCTGATGGGACTAAAAAGAGGAAGCACAGACTTGCCCAGGACTGTTCCAGCCACCCTGGGAAGAGCATGCCTGAGCATAGGGTCCCAGCTCTGCAGTTACAAGCTTCATACTACCTTACCTCTCTCACCTCAGTGGAGAATATAAAACCTACAGTATAGTGTTCACTTGAGGCTTTGAATGAGAACTCAGATCCTCAGAGGTGGTAAGCTGCTAAGGATGAGGCATAGTACAGAACAGGTTCTAGATAAAATTGAAGTCCCTTCTTGGTGTTTCAGGACCAGGGCGATGCAGATTGAATTTTTACAACACTGGGAGACGGGCTGTTTACTAGCAGTTATGCCAACTTCTAGAAAGGAAAAGTTTGACTGCCCTGGGATGAGAGGTAATAACTAAAAGCAAAGAGATAGGGCCATACTCAGATCTTTGCTGGTGGACATGCCAAGAATAGTTGTAAGGGAATCTTTGCAAATCTAACACCTACATTCTCATCCTGGCCCTGCTGCTGACATGGGTTAAGTCATTTAACTTCTGCAGGGCTCACTTTCCTCACCTAAAAAAAGAGGAAATGAACTATATATCTCTCTGGGGTGCCCCCACCTCAGATTTATGTGGAGCTAAAAGTAAGATTATTTATTCCCCATCAACCCAGGTTGAAGAGGTGGTAGTAGACTTAAAGATCAGCTGAATTACACTGAAAATGTTTTTCAAGGATCAGAGTCAAAAAGAACTGTGAAGCAATGTGCTGCTGTGTGATGCTTTCCATTTTAATGCTTTCCTATCTTGAGAGCATATCTTTAAATATTCAAATGTAAATTATTCAAGTTATTCCCACAGCACCTGAACTTACTGTGCACATTTAACTAAAGTCATCAGCCTATTATTAATTATCATTCAACCATCCCTATTCTTTTGGAAAAAGGAGGATATTAGTAACAACCAAAGTGAATCATTCAGGCAGAGGCAACTCTAAACAAGTTGGCAAGCCCTCTAGCTGTGCCCACAAATATTCCAACAGCTTAACCTGTGCATCTTGCTCTTATCTACATATAAATGCACATATAAACATACAGACACACATATGTACCTGGAAGTATGCACACTCACGTTTATTCACACTGCCCGTGGTTGCCAATTCCATGGTGGTGCCTATCACAGTCCCCTTGGGCAGGTGACAGTCTTACTGAACCATTTCCCTAGCAGTAAAACTAAAGTCCTTCACTGTATCTAGAGTTCATCCAGCCCTGACATTTCATGTCAATCTGCTTAGATATTCTTCGGCAGAAGCACTGGAGACAGGCTCATATACATCATCTCATGCAAGTCTTAAAAATCTTCCAGGAAGTCTTTTTGTTATTATAATACTTATTTTAACAGGTGATGAAATATATTCACCTACTTAATGCATCATGTGCATAATAAGTGGCAGCTACAAGCTTAGAAACTAGATTCTTTATTCTATATCTAATCAATGCAGTCTTCAGTGACAGCATGGTGCTCACTCTTCTCTTCTTCATCCAGAATGGTCCTCACTGAGGTGGGAGGGGAGAGGATATTGTATGGGACAGCCCCCTAAATTATCTCCCCTTCTTAGACAGGAGAATCTGCTTTGGGTTGGAAGACAGGATACAGCCCACACATGGGCCAATGACAATTCTGATGGTAATCAAGATGTCACAGATGACTAGACAGAATTTAAAGAAGTGGGTGTCGTTAGAGCCATGGGACCCTGGCGTGACCATTTGAGCAGTCCGATTTGAGACAAAGAGAAATTTTATCAGCAAGGTTACCATTCTCATGCAGCCATCTATAGACTTACCACTCCCCATGCAAAGCCCATAGCTACTATTCCAGGAATGAAGCCCACAACGCTGCAAGTAAAGAATCATGCATCTCTCAAGTTAGAAGTGACCTAAAAAGTTATCTAGTCTAGACCTTTGATTTGACGATATAGAGAGGAGGAGTGAAGTGCTCAAGGCCACTCAGAGGATTCATGGCCATGTGGGAATTATAACCAAGGCTACCTGGTTCCCTCTTCAGAGTGCTCCTTCCTAGTCCCTAGAAGAGGTGAGAAGCAGGGTAGGAAAGTGATTCAGTGACCAATCAGGACACGCATGTGCTTGTCCAGTACTTTCACTTCTGTGGACCCCCATCTCTGGCCTCTCAGCTGGATGATGGGCAGCTTTAGCTTTGACCTCCTTCTGATGTAGCTGGATCCTCATTCTCTGTCCTCTGCTCCCCAGGCATAGAATATAACCAGAATCCCTAAGGTTGAGAACAGGTACCAGTATTGTTAAAGCTCACCAGGTCATTCCAGGTGTGACCAAGATTGAGAAGTACTAGAACACAGATCTAGAGGGCTCCCTGCTCCAGCTTTCACACACACTTCCCTTTTGCACACACATCTCCTCCACATTGTGCTCTCTCCTAAGTGTGTCTTGTACACACTTCTGCCTGACATGGATTTAACTTAACCCAACGGCATCCTTTCTATTCAGCCCTTCTGCCAGCTGGATCTATCTCTGCTGATTCCTAAACCCCATGAAGGGACTCATCTTTAGTCCAACTCATCTTTTTGACCCAGGCTACTTGGGCTATGCCATGCTGACCAACCTCAGAATTAGCTACTCTGGGTAAGAAACTGAGTCCTTTTTGCCCTAATAATCTGAGGAGAGAGACAGAGGTTGTATGGTATAAAACACAGCTACCTGGGCTGCCCCAAGTCTATTGTTTGTGCAGATGGGATGGAGTGGGCACAGTTTTTCTTAATAGGGACTGTGGGATTCTTTAACATATCTGAAACAAAAACAAGTCATAATATTGAAATCAAACATATTCAGAAGAATCCATAAAATATTAAGGATCAGAGTTTCATCCACTTTATAGGACATGTGCTTGTTGAGTCTTTTTAGCTTTACAGAGGATAAGAAAATGGATAGCCCACTCAACTAATTTAGAATGCATGTATAATTTTACACATCCTTATCCATGGAATCCTTGTCCACAGAAAACCACAACTGAATTTAGAATTGAAGGACTGATATTCATTATTATCTCAGACAAAGGGAAAATTTTTCACTTTTTTAAGAAAACTTTTTATCGAAATATCATATACATAAAAGTGCAGGCCTGGTCTGTGTGGCTCAGTGGTTGAGTGTCAACCTAAGAGCCAGGAGGTCATGGTTCGATTCCCAGTCAGGCTAGATGCCAGGGTTACAGACTCGATCCCCAGTGTGGGGTGTGCAGGAGGCAGCCAATCAATGATTCTCTCTCATCATTAATGTTTCTATCTCTCTCTCCCTCTCCCTTCCTCTCTGAAATCAATTAAAAAAATAAAAATAAAGAAAAGTGCATATACCCTAAGTATACATCTCAACTTTTAAAAATTAAAACTTCATATTTTTAGAGCAGTGCTAGGTTCACAGAAAAATTGAGAAGGCTTAGAGATTTCCTATATACCCCCTACCCTGACCCATGCATAGCCTCATCCATTACCAACTTCCCCCAGCAGAGTGATAGATTTGTTACAATTGGTGGACCTACATTATCGCCCAGAGTCCATAGTCTATATTGTGGTTCACTCTTGGTGTTGTACATTCTATGGGTTTGGACAAATGTATAATGACATGTATCCATCATTATGGTGTCATACAGAGTATTTTTACTGCCCTAAAGTCCTCTGTGCTCTGGCTATTTAACTCATCCCCTGCCATGATTTTTCAATAAAGTGAACATTCTTATAACCAGCACCCAGAAACCAAACATTACAACTATTGCCAAAGACTCCCTTTGTGTCTCCTTCTAGTTACTACTTGCCTCCTAGGGTAACCACTATCCTAACTTCTGCCAGCATAAATCAGTTTTGCTGGGTTTTGTTGCTTATATAAATATTATCTTATAGGTCCTATACTATTGGAGATACTTTATTGTGCTGTGTTTTCTTTCCCTGGACTTAAATTTGTGGAAGTCATCCATATTTTTGTATGTAGTTGAAGTTTTAACCAGAGGTTTAATCCTTGAAATCTAGTTCAATGAACATTATTCAGCCAGAAACTGTGCTCAGGGCTGGGGACACAAAAGCAAATAAGGATAAGTCCTTGCTCTAAGGAACATTCAACCTAGTAATGTGGTAATGCCCAGAATTTAATGTAGAGTGAATTCCTCTTTGTTTAACAAATATTTATTCAGTATCCATTATGGCACATGTAGTATTATAGATGCTAGGGATAAGCAATGAACAAACAGATAAAAATTCTAGTGGAAATACCTATGTTTTATTTCCCTGACATGCGTGGGCAGGTTCTGCCCACTAATATACATTTCCCACTCTGTTTTACATCTGATTCAACATAAGGGGAACTAGTGAGAGAAGCTATTTCTTCTGGTGACTTGAAGTGCATGATTATGAAGTTGCTGGTCCACCCACGGGATAGTTGGCAAACCAATGAGCATGGGAAGTATTTCTCTGTATCTATTTCTGCCTTATTCCATTCTCTCCATCCCTGATGCTGTCTGTACAGAATAAAATGAAAATCTGGAGCCTCAGGAAGTTTTTGGATGTTAGCTTATCTTGGAGTAAAGGCACGTAATCTTGTTTTACAGAACCATGAAGTAAGAGGAGGCAATTGCCAAAGTTGTGACTAAAATCATACACACTTGAATTTGTTTTAATAACTAAGGGCATCTAAAATGTATGACTATTCATCAGTGTTGACTTTTCAGTGGTGAATTACTTGAGTATAAAGCTATGACACCAGAGGGAGGAAGGTAAAAGAGAATACAACATCACTCCAGGATTGATAATTTAGGAAGAAGTGCAAGAGATCATCTAGTTTTGTTTGCTTGGTTCATGTTTCCCCCCATTTTTATGAAAAATTTCAAGCATATAAGCATATAAAAAGTAGAGACAGTAAAGTTCACTTCCGTGTACCCATTTTTCAGCTTCAAAAATTATCACCTCATGCTCAATTCACCTCTAAGCCACTGCTGTCTCCTCCCCTGATTATTTTGAAGCAATTCCAGATATCAAATAAGTTATTCATAAATGTTCAGAAAGTGAGGTCTCCTCCTTTTAATCTCATTAGTTAACAGGCTCAGAGAGATGAAGTCACTAAACTAGTTAGTGTGTGTTATTTTTAATCGCTAGACTACAAAAGTAAAGGTCAAAAATATAATAACAGAGAATATTGAGCTTTTAATAGTACAATTAAACAGTATATATGAGATGTGAATTGTCAAATCATATCTAACATCTGGTCTGTTCCATGATCATGGTCACATTTTGGACAATAGTTACAGGTGGAATATGAAATTCCCCTGCACAAGAAACTTCACATGTAGACCGAATGTCATTTGAACCCATTATAAATTTGTCATCAGTACATTTAAAACCTTATTTTTCATTTGTATCAATACTTTATCTAATGATTTCCAGAAATTAATGCTCACTCTAAAAATCAAAAACCCGCTTCGTGTTGTTTAGCCTATGATCACCTCTTTTAAGCCTCCCATTCAGAAAATTGGCAAGTTTTCCAAAGAGTTCGACAGGGTGTGAGGACTGCTGGTTCATGTTCCCTTTCATTGGTAATTTTGAAACCAAATCCCTGTGGATTTTGAAATTGCAAATAAATTTGTTGAAGTTAGTGTTCTTTTCAACTATTTAGTAATAAACTGGATCTAAGACTCTTCCTACACCTCATTATTTCACACCTTCAGCCTGTTCTATTTTTAAAGTTTATTTATTAATTTTTTAAATTTATCTTTATTGTTGAAAATATTACAGATGTCCCCTTTGGGTTTTTTGTTTGTTTCTTTCTTTTTCCCCATTGACCCCCTCTCCCCTGCATCCACTTTTCCCAAGCCTTCACCACACTATTGTCTGTGTCCATGGGCTATGCATATATGCATATACATTCCCCAGTTAATCTCCCACCCCCACCCCCACCTTCCCTCTGAAATTCCTGTTCTATTTTCATAGAAGGAGGTTAGTTGATGTTCATTGAGCCAGTGTCAATGGCTCATCTAAGAGATATCATAGCAGCTTAAAACCCAGCAACACCATTGTTTGGGCTGGTCAGAATGTTCCAGAAGTTTTTAGGGTAAAGGAAAAATTCCTAGTGTTTTTTTTTTTATGAAAATGTATAAAATGTTGATTTGGCTGTCATAGTGCCCAAATTGTATCTCAAAAAGTTACCGAGTGCATGTGACATCCATCACTGTGAGGAGTGGGCCACAAAGCCCGCCTTCCTGGATGAGCATTTGGTGAGGAGATAATTGGGGATTTTTTAAAAAGCTACAAAAAATACCTAAATAAATAACACTTTAGAAGGCAGACATAAGACATTTTTCTGTACACAACTCCCACTCGTTTCTTTGAGAGATAAAGCAGCATAAATTGACAATCTGTCAGTTTAACCATTTTCATTGTGTACTTTTTCTGGGCAGGTTATTCACATCGAACTCCTTTGATGTGATCAGTGATGATGCTTTTATTGGTCTTCCACATTTAGAGTATTTGTAAGTAAAAACAACAACAACATTTTTTAACATAATGATTCAGGACAAGTGCTCTCAGATTTTTACAGCTGTCCATTGTTTGGGCTGGTCAGAATGTTCCAGAAGTTTTTAGGGTAAAGGAAAAATTCCTAGTGTTTTTTTTTTTTATGAAAATGTATAAAATGTTGATTTGGCTGTCATAGTGCCCAAATTGTATCTCAAAAAGTTACCGAGTGCATGTGACATCCATCACTGTGAGGAGTGGGCCACAAAGCCCGCCTTCCTGGATGAGCATTTGGTGAGGAGATAATTGGGGATTTTTTAAAAAGCTACAAAAAATACCTAAATAAATAACACTTTAGAAGGCAGACATAAGACATTTTTCTGTACACAACTCCCACTCGTTTCTTTGAGAGATAAAGCAGCATAAATTGACAATCTGTCAGTTTAACCATTTTCATTGTGTACTTTTTCTGGGCAGGTTATTCACATCGAACTCCTTTGATGTGATCAGTGATGATGCTTTTATTGGTCTTCCACATTTAGAGTATTTGTAAGTAAAAACAACAACAACATTTTTTAACATAATGATTCAGGACAAGTGCTCTCAGATTTTTACAGCTGTCTGACAAAAATGTTATAACCTATTGCAGATTCATAGAAAACAACAACATCAAGTCCATTTCAAGACATACTTTCCGGGGACTAAAGTCATTAATTCACCTGTAAGTATGAAAGTTGCTATTACTTCTTAAGTTTGCTAATAACCTGTGGTTAAAGTGAGCACTTTGTGGGTATCCACGAACATTTAAGAAACCCAAACAATTTCTCTCCATGCACATTTGTATCTCTTCATGCACACTTGTATTAGCCAGTGTGTGTCCAGGAAATTGACTGCTATTAATATGATGAGTCTAAACCAACCATATTTAGGAAAACAATCTAATGCAGGGCAATTGTGTGACTAAAATAACTTTCTTATTATCTAAATCATTATTCACTTCATGGATAATTATGGGTTGATTGTATAGCTTAATTTGATATTTTGCTGATTTCTTTTTCTGTATATGCCCTGACTTTATATATATTTAAACATATATTATAACCACAGGCAAAGTGTACACAGTACCTGACAACATGTTTATAAATTGAAATATTTAATTATTCAATGGGTGATTAGAGGCTGTTGTTCTTAACAGGAGGCAATTTTGCTTCCTAGGGAACATTCAGCAATAGCTAGAGACATGTTTGGACATGTTTGGTTGTCAAGCCTGGAGGGTGTAACTGCATCTAGTAGATGGAGGCGGCGATACTTCTAAATATCCTACAGTGCACAGAACAGCCCCCACAACAAAAGATTCTACAGCCTAAAATGGCATTGTGCTGAGCTGAGATGGAGAAATCCTGACCAACATGAACCAAATAACTTGTTTCTCCTGGCCTCCCTGCCCCCTTACACACACACACACACACACACACACACACACACACACACTCACATACACACAGATGTAATCTTCAGAAAACTAGAAGGTCATGGGAAGAAAAGACATTAACATTTATAAGTGACTACTATTATATTGGCCATTATGCTTTACATCCTAGTGGACACACTAGGATGTAGGCTCAAAGGGCAGGCATTGTGTCTGCTTTGTTCCCTGCTGCACCTGGGCCTAGAGCAGAGCTGGGAATAAAGAAGGAAGGGAGGGAAAGGAAGAAAAAGAGGGAGAGGAGGGGGAGGATAAAGAAGGGAGGGAATAAGAGGGAGGAAAGGAGCAAAGAAAAAAATCTGTACACACCATAGTGAAGAACATCTATTTGTTTGACTAGAGCCTATTATATCTATCAACTGAAATGGAAATTTAAATTTGACTCATAATGATGCCTCTTCTGTAGAGGTATGAAGACCATAAGAAAGGGACATTAGTACAGCATGTACTTAATATTTAGACATTGTTAAGTTCAAGAGAACACCAAAGGCAGCCTTAAAAGAGAGGCATGAATCTTAAGGGTCAAACAGACAGTGCAAGGGAAATCCCACCTCTCTGGCCAGGTCCTGGATATGGGAAAGAGGGATTTATGGGAACAGGTTAAAACTGACTGAGTGAATATAACCCTTAGATCTCTTGTATCTTTATCTAACACTGGGGGTTGACTCATATGGCATTGCCAATATTAGACTGTTTTTGTCTATAAAAATGGCAATGCCATATGATTCATCCTAAATAGTCTCTAGGATGTGCCACACAAAGATGAATAAGATCCAATTCCCACCTGGAGGAGCTCAGTCTAACAAGAGGAATTGGACAAACAAATATGTTCTCTCTGGCGCCTTTGCCCCCGAGTTATTTATTTCTGCTCTTTTCTTATTCTCTCCTTCCTCCCCTCTCTCCTTCCTTCCTCTCTTCCTTCTTTTCTTCCATTTTTTCCTTTCAAGGAGAGATGATGGGTAGAGAGGATTTGAAACCCAAATGTTCCTCTGACTGCTCAGTACATCAAGTTCATTTTCCATTAATTACCACTTATAAATAAATCTGACATTTGTTTGAGCCATTAACTTCCTTTTTTAAGATTTTAGGTTTCAGAGTGCACTTTTCTCAACCTCAGACTAATTCTTCCCAAAGGCAGATATTCAAGCAGTGAGGAACCATCGCCTTGCCCTCTAACCTGCACATGCTGCAGGAAGAGTTTACAAAGCTTTTTCATATTCTTGACCTCATATAGTTTCCTGATGGCCTTAAGAAAGAGACGGAACAGTAGCACTACCCCTGTTGACAAATAAGAGCATGACGACACACTCTGAGTTTAAGGAGCTCCCACTTTAGTAAGCGGTAAAGCCAGAAGTTCCCCAAGGTCTTCACTGAGCCACCCCGTGCCCTCTTCGCCATGTCAGTTGTAGCAGGACCAGAAAGCTCTCAAGCTAGTGGGATCCTTCCATGGCACATGATTTGAGGAGCAACCATGGCTATGGAAGAAAGATAAGATCCTGAAGACAGAGGCCCTACCCTCACTCTTAATTTTCAAAAGCGAATAGTTGGGATTACACATATATTTTAGATCCAAGTAGTTCCCATTCTAGCCTAACATTAAAGCTGCTCTGAGGGACCTATCTGAGCATTTATATAAGTTCAGTTAGCTCCTAAAAAAGCAATGAACTAAAAAAAAAAAGAAAAAGCAATGAACTTATCTCACCTTCTTATACATGTCTCAATAGACTTATCTTCTAAAGAGACATTTATAGACAACTTAAAAATTACTCTATGAACCCCTGCCTCCCAAGCTGGCCCTTTAAAAAGGGAGAGTTTTTTTATATTTAAGTCCTTACAAAGCAAGTCAAATCCTGGGACCCTTTCTCAATTATTTTATTTTAGATACTATCCTAATGTTATATATGATTAACTTAAATGTTTGAATAGTTTATATATTTCAGTAAGGTTTGAATTTTTCTGATGACTGTGTATTACTTTTGAAATCAGGAAAAAAATAATTAAAAAATAGTTGATGGCCAATGATGACAAAATCTCTCAACATTAACTGGTTTCTGTTTATACCCATGAGTTTTTTAGTAATGATTCCCCTGGGCATCCCATAAGTGTCACCATGACTAAGGCTCAATGGAGGCGGGATATTTGCATGCATTTGGGAAAAACTGTCATCAATCTATACATGCTGTGAAGCACCTCCTGGTTGCTCAGCACTGTGGGAGTACAAAACCCATTAACAGAAGCCCCCAAACTAAGGTGCCTGTGTGTTCCCAGTCAGGCAGCATGTCTTCATTTCAGTTTCACAACGACATGCATGTAGAGAGGCAGTGAGATGTCGTGGCTAAGAGGGTGATCTGCGCACCAGACTGCCTGGGTGCAAAGCCTGGTGTTACCCCTTACCAGCTGGAGGACGTCAGAGGTCACTTAGCCTCATTGTGCCTCACATTTCTTATGTGTGAAATGAGGGTGATAATAATCATCTGTAAGAATGGGGGCTGGGAGAATAATGTACTTAGGAGTACCTAGATCCTACGGTTGTTATGAGAGTGAGTTAATTTTTGCAAAGTGCTTAGAGCAGAGCCTGGTATGCAGTAAACTCACTGCCTAACCTCTCTATTGGTCCTCGATCAGGATTCCAAATGCTGCAGTGTATTTATGCCCTTTAAACATTTTGTATGCAATTAAAATAGCTGCACTTTTGAAGCACCACAAATTCAGTGAGACACCAACTCAAATGGAGGATCTGCACTGCGAGGAGTCTGGGAGCACCCAGATGGCCGTGGGCGATGCTTTCTTAGCAGCAGAGCCCAGTGGAACTGAAACAAACGTGCTGTCTGAGCCAGTCTGGTCTGCTTTAGAGAGAAGACTTCCCAGTAGTTTCCATAGTCATTATCAGAGGTTTTCTCAGGTTAACCATGAAAACACCGAAGTGGAGGAATGGTCATTATCTCTGCTGGGAAGGAAAGGCTGCCGTTGAGAATGCTTGAATCTTCTCGGCTGGCTCAAAGCAACTAGATGTTCATTTGGGCAGTTTTCTGGGTGTTTTGAAGAATGTTTCTTAAGTAGACTCTGAATCAGGACCTAGAGCAAGGTGCTTACTTGAAGACACACTTTAAAGAGCTTCCGCATTGCTTTGGAATTATTACCAAGGTGAGGCTAAGAGGAGGGAGGGCACTTTTGGGTCCATATGACATGAGGGTGGGTGACCATGGTAATTCACAGGGCTCTGCACTTTCTCCTGAGCTCAGTGCCTTGGTACAAGGGGCCTCTGCTCTTTTCTTTGTCTAGGTTGGTGCCCTTCCTTTCCTCCTCTCCAACCTGCCCCATTCATTCATTTATTTCAGTATCTATTGAGGGCTTACTTTGTGCCAGGCACTGGGGAGGCAGTGGTAAGAGTCCTTCCAGTAACACTACATAATCATCCTTAAAAAATTAACATTGATGAAATGTTTCTCAAACTTCTCATTGCTTTATCTTCACTCCTATCCCAATCAGTCCTACTCATCCACCCCCTTCAGATATTCCTGTGCACTCCTGCCCTCTATAAAAACCCGTGGTCAGACTCTCCGACTCTTATCTATGGAGCTTAAAGTATTAACTCTCTGAGTATCATTTTATTATTATTAAAGATGAAGCCATATGCCTCCCACAGTGAAAAGTACTATAAAGATGTGATTTTAGAACTAAAATAGAGCCTGGAGATCATTCTGACCAAGTGATCATTCCCTTTGTAGAAAGGGAAACAGCCAGAGCTCAAACCCAGATATGTGATTCCGGGCCCCATACTGTTTGCACCATACTCTGCTGCTGAGTCCAGGGAACCCTGAAGTCAGGCTGACAGGCAGTGGGTCAGCTTGGGCAGTAGCATAGTTTCTTTCCATCATACCATGTAGAAAGTCTTTTTCCCATCAACTCTAGTAGCTACCTCTATGTCCTTGCCTCTCTCTCCCTCGGTATTTTAAGTTTTCTTCCTCTTATTGCTGACAGAAGTCATATTCAGTTTTAATATCCAGCACTGACGTGAACCTTGCCCAGCAAAAAGACTTGCAGAGGAAGGAGCTCTTCCACACCAATCCAGGATTCCACTAAAGGAGACAGAAGAAGATCTTAAGACGTGGGAAGTACTAGACTGGCTCTCTGGACACACTTGTTTTCCACATTAATGCCCCCATGAGATGGGCTTTGTATTAATGATTAAAACAAAATATGACAAAATCTTAACAGGGTTTGCCTCTGCCAGAATAATTATTTTTTTCTCCTTTAAAAATTTTTTTCTTGTACTTTCCAAATTTTATTGAAGTGAAGAATAATAATAGCGATTACATGTTTGTGTTTATAGGTATGTATATATATGTGTACATGTGGTATGTTACACATAGATATAACATAGATATCAGTAAAAGATGGGACATTTAAGAATACAAGGCATAGAGTTCTTTCTACTCAAAAAAGACAGAAAGGTGATTTCATCCTCCTGAGTTGAGCATTTAAAAGTGCTTAGATATTAAATATTACTGGTTTTGACATCAACCACAATGAAAAAGATTGATTTTGTGGTCTTGACATCTGACATAGGCATAAAAATTCAGCTGCAGACCCCTAGCCGTTTTGGCTCAGAGGATAGAGCATCAACCTGCAGATTGAAGGGTCTTGATTCTGGTCAAGGGCATGTATCTCTTTTGCAGGCTCAACAACCGGCCCCCAGTTGGGGTGCCTGTGGGAGGCAAGCAATTGATGTATCTCTCTCACATCGATGTTTCTCTCTCCCTGTCTCTCCCCCTCCCTCTACTCTCTCTAAAAATCAATAGAAAATTATCCTCGGATGAGGATTAACAAAACAAAAAAAATTTACCTGCAGATACAAAATTTTTCTGGAAACCATTTCAAAGTACGTGTATAAAAATATTTGTAGCTACAGGTGTTAATTTTCACAATAAATGAAATAGGTTTTCTTTGCTCAGTTTTGCAGATGTCAAGACAGAAACCCAGAAAAGTTAAATTAAGTTGTCTAAAGACACACTCCTGAAAGTGATGAAGCTAAAATTTAATCCCTTGTCTACTTGAGACCCAACTACTACACTGCTCTAAATGATGCAAAAACAATAAAATAAAATAATAGCTACAACCAGTTTTACAAAAGATACAGAACATATTTCAACCATAGCTTCCACTGAGGAAAAGGGAATAATAATAATATTAAATTGTTACTCTGTGAAAAAGGAGGGCAGATGAAGGGACAGAGGAAACTGAGGAAATTTAATGAATTTGATTTTCCATTTTGCTTTCCAGTGGCAAAACTCAATGTAGAGATGGGATCTGAATAATCAAAGAATGCTAACATCAACCCCCAAAATAACACTATTGCTAACCCCAGAAATGCTGTCTCAATATCTCCAGTTGTTGATATAACCAAATAGGCACCAGATCTCATTCTATTCCCCGCCCCCCTCCCCTTTTTTTTTGCATAAGTTAGCATCACAGGATTTACCTCTTTTTCTTCCTGGTAGCCCTGGCCCAGAGTCCTCAGCAGCTCTCCCTGCAAAGAATCTCTCTTAACCCCCCACATGCCTTTGATGTTTTTTGGAGGCTCCAGACCCTCCTGAAGGCTGACTTTAAACTGGCACAAGGAACCCACAGGGATGGTTCCAAGCCTGGCCTGACTGTAGTCCTAAACTTCCCCAGATATGAGGGCCTTTAAGCCATGTGGGAATCATGGTAAAGAAGGCAGCTCCAATTATGATAAGCAAAATAAGCCATCAGAGAAAGATAAATATTACATGATCTCACTCATTTGTGAAATATAATGAACAACATAAACTGATGAACAAAAACAGATCCAGAGACAGAGAAGCATTGATCAGACCGTCAAACCTCAGAGGAAAGGTAGGGGAGGGTGGGGGTAAGAGGGAGAGATCAACCAAAGGACTTATATGCAAGTATATAGGCCTAACCAATGG
>NW_005371274.1:1881697-1888717 GCF_000412655.1 Myotis brandtii
GCTGATCGATGTTTCTCTCTCATCGATGTTTCTTACTCTCTATCCCTCTCCCTTCCTCTCTGTAAAAAAATCAATAAATATATATTTTTTTAAAAAAAGAAGAAGAAGAAGAAGGCAGCTCCATCCTGAAGCCCATCCCATGAAAGAAGTAGCTATCTCAGGCCACCTAGGCACCCAAGTACTGACTGTGATAGTCATTCACATTCCAGCCTACAACTCTGGGCCTTTATGAACGCAGTCAAACAATTGGTTTAGATTGACTGAGTCCTCACTGGACGGAACCATTACATATACAGAGGGGTCCTTTTAAAAATTCAATGTTATTCTTTGTTTCTTCTGAATTTAAAATAAAAATACATGCTCGATTATTTAAAACCCTCACAATCCAGGCATCTATATCGCAAAAGTGAAAGATTCCAGCTACCCCAAGATGTAAACTCCATCAAAAGTTTTTATATCTCCTTCCAGACCTTTCTTTATGCATCTATAGACATATATCCTCCCTCCCAGGTGGGATTACAACTATTCTCCAACTCCTTTTTTTTTTTCCATTTAGGCATTGTTTCATGTCTAATCATAGAAATCTACCTCATTTAAAAAAAAAATCTCCTGCAAAATATTTCATATTAAGCATGAACTATCATTTATTTACATGATCCCTTATTAATGGACAAGTAGGTTGTTTCTAGTTTTTGCTGCTATAGACAATGCTTGATTAAATATCTTTTCCCAATTATGCAGAAGGCCTCCAATATTTCCAATTTCTCTTTCCTTGGGAATTGGTAAAAAATCCTAACTGGCCACAGCAAATAACTGTGCAGTGGCATTTCATATTTCCTTTCTTAACTTTTCAGGCTCTGATGATCCCCTTCTATGTGTCCTATGCACCCTTCACCACCTACCTATCAACCTGAGCCAGAAGGTTGCTTTATATCAGTGCCCTGTTATAGCTTTTGAAGAATAATTCCCAGGCTCTGTCAGCATTCTTTCCCTAAGATATTCTCTGCCCAAGTCCTGCTGTCTGCTTTCTTCTTTTCCAAATGTAACCCAATGTCTCTGAGGCCTCCAAGAAACACAGAGTAGTATCTAAACTCCAATTCACTAGGCATCCAGAAGTCTTCCTCTCATTTCTGAGTCTTACTTACTCTTATTTCTGCTTCTTTTGTGAGTTCAGGCAGCCTTCCCATGCGTACCCCTTACCAAACCTAGTCATGAAGCTCTATCCTATCTCCTTGAGGAGTCAGTGTTTAATTGAATTTTGGTGATGGAACAGGGGAGGGGTCTGATTGAGTGTAGTAAACCCATCCACCATTCTTCCCTCTGGCACCCCTCATACTGCACTGCCTTCCTCACCCTTTGGTTCCTTTGGTGAGAGCCTCCCTATCACAAGACGTCCTCAAGAAGCATAATGCCTCATTTTACAGTCCATCAGGCCAGTTTGCCTCATCAGCCCATCTCCCAAATCTGTTGATTATAAGTCCATCTTGCCATGAAAAATTACCAACTCTCTATTCCAGAAGCCCCAGAGCTCCAAGTCTCTATCTCTGACCATCTCACCAGCTGCTTCTGCAGTTAGCATATGAGGCCTAGAGCTGTACTCCTTTGGACAGGAAGTAAAACTGCTAGATTCCTCCATTGTTTAAAAGAACCACCTTGGGCAGCAATGCAAACAAAGTGCTTCTTCCTATGCAGCCCTAGTGGCAGCAGTAATTCGGGACTTGCTGTTTCATGCCCACTGGCCCCTGACCAGCCTCCTCCAAACTCCTGCCCTGAAGCCAATGACAGTGTGCTGGTTTCTGGGGGAAGTATGTCCACTGAGAAGTTAGCATGAGAACTTAAGGCACGTGGTGCCAGAAAGTAAATTGAGACACATAACTTAGGAGTGACTCTGAACTGGTCGAAATCTCTTCATTCAACCACCAGGCAGTAAGGTGAGTTATGGAAACATTCTCTTGAATAGTCTTCTTTAGCATTTTATTATTACTATGCAGCAGTTCATTCGGATGGTCAGTTTTCTCAATGCTGTGTCTTGGGCAATGGACAGGCAGAAGGCCTTTTCCTTCTTTTCCCCGCTCCCTCCTCCAAGCTGCCCTTTGAGAGTGGTCCAAAAGCCAGATACCATCCAGAGTTATCTCATTTACTACTTCTGACAATCTTATGACATGAGTATCACTCATCCACTTAAAAATGAAAAAAAAAAACTGAGTCTCAGAGAAGATGCATAACTAAAATCACACAACCAGTAAATAGTGGACCCAGAATTCAAACCAAGCTCAGAATGACTCCACATCCTGTCCTTCTTCACAAAATAGACTGTCAATGAGGTGGGAACAATCTGACTCAGTTCTCATTCTTAGGTGCCAAGATTCATTGGAAAAGGTCTTCCAATCTAGTTGTAATTTCCAAAACTCAGAAAAGCAACATAATTAACTTAAAAATATGTTTTAAAAGTCCTGAATGTTTACACTGGAAAATCTCATATTAATTAGTTAGGAGGTGGAAGACACAGAAGACTTTTAAGAGTGTTTTAAAGGGAATTTTCATTCTCAAGGGTTTTGGAGGCTGACAGCATAGGCTTTTTTTTGTTTTACTTTTTGATTTTTATTGTGAAAAAAGACCACTTCTAAGAAAAGTTTATGAAACATGAATATGTACAATGCTGGTTAAAAAATAGAAATTTACGAGTAACTAGAACCCTTCCCCATCAGACAGCATCTGCTCTTTGCTTGTTCACATTTCTGCAATATAGACACATTTCTCTTTCCTTGATGCTGTCAGACTCTTTGACTTTGGTTAAAATCAAAGTTGGAATCATATGTGGAAATTTAAACTATCTAGATGTGTAGTTTATTATGAACATGAACAAATAGAAGGATAAAGAGAAAGAGTCAAATGTTTTCTCCTAAGCCTAGTATTTAAGTTCAAATCAGTAAACTACTGAAAAACTTTCTTTGACTTTGATTAAAATCATTCTAGTGATTCATGAAAGAACAAATAGAAGGAGAAAGAGAAAACAATTCCTGTGGTAATAGGGCATTTGGGGATAGACCCTGTCACCCATTTAGTCATCCTTTGGGAGACATCCCTTAGACAATGTCTGAGAGTGTGAATCTCTTATCTGTTCTAAACAGAAAGATCAGTTCCCAGGCATCATTTTGTTACTGGTATTTGGGGGTGGGGAGGGCATGATAAACATGATACATGAAGTACCATTGAGTGTTGAAACAAGGAGGCAAGGACTGAAAATACAATTGCAGGAACCTGACTAGTATCTTAGCAGAAGAAGTAATTTAGTATAGCCTGGGAAGAACAAAAGGGACTCATAACAAAGCTTTATCATAAAATACATTTATTTAGTTTATGACTACAGTTTACTTCACTCTTTTTCTTTCCCCCCAGGAGCCTTGCAAACAACAATCTCCAGACGCTCCCAAAAGATATTTTCAAAGGCCTGGATTCTTTAACAAATGTGTAAGAGGACCTGATTAATTAATTAATTAATTAATTTGTAATAGTTAACAAAGAAGCCTGGTATTGATTATTAAAATTTTTAATTGGCTTTAAAATTAAATTAGAATTTTAGAATTTAAGTTGATTTGAATTTTAAATTTACTTAGACTAATGTTTTTTTTCTATGATTTTTACCACTGGACATTCTGAAAATATAGTGCCCAGACATTCCTTTGACAAAGCAAAGTGTGTGTCTGTATGGAAGGGAGTGATGATAAGGAAGTTTGAGGGAGTGGGACCAGGGGGCCCAGATAGAAATCTCAAGATGCCTTTTTTCCCATGAGGTCCAGGAAATGGGGCTACAAAGGAAAATATAAAGGAGTCTGGGAAACAGAGTAAAGATGAAAGGTTACACCCATGGGTTGGTCAGTCTACAGAGAAATGGAGCAGGAAATGGGGGAAGGGAGGAAAGTTTGACTTTTTTCTCATTAGACTGAACAACAACTCTAGGCTTAATCCCCAGGAATTTGGCTTAAGCCCCAGGAAGGGAATGAACTTAATTATTTTTGACCCCTTTTCAAACAAAAGAGCTTTCAAACTTTGACTTTTAAGCCTCAGAGTGAAAGATCTTTGTAAGGAATTTGTATATTTTGCTGTAAGCAAAGCAAGTAATATATGCCTAAAGCTCTCAAACGCAATTTAGCTTCATTAAGTGCCTTCCAGAATATTTGAAAGTTATTTAAATTCCATAAGGTAGAATTCAGGAACAAATGAAAGGACATATGAAAACAAAAGATTTCTTATTATTCAGGTACTTTGCTATAGACTATTCAGAACAACTTTTCTCCAATAACAAAAAGTCTGAGTCAAGTGTTTTCTCCTAAGCCTAGTATTTAAGTTCAAATCAGTAAACTACTGAAACACTTTCTTTGTTCCCTGTAGTATTCCCCCAGCCCCTCCTCCATGCCTATTAGCCCAATTCCTGGTTTATTTCCAAGGCAGTGCAGGGATCAGGACATTTCCAAGAAAGTCTCTAACAGACCACAGTTATCTGCTCTGGTTAACAATAGCCCAGAAAAGTTGACACATTATTCTGGGTCAGAATATTCTTGGGAGATGAGGTCAATACTGGCAATGTCTTAGAAGTTAGATGACACCTCAGGGCTGACTTGGGGATACAGCTTATTTGGAGACCTTTTGTCTTATCCTTATGTCAGCCTGTACCTCACACTAACAAAAAATAAAATAAAAAGCCATTTGAAACTGTCTCAGTCTCTCCAGGGAATCCTATAATGGGTTTGGCTTCTTGGGCCTACTTTGATATGCCCAAATCAAGAATTATCTAAGAAGTACAGGATTATGCCAACTTGACTTTTAGTGAATTTCTTGGTTTTCTTGACTACGTCTCCTGAGAAAAATTTTAAAGCTTCAACATTTAAAAAATGTTTATGTGCTGTGTGAAGAGTAGGCAACACTTACTGTACAAATTCTGTGTGATGAAGAAGGGTTTTAGGAAGGAGATGGACTTTATGAACAACAGCAGTGCAAATAAATAGAAGTTGGTAAGTTGGAATCATATGTGGAAATTTAAACTATCTAGATGTGTAGTTTATTATGAACATGAGCTATTGCATGTCTGCGTTAACTCTGTTGTGTCAAAGTCATTTCCTATTAAAATTGAATTTGTAGACCATGAAATAAGGTCAGGATTAATTATGTCTGTGAGGAAGAAGAAAAGCAAATAACTCACTCCATTTAATTAAACATGATACAATAATCACTACATACTTTCCTCTAGACCTGTGCTGTCCAGTATGGTAGCCACACATGCGGTCACTTGAAATGTGTTCCTAGTGTGATTGAGTAGCTGACTTGTAAATTTTACTTAATTTTTTTTAATTTAAATTTAAAAATTGATTCTAAGTTCAATTATTAGAAAACTTTTAAGTCTCTTTGCAACAACTTGGGCGTGTGAGTTTATTTTTTTTTTAACTAGAAATTTTATTAAATCTAAGGACACATCAGGTATTTCTGATGAAAATTTAGCATCCAAATTGAGATATGCTATAAAATGAGTATAAAATATACATTAGACTTCAAAGACTTAATATAAAAAAGAATGTAAAATATTTTATTAATTTTTATAATGACTACATATCAAAATGATAATATTTTATATATATTGGGCTAAATAAGATATATTATTAAAATTAACTTCACCTGTCTCTTTTTACTTTTTTAATGTGCCTATAGAAAATTTTAAATTACATATGTCGTTCACATTATATTTCTATGGACAGCACAGCTCTAGACCCAGCTACCTTCGAATCCAAGAGGGAGTAAGTTAGGAGGTTCCTTTGACTGGGCTGGTCTGTAAGGGTACACTGTGGTAATTCTGAGCTCAGAGTGAATTAGTCAGGCTCAAGGTGGATTCTGGGGCATTCTGGCACATGCTAATGGCTGAAATAGAAGTCATACTGTGAAGGTAGGACCCTCATAGAGCAAAAGCAGCTGAAGTTTGTCTTTCAGGGACCTCAGAGGGAATTCATTTAATTGTGACTGTAAACTGAAGTGGCTGGTGGAATGGCTAGGCCACACCAATGCAACTGTCGAAGACATCTACTGCGAAAGCCCTCCAGAATACAAGAAGCGCAAAATCAATAGCCTTTCCTCCAAGGATTTTGATTGTATCATTACAGGTAATGTATTCCAAGTTATCCCACCTCACAAAATTAAAAGAAGGGCTACACTTTTTTGCATGTGCAGGAACTGATATTTTTATATCTCAAAAAACAACTAAGCAATTTAATTTTTAAAATATTATGAACCATTAAAATGTCATGCATTTAAAAGCAAAGTAAAATTGTCATTTTACTACTTTTCTAAAATAAATGCATTTGTTAGGGACATTTGAGATCTAGCCAAGGAGCTAGACTTTAGCACACAGTTACTCATTGTCACTTCCTATTTTTGCAGAATTTGCAAAGTCTCAAGAGCTGCCTTATCAATCACTGTCCATAGACACTTTTTCTTATATGAATGATGAGTATGTAGTTATTGCTCAGCCTTTTAACGGAAAATGCATTTTCCTTGAGTGGGACCATGTAGAAAAGACCTTCCGGAATTATGACAACATTACAGGTATGAGAAGCCTAATCATATTTTGAGTGAAAAGTTAAGCTGCTTGGACCAAGGTCAACAGGAAAAGATGAGCGATATTGGGAAGGCTTTGAGACATTTGAATCCCAACTCTGCCATTTACTAAGTGATCTGGAATTGTTCCCTAAACTTTAATTTTCTCACTTGTAAATCTGAAATATTTACAAGGTTATCAAAGATAATGCAAGCATATATTCAAGAAACTTACCATAGTACCTAGACTAGCAATAAAAGGTGCATAATTTTTCCTGGATGAGAAAGTATTGGACTAGGAATCATGAGTTCTAATCCAGGTTCTGCCACAAACTGGGGATGCTACTCACTCTCACTGGGCCCTCTTTTTCTTTTTTTTTTTTAATTAAATCTTTATTGTTCAGATTATGACAGTTGTTCCTCTTTTCCCCCCCATAG
>NW_005371274.1:1890389-1911703 GCF_000412655.1 Myotis brandtii
CTCAGTGTCCCGGCAATCGCTGCAAGCACCTCTGAGAGAAAGCTGCCCTCGAGTTCCGACCAATGCCAGACAGTCCAGTTTCTCCCGTATGAGTCTGGGTCCCCAGAGACTCGCCTGGAACTGGAGCTCAGAGCTTGAGACTCCCTCCCGATTGAAAAAGACAACCCTTTCCTCAGCCGCCAGCCCTCTATGCATGCGCCTCTGTACCTCTGTATTTTACTTCCACACTGCACCTCCTCTGAGTCTCGGTATGCTTTTCTCTTTCCTTCTAGTTGTAGAATTTCCACTCAGCCAGCCTTCCTGTGGTTCTGGATGATGTTCGTTCTATCTTTTAGTTGTATTTTTGAAGTGGTTGTGTGAGGCAGCAATCTCCGGTGTTTACCTATGCCGCCATCTTGGTTTCTCTGGGCCCTCTTTTTCTTAACTTTAAAATAAGAAGGTTATTTTAGACCAATGAGTCTCAAACTTTGTTGCACAAACATTACTTCTGTAAAATATTAATGTATGCTTGTGGCAAAAAGGGTTTTGTGGTCAAATACATCTATGAACCATATCTCCCTCTTGGAGATACAGAATAATACTCATTAGAGGCTCTGAGAAGTCCTAACAGTGAAAAAACAAGCCTCTTTCCAGAATTTTTTGCATTTAGTTTGACCATGGAAACCAATTTTTTTTTTTTTTTTTTTTTTTTTTTTGCCATGCAAACTTTTACTCAGGTGATCTCTTAGGTTCCTTTCTCATTTCAACAACTTGAAATTTTTTAAGTCATAAATTAGAACATGGGACACTCTGTGAAATATTTACATCAGCTTTAGTTCCTAATACCTTTAAATCTACTCCTAAAAGCTCCTAGACAAAACTGAGAGGGTCATAATTAGATTTTGTTGGTGGTCCTTGGCCCATTGCTCAAAGGATCAATACAGGTCTGAGCTTGCTTGAGACAGAGGTACCCAGTGAAGGAATCCCCTCCTAACTGATACCCTTCTAGAATCCTCCTTCTTTCTCAAGGAGAAAGGCTATGCTTCCCTTTCTCCCTAAGCCTTCCTTGTTTTCCAGTGGATTACAGTAGGCATTTGTGTAATCTAAACCAGTTCTTTTTACCTATGTGCAGTCCATCAACAGCTTTGTTGTTGTTGTTAATCCTCACCCAAGGATATTTTTTCCATTGATTTTTAGAGATAGTGGAAGGGAAGGGGAAAGACAGAAGGAGACCAACATTGATGTGAGAGAGACACATAAATTGGTTGCCTCCCACGCGTGCCCTCATGAGACCGGGGATGGAGCCTGCATTGGAGGTTCATGCCCTTGATCAGAATCTAACCCCAGACCCTTCAGTCCATGGGCCAACACTATAACCACTGAGCGAAACTGGCTAGGGCTTGAATGAATCTTTAGATGAGCACTTGAGAGAGAAATGAATCATGTACTTGCAACTTCAGAATGCATCATCTAGTATAAAATGACAAACAGATGTCATATATATGGTCAACATCCTGTCCCTCACCCCCAGACAGACATTGCTAATCCACTGTGGTGCTCTTTCTTGCAGAGTGCAGCAGTGGCCACAGAATCCTTCTCAACACAGTTCTCCAGGCAGTCGCTCTTACCATCATCAGTCAGTCATTATGGGTACATAGGTAAAATCTAGTGACCAGCCCTGATCTAGTTTCAACCCTCTCTGTACAAAAGAGAAAACTAAATCCCACAGAAGTTAAGTGACTTTTCCAAGGTCACACAATCAGTTGAGTCCTGAAAAGGGTCACAAGTAGAATAATTCTGTCTCTGGATGGAGTCAATTAGTAGAAAGAGTTGATGCAGAACTTAGTGCCTCAGAGCCCCCTAGGCTGCAGGCAGAAAAGACCAGGGTCCTACATTTGCCCCGCTTCTCTTTGGATTTCCTAGAATCAAGCTCCCTTGAGGAGTTCAGAATATATTCATAAATATTAAACTCTTACCAAAAGGATACTGAGCTAGGCCACTGACAGACCTCATGTTGGTCTCTAATATTTCCCAAAGTAACATTCATGAGAATCATCTATGTACTCCTCCCTCTTCCTTCTCTTCTCTCCTGCCACCAGTGACCTGAAGATGCAGAAAAATGCCAAGTGGCATCACTTTCCTTTCTCAGGGTAAAGTCAGGTTATTCAAGAAGTAGTTCGCACTTAGAAGAAACCAATTACAGACAGAGCTGTGGGCTTCCCAAACCACCATTCAAACCTCCTAAAACCTTGTGGGATCTAAGCCCAAGATGGAAACCCTGGAATACCTAGCTGCCCACCCCATAGCGATGCTGGTAGACCTGGGTTTGAATCCCAACTCTGCCTTCTCCTAGCAGCATTGAACCTCTCTGAGCTTCAGCCTGCTCATCAACAAAAGGGGGGATAATAATATTTATTATTTAACCTTTTGGAAAATTTTAATGAGATGATTTGGCAAAGCACATAGTAGGTGCTCAATAAATGGCTGTTTTCACTACAATTACAAAGATTAACTCATGATGTATTAGGGAGAGCAATGCTTTCTTTCTGCAAGAAATGAGAGAAGGAAACTCAGGCTATAGCCATGTATCCTAAATATCTAGTGCAGGTTGGATGTAACATGACAATGTCTGCATGCTCCAAAAGAGGATGACCATCCAGCTAATCTCTCATTTGTCTTTTCCCAGGCACGTCCACTGTAGTATGCAAGCCCATAGTCATTGAAACTCAGCTCTATGTTATTGTGGCCCAGCTATTTGGCGGCTCTCACATCTACAAACGAGACGGTTTTGCAAATAAATTCATAAAAATCCAGGATATTGAAATTCTCAAAATCCGAAAACCCAATGATATTGAAACATTCAAGATTGAAAACAACTGGTACTTTGTTGTTGCTGACAGTTCAAAAGCTGGTTTTACTACCATTTACAAATGGAATGGAAATGGATTCTACTCCCATCAATCCTTACATGCGTGGTACAGGGACACTGATGTGGAATACCTAGAAATAGCCAGAACACCTCAGGCACTGAAAATGCCTCATTTAATCCTGTCCAGTAGTTCCCAGCGTCCTGTAATTTATCAGTGGAACAAAGCAACACAATTATTCACTAACCAAACTGACATCCCTAACATGGAGGATGTATATGCCGTAAAGCACTTCTCAGTGAAAGGTGACGTGTACATTTGCTTGACAAGATTCATTGGTGATTCCAAAGTAATGAAATGGGGAGGCTCCTCATTTCAGGATATTCAGAGGATGCCATCACGAGGATCTATGGTGTTCCAGCCTCTTCAGATAAATAACTATCAATATGCAATTCTTGGAAGTGATTATTCTTTTACTCAAGTGTATAACTGGGATGCAGAGAAAGCCAAATTTGTGAAATTTCAGGAATTAAATGTTCAGGCACCAAGATCATTCACACATGTGTCCATTAATAAACGCAATTTTCTTTTTGCTTCCAGTTTTAAGGGAAATACACAGATTTACAAACATGTCATAGTTGACTTAAGCGCATGACACACAAATTCTGTGGCTGCCATCAGAAACTTTCTACAGTACATGGTCCGGATGAACTCAATGCATGATGACTCTTCTTATCCCACTTGCAAATGAATGCCTTTCAAACATTGAGACTGCTAGAACCAAGCACTACCAGTAACCCCATCTTTAACTGTCCAGTCCAGTGGTGTGGGAAGTTACCTTTTATAAGAGAAAATTGAATTGTGTAACTGTTCTTTGCAGTGAAGGTGTGTAAATAAGCATTTAATGATATCTGTTACTCCAAAAAGAAATATTAATATGTACTTTTCCATTTATTTATTCATGTGTTCAGAATTGCCAAATAAAATGTTTACATTTTCTTTCATATCCCAAGGTAAGTACTTAAGGGAGTTTAGTTTTTTTCTTGGTGATGGTGTATTTAGGAAATAGTTTTATACCATAAGGTTATATTTGAATCAAGAGTTTATGTTGTGACTGAGTGAAGGTGAAACACTGATATTGATTACCCATAATTTATGAACAGGTTCATCAGTTGATTTTGAACATTCAAAGGTGTTTCCAAAAGTCATGACTTTTAGGAACACTTTGAGGTAAAGTGGTGACAAATTAAAAGAAGGGTAGAGAAATTTGCTTATTACAAGAAGACTAATTTGAAATAAAAACTGTAAGATCCATCCTTTCCTGTCCAATAGCTCCAGCTACAGCAATCCTTCAAACAACTTACAGGATAAGTTAAAGCCAAGATTTGGGATTTTCAAAAACCCTATTTAGGGACTTTCTAAATGTCTGACTCTACAATCATCTGACAGCTAATTGAGATTGTAACCTTATAGCACTTGCCTCAAATGAAGGCCTCTTGATCTGACCAAGGACTTCTAGAGACCAAGTCTGATATGTTATTGACATGCTGCAGAGTGCCCAGGAGGATCATATTTGATTTTCTAAAACCCTGCTCCTGGATCACAAGGGTCGTAGCAAATAGCACAATGCCTGTGCATTCTGTGGGCTCTCAGAGGTGCACATGCGTCCTCCTGTTATAATAATAAACTTTATGAGGCCCTTTGATCTCATCAGTCAGTATGTATGGAGTACCTAATAAGGTATCATTCCTGTGGTGTTGAGGGGAGAACTGAAGGAGAGAAAGGCACCGTCCTTGCCCTCTGAGTCCTTAGAAGGCTCATTGGGGGTTTAGGACACAACAGAGCAAGCAGTAAGTGCCAGTTATCATCTGAACATCCAATTGTAAGTTTCAGGAGAGCATCAAAGATGTCTTCCTGAAAGAAGTGGTCCTTGTTTGAACTTAAGGGAAGATAGGAGTTTAAATGGGGATCATGACAGAGAAAGTATTCCTGGCACTTGGTTCTGCATGCTGCCTTTACAGAAGGGAACAGAACTTCCTCCAGCCCACTGTTCCCCAGAGTCTTTGACCAAACGATTGTGGGAAGGTGTGGGTAGGGGGACAGCAACCCCTCTGCCAGCCCTTATCTGGCAAACTTGAGGCATCAAAGGTACACACATCGTTATAGAGTCTCCCAGAAGCAATACCTTAGGGAGTTATGCACAGGAACCTGACTCCTTTATAACATGGTAAAGATATTAACTCTGACATCAGGGTTATGGGGGAGGGGAAGAAGGCTTACCCACTCCCGATCCTGCACAGAGGGAGAACTGGCCTTTGAATGCATTCCTTTCCTCAGTTCCTATTTTCTGTAAGCAGCCTATATGCTGTTGGAGAACACCTGCTTTGTAGAGACAGGGATCAGATCCAGCCTTGCCATGTACTGGCTTTGTCCACAGACAAGTTACTTAACCTCTCGGAGCCTCAGTTTCTTCATCTGTAAAGGGACAATAATGCCTACTCCAAGGACATGGAAGAATTAAGGAGCACATGGCAGATTGAACTTTTCTAACTATATCTCCCGTCCCACATGTGCTATGAGAACCTTGCCCTCATCCCATCAAGAGGTGGTGCCTAATCCCTCTGTTCTTAAATCTGGACGGGCAACCAATAGAATGTGGAGGAAATTATGCAGCTTGACTTTGGAGCTTGGGGTTACAAAATGATGATGCTTTTGCCTTGTGAACCTGAACTGCCATGTCAAAAGTCCTAGCAGCTTGAAGCCACCATTCTGTGAGGAAGCCCAGGGTTTGGTCGGCAACCTCAGCTGAGGTCTCAGCATCAACCACCAGTCATCTGAGTGATGGCTCCAGCTGATTCCAGCTCCCAGCTGTCAAGTCACCACCAGCCATCAAATCTTCCCAACTGAGGCCCTGGATGTTACAGAGCAGAGACAAGCCATCCCACAATCACCTACTCAAATTCCTGACCCATAGAATCTATACACATAATAAAATGGTTGTTTTAAACAGCTAAGTTTTGGGGTGCTTTGTCACACTGTAGCAGTACTGGGAATAGCACTTGAAGTGCTTAACCCAGAACTGGCACGAATTAGCACTCACCAAGTGCTAATGGTTCCACACCCATAGCATGAGTTTGGGTCACACTCTTCCTTTACTGTCTTAATGTAATTCACTGTCATTTTATTTTAAATGCTCTCTCCTGTTTTCAATATGTTATCGTGTTCTTACTCTGTGCCAGGCACTGTGCTGAGTTGAGGGATGCGGACATTAAAGACTTGCCCTGCTTGTTTTCATAGGAACACTGACTATTCAACTTGGCAAACCAACTCTCTACTTTACCTTAACTCTGAGACCCAGAGATGTGAAGCAAGTGGGGTGAAGTAGGCTACAACCCGGGTCTCCTGACACGTGGTCCAATCCTTGGTCCATAACATGGCACCACCTTTCAAAACTGCCCCCTTCATTTCAAACCTGGGATGTGGATGGGGACAGAGGTGAGGAAGCTGACAGAGAAAATAAATGTTAAAAAGACTGAGGAGAAGGACAGATGGTAGGGTCCACTTTTTGTAGGAATTGACCAGTCTTTTCTGTGAGTTGCCCTCTCTGCCTGTGTCCCTCATCTCCTCTACACTGTACCCACTCTCCAGCCATAGACGATTGGGCCTGGAGTGAACTCCTGATCCAGGTGTTCAACCCAGAAGCTGGGTGGGCTCATATCTAGTTATCCCTTCTGGATATTTGGCATTATGTCTTTAGTCATGGCACCAGATTTGAAGGTGATGATCTTATATCAGGTTCCCTCAAAGCAGCGGGATTTACTGAGCAAGTGTTTTCTCTACATCTGAAAAATAGTGAGAGGGGCACAGGGCAGGGAAAGATGCCATTTCAAAACTCTGGCTTCAGTCCAACCCCATGGGGAACTCTAGAGCATGAATTGTACCGCAGAGCATATCCTGCCTTGAGGCAAGGAGGATGGACTTTTATAGCCCCTCATCTGATAGTTAATGTCCAAAAAGTGTGGGGCATAATCTCTTAGGCATCTCTAGCAGAGAAGGTTGGCTAAGGGCAATGCTCCACAGAAGGGTACAACTGTGAGCTGTTAAGTAGAACCCACGTCAGCTGCAGGATTGGTGCATCAGCCTAGTAAAGGGCATGTGGGTGGGATACCAATAGCATAAGCCACAGGGACACTGACTGGGGAACTGAAGACACCATTTTGGAGCAGCCATGATTGTCCATGTACCAGAGGAGCAGAGAAGGTTGGTCTCAAAAGTGAGTAGGGAATGATGTAGAAGCTCAGAAAGAAGCAGAAGTGAGAAACTACATAGTCTGAGGGATGGAGGAAGGGAAAGGGGTAAGAAAAGGGAGAGGAAGAGAGGGAAAATGAGAGTATAAAAAGGAAGTGGGGGAGAGAGTGGAGGAAGATTGGGAAGTATGGTGTCCCAAGTTGGGTCACCTGAGAAGTTAATGCACAGACCTTTATTAGGTAGTACCCTTGAGAGCAACATCTGGAAGGGAGGGGAAAGAAGAATTTGGCAGAGAGAAGCTGAGCTGTGATGCAGGTCCCATCAAGGTAACCCTGTAGGGAGCTCTAGAGCTGAGACGTCTCTTCCCAGTTGTCCCAAGGGGACCAGAGCTTTATACCTTTGTGTTGATTACTCTCTAGATGTGGCCATCCTTGGGAGAAAGTATGGCTTTAGATGGGGCTGTTTTCTTAGCCAAGGCAATCTCCAAAGACAACAGATAGCAGAGGCTCATCTTACAGCCACAGCTAGAAAACAAACCCTTTATTCTTGAATGAGGATGGGTGGTGCAACACAGTCTCCATTGCAGAGGAAAGAGACAGAAAGAAGGGTGAGTGAGAGAAAAGGGAGGAGCGGCAGCCTGGATTCCATTTCCTGCTTCATCCCTCATTAGAATCAGTGGCACCCCCTGCCCTTGAATTCCTTTAGGTACTTCTGTAGTCTTCTAACAACCACCCCGCACCCCCCCCCACACACACACACATACACACTTTATTTTATTTTATGTTAGTTTGAGTGGATTTCTGTACTTACCACAAAGTTATCTTCAACTAAGTCAGAATGTTTAGGCACAATGGACTATAATATAGATGTGTATAGATGTAATGGTGAGTACTAGATATTTTAATCTCTGCTATTCACACTGTAAAACTTCTATTAATCTATCCTCAAGTTCATCAGTTCTTTCCTCTATTATCTCCAACCTCAACTTTCTTGAACAAGTAATATTATTTCAATTAGATCAGTGCTTCTCCACGTTAAATTTTTTTCCAATGTTTAAAAAGGTTTGGACCATAGAGATTTAAAAATCTCCAATGCATTTTAGACCAATGTAATCTGTTTGTATTGTGAACCAATATTTTTGGAAGTTAGAATAAAAGTGAATTACTAGAAAAATGATCACTTGCTTGGTTATTGTGGCCATGTCAAACGGCCTATAAAGTTTCTAAGTGTTTCCTCTCAAGTTCTGTGCTTATCTCATCCCACACTGATTCTAAACTTTTCCTAGACTGGCACTGGTCCTAGGACCACATCTATAGGTACACTAAACTAGTCAACTAGAGCTCAATGCATTCATCTCAGCCTTACAGTTATACATCAGTTTTAAAGTGGGATATACATGCATTTTAATATGGTTGCTATCAAGGCTATGGGGCATCAAGGGATACCACAAGCCAAGAAGACCTACAAGGCCTTAGAAAGTCCTGAAGGTGGAATTTAAAATCTAGCCCAGCTTCTCCTCCCACCCTCCAATTCACCCACAAGTTGCAGTTACCCATGCAACTTGACAAGCCCTATTTTATCTAAGTGCGTGCTTCTGTGCCCAGGCTGCTCCCGCCACCTACAATGTTCTTTCCCTACTCTTCTATTTAAAAAAAATATATATGTTTTTATTAATTTGAGAGAGAGAGGAAGGGAGATAGAAAGAAATAGAAACATCAATGAGAGAGAAACATCAACATCAATTGGTTGCCTCCTGCATGCCCCATCCCCCCACTGGGATCAATGGAGCCCACAACCCATGCATGTGCCCTGACTGGAAATCAAACCAGTGACCTCCTGGTGCATGGATCAACCAGCCGGGCTACTTTTTTAAACCTTAGTCCTTCTACTCCAATCAGTTAGATGGGATTTCTCCTTTCTCTGGTTTTCTCAGCCCATTGCTTTTACCATGAGCAAGGCTCGTAATTCATTTTGCCTTGCATAATGGTTAGTTGTTATATCCATCTCTCCACCAGGTTACACATCCCTGAGATCAGGACTGTGTCTTAGGCATATGGCATTCTTTCTTCTATCTCACCCCACCCTCCATCCCCTAGAACAGTCCTACTTTGCAGAAAGTCCATAAAGTTGGTGGAAATGAAATAGCTTTAAGCCCCTTCAGCCTTCCTGTTTGCATATCTGAGAAGCGGCCACATCCTCTACTGTGAATTCCCAGCCCTACAAAGAATCTTGGCTATAGATTACCCCAAAAGAATAGGCCTGCCCATGCCCACCTGCTTCCCAAGGGTAATCGGTTGAGCTGGAAGATGAAAGAGACAATATTTCTTGAGTAAATCCTTATTGAAACAGATTGTAGGTCTACCTAAAACCTGGTCCACAGAACTAAAGAATGGGAACTGATTTAATTAATCTATGGAGACCCAAAGAGCAAGAAGCTTCATACTAACACTTTCGGAAAGTCTATGCCCTTTGAAATTTGTATCCCTAGAGAGGGATCCACATCCTTGGTCTACACCACTCAGAGATCCCCAGAGGGAGCATCTTGCCTGGCTGAAGCTCTTAACAATTGTTCCCAGCAAAACTGTGTCCCAGAAATCAGTCCTCTGGACAGGGCCTGATCCCAGGACAGCTGTCCTCTGTACTTCAGACTCTTGATGCTATCTATCCTCACATACTTAAAAATTCTAAAACAAACAAAACAACTTTAATATGGAAATATTATTTAATATTTTCATGTAATTATAACAATAAATGGCATTTATTAAGCACTTACTCTGAGCCAGGCACTATACTAAGTGCTTTATCTATAGTATCGTTCCATCCTCTGTAATATTATAATAATATTATTTGACAAATGAGAAAGTTGAATCTTAGAAAAGCTAAATAACTTGTGTATAGTCATATAGTTAGTTAAGAAGTAGAGTCAAGATTCATCCAGATAGTGTCCAGCAGTGACATCATGCTATGAAGTGCTTAAAGACAAAATATATATTAATAATTCAGAACTCTGTGGACTGCCAGATGGATACCCCCCTCAGGAGTCTGGAGTGCCCCCAGTACCCTAAGGCTATTGATTGGTATATTTACACCTATCGACACAATAAGCTCAATTTCATTCAAGACACTTACTGAACACCTACTACGTGCAAAGCATTATGGTAGGTGATACAAAGAAAGCAAAAATGAGCAAGAAGTTGTCCCTACCCTTAAATGATTTACACACCACTAGGGCTTATTTCTAAATTTCTTATTTGCAGCATCCAAAAAAATAAAAGAGGCAAAGTAAGTTCTATAGCAGTGATGGTGAACCTTTTGAGCTTGGCGTGTCAGCATTTTGAAAAACCCTAACTTAACTCTGGTGCCGTGTCACATATAGAAATGTTTTGATATTTGCAACCATAGTAAAACAAAGATTTATATTTTTGATATTTATTTTATATATTTAAATGCCATTTAACAAAGAAAAATCAACCCAAAAAAATGAGTTTGCGTGTCACCTCTGACACGTGTGTCATAGGTTCACCATCACTGTTCTATAGGGATCTAAAGGAGAAGTGAAACATGATCCATGTTTTCCTGCTTTTTGCCTATAGGTCTATCCAGTTGGTGCCTACAATATTTCTCTCTTTGGGACAGTGGACATAGTGGTCAATAGCTTGTGTTTTAGACTCAGGCAGACCTGGATTTGCATCTCAATGTGGCCACCTACTAGTTCTATGACCTTGGGCAAGTTAATAAATTTCAACTGTAAAATGTGAATAATGATCATCATAGAGTAGGATAATAGATTTAATATAAGCCTTCCAACTATCCCAGGAGGAGGTTAATATTAATACCTACATTTTACTGATGAGGTTAGTAACTTGATGACGTACACACAGCCAGCAAGCCTGAGCTGGGAGCCTATACCTCACCACTCTATTCTGCTAACTTGAGGAATATTGCAAAAGTGGTGTATTGCTGTATAGGAGCTGTAATCATTGTCAGGTTAAGCAGAGGACTCCTGTGTACCATCACATCCTTCTCTGTGAGGGCTGAGATTGTCTGAAGACTTCTAGAAGACGTGAGACAAAAATTCAGGTGATCCTGCCATCAGAGGCAGCTGAGCCCTCTAAGAAAGGGGCAGACAGATAGCCCGAGTGAAGTGAGCAGATCACCCCAGCAGCATCCCCGGCTCCAGCATGGAAGACAGCAGGAGTCAGGCATTCCTACTGAGGAACACTGAGGAACTTGGGCCCCTAGGAAATCACCTATGCTTTCATAAAACTTTCTCTTATTAAAATGTGCTCAATGTTACCCTAACTGGTTTGGCTCAGTGGATAGAGCGTCAGCCTGTGGACTCAACGGTCCCAGGTTCGATTCTGGTCAAGGGCATGTACCTTGGTTGCGGGCACATCCCCAGTAGGGAGTGTGCAGGAGGCAGCTGATTGATGTCTCTCTCTCATCGATGTTTCTAACTCTCTATCCCTCTCCCTTCCTCTCTGTAAAAAATCAACAAAATATATTTTTTTAAAAATGTGCTCAGTGTTTGTATCAGTAGAGGGAACACTGTGTGAAAAATGTTCAAAATAGCACTCCAATTTTACTTTCAGGAATCACCCTTACCTCACTCTCATTCCACCTTGGTTCTCATCCAGGGGTTCCAGAGTGGGCACATGACCCAAGTGCTAATATTCTGTCTGGCTTTTGGATATAAAAAGCCAGAATATTATCCCTGAATGATAAAATGAAGCAATTTCAGCAAAGTCATATTAAATGAGGAGACATTTGGGTGTAAGTTGCTGAAATCCAACTAAGCTAGCTAAAACATGAATATCAGCCAAGCTTCAGAAATACTTGGACCAGATACTCAGGTGATACTTTCTGAATCTGTCTTTCTCTTGGCTCTATTTTCCTCTACACTGACTTCTTTGTAAGTCAGTCTCTCCTTTCACAGTGCAGAGATACCCACCAGCAGCTCCAACATTACATCTTGCCAGTTTAGAAACACAGTGCCTTTTTCCCCATAGTCCTCGCAAAAGTTCAAGGCTGGTGCTCATGGCCCAGTGCCTGTCCCTGAGGCAATTGCTTTGGCAAAGGATAGAAGGCTCTGATTGGCCAAGCTTGGGTCATGTGCCCACCCTGGAACCCCTGGATGAGAATCAAGGTGGAATGAGAGTGAGGTAAGGGTGATTCCCTAAAGTAAAATTGGAGTGCTATTTAAAAGAAGAAAAGACTGCTGGACAGGAAAAACAGCAGTCATCAGCAACCTCTACATGAGAACCTCTACTTAGAAAGTCAGTTACCAAGGAAGAGGCCACACCCTCAGATGTGTCACTAAAAGGTTTTGAAAAGCCCTTCCACCTCTTATTTTGCAAAACTTGACAAAATATAATCTCCCATCTTTGTTATTCATGATGATTCACTCTTACAATTTCTATATACTGTACATTTTTTAATGGTGTTCTCTCAAATATTCTGTTTTAAAATACTTAAATTGATATCCTTTGTTTCAAAATGATGTTCTGCCAAGTGAAGTCTAGCTGCGAATTCGTAGTGAGTGCCCCTGTGCTGGGAGATGAGGCCAAGAGTTCCTAGATCACTGCCTGTTCCCTTAGATGTGTTGCCCTTTCTGATCAATCTCCATCTGGCCAGGGCAGCTCTCTCCTTGCTTTTACCACCTTGAGCTTGGCTTTGCAGATTAAAATCTTAGAAGCTCCTTAGTGGCCCAGGACTTTTCCTGACTTAGCTTTCCAGCAGGTATCTAGCCATTAACTGAAAATCATCATAGGCCAATCTCAGCAAAGTAGCACATGAAACACTGACTTCTGTTAATAATGGTTCTCCAATCTGGGTGTTCCCCAGAATCAACTAGAAAGCAAACCACAGATTCCAGAGACCCCATCTGAGACCTACTAAAACTGAATCTTCAAAGAATGGGACCTGGGCCCTGCCAGTGTGGTTCAGTGGTTGAGTGTCGACCCATGAACCAGGAGGTCACCATTTGATTCCCAGTCAGGGCATATGCCTGGGTTTCAGGCTCAGTCCCCAGTAAGAGGTAGCAGGAGGCAGCCCATCAATGATTTTCTCTCATCATTGATGTTTCTATCCTTCTCTCCCTCTCCCTTTCTCTGAAATCAATAAAAACATTAAAAAAAAAAAAAAAAGAATGGGACCTGGGAAGTGTTTTTTTTTAAACATCCCTTAGGTAATTCTGGTATTGACAGCCCATCACCAGTCCACTGACAGGGATTTAGGGGTCCCTGCTCTAAATAACCACAGTGGACAGACCAGCAGAATGTCAAGAGCACCAAGCCTATGGGAACAAAAGTTAGCCAAAAGCTCTGAAATATGCAAGCTTTAAGTATTACCCTGGACAAGACATTTGAGGTGGGTATTTTTGGCCTCAGTTTTCCCTGTAAGATATTGGGACTGGGTCAGGTCATCCTAAAGGTCCTTTCAGCTCTGAAAATTCTGTAACTCCCTGTTATAAAAGGAACAAAACATTAGCTTGGGAGTTTGGAGATCTTGGGCCAGTAAAACCACCTTTATAGTTGTGTGACCTTGAAAAGGCACTCTCAGTGCCTGGGCCACACTTTCCTTTCTTTAAAAATGAGTTGGTTGCAGTACATGAGTTCTTTATTTTTATAATTCTAAAGTATCTCTGTGATAACAATTAAGCCTAGATAATCCTTCAGAATAATCTGCTGAGATGTTAAATATGAACAAGTCGAGGATTATCACAATTCCCTGTTGACTTGGGTTTGCTGCGTTGAGGATCTGCCAGCAGCATTTGGTATGTTGGTGTTTAATGGATATGACATTTCACTATACCAAATGGAAATGGAATATTTTTAGCACAGAATCCACCAAGGTTCAGTAAAGAGGGCTTATTCACTGAATGGAGTGTGAACAGCCGAGATACTATTTTAAAAGACCAGCTATAAAAACCCTTTCACCTCCACTATCACAAAATAGTCATATGTGCACTTATTTTCATCACAAAGCTTGAAGAACTTAATTCCTTTCTACATCTTCTAAAAGACAGTATTCCATCTATTTTAATAACTCTACTGGCTCACACACATCGCCTGTCTTTACATGGCCTGCAGACTTATGTTTAATAGGCCAAAGACACTGTTAGTGATTGAAGGCAATAGTAATAGCTATGATTTATTGAGCACTTACTATGTGCAGGACATGTGCTGAATATTTTACATGTATTTAGTCATTCAACCCTTGCAATGATGTTATTATTACCACTATATTCTAGAGAAGGAACTAAAGTTCAGAGAGGTTCCGAAGTCTACTCGTGGCATGTTGCTAATCGATAACAGAGCCAGGATTCAAACCCACGTCTATCTGAAATCAGTGCCCTAGGAATTGACCACTATATTTACATTGATTGTGTCAGTCAAGATAGGCTGGGTAATTTGGTAACCCTTTGGTAGTGCTCCAGTATGAATGGTTTAAAATAACAAAGACATTTCTTATGCTATTGAAAGCACTGTTTCAAAGCATCACCATCTTTATACACTGATGTACGCAATGATGGACTAGCCACTATATGGGACATTACTAAGTAACTACATCAAAGGGAGAGAGAGCCATGGCAAAGCCTATACTGGATGCTACTATTTTTAATGGAATTCCTTTACTTGATTTAAAAATATATTTTCATATAATGCTTGGATACTTTTTATCTATTTTTTAAAATATGTTTTTATTGATTTGAGTGAGAAAAGGAGAGAGAGAGAGAGAAACATTGAGAGAGATCCATCGATCAGCTGCCTCTTGGACACCCCCTACTGGAGATTGAGTCCACAACGCCGGGACCAGGAATAGAATCAATGATCTCTCAGTGCATGGGACAACACTCAACCAACTGAGCCACAATGGTCAGGGCTGGATAACTTTTTAAAGGACTTTTTCCCCAAATAGAGATTGAAAGGGATTAAGCTCCCTCTCCACCTCATCCTAGTCATTTTAAAGATGCCACTGTTGGTTTGATAAGGATTTTGCTGTCTCATCCTCCTAATCTGAGGCCAATAAGCCTTGTAGTCATCAATGATATGGGCAGATGTTTATAATATTTAGACTGGTGTGAGAGCAAAGTGTAGACCACTTTTACCAGTAAACACATGCATTTGCTAAAAGGCTCTTCCATGGCAAAGTGGTAGGTGTATCCTCCCAAAAGTGCATCTCAGACACTGCACTGCCAGCCTGCATCGGAGTGTTTGAAGGGCCAGAGGGGCCGGCCCCAGACTCAGAGGAGATCTATATTATAAAATAAAATTTGGCATATATTATGGTCCCTAATGACCCAGCATGTTGGGGTATATAAACCTAGTCTCTTTTATCTCCAGGGTATCTGATTTCATCTCCATCAGCATCTTTCCAAATCTCTCCTTCACTTTCAGTTTAAAGGGTCAACCTAATGCTGATATTTGAGATTTCTGCAATGCTCAGCTACCACATCAAGGATGCGGTAGCTGATGAATCATAACAATAATTATTATTATGCTATAGCTAGTGGGTTTGTGTTTAGAAGCCCCCTAATAGGACTATCACAATATGTGGGGACAAGGTCAAGCCATATCATCGTTTGACAACAAATCAAATAATAGTCAGGGCATAGCTGATGAGCTCAGACATTTTCTGACCATATTTCAGGGCCCTTCCCAGAAATAACCCATTATCCATTATGATGTGTGCCAGAATCATTCACCTGAGCATGTTAGATAAACTCTACCTGGAAGCTGCATCATGGTCTCATGCCCCAGTCCTTAATAATAAGAGGGTTTGGTACCTGCTAAGGACTGCTGAGGAAGGGGAGATAGGGGATAGGAATTGCAGCCTTTTGGGGAGGGGGACATGACCCAATGGCTAACAGGAAGAACAAGCCCACTGTGGCCAGCAGAGGGCAGCAGAACCATGCTGCCACTGCAGGTGGCCCCAGTGACCCACAATGTGGCAGCTGCTATGGATATCTGTGTTCCAGGAGATATGAATCCGGGGGGTGGGGGAGGCTGGTCCCCAGAAAAGGTACAGCTAAAATGGAAACGGATGTTTGGGGAAAGAGATGTCCTTCCCAGAGAATGGCCAGCAAGGCTGTTCTAGACATTCCAATAACAAAGGCCAAGGGCTACCAAGGTTCAAGAACTGTAATGATGATTAAAGTCTTGCTAAATAAGCTTTGCCAAAGTCCTACGTCTGCCAGATGAGGAAGGCAGCAGGAGCCAGAGGAAGCGTGTGAAACTGATGGAAATATTTAGTACTAGCATCTTGCTTTGGTATTCCAAATAGACTTTCTCTGTTCTTCCCTGAAACCAGTCCACTGGCTTGCCTCCTGAGAGACTGGATTAATCCTTCAAAGCCAGGTCATCCTAAGAGGGACAGTCAGAACAGCAATTTGAATCATGCACAGCTGAACACTAGAACATAGACTCCCAATGACTCAACCAAGATATAAACAATTAATTAAGTCCAGCCTGGAACAACTGCCCATCCTTCCCTGCATGCCCCAGCAGATTTACCACTGGGTCTCTTGTGTCAAAAACGCCTACCACCTCCCCAACAAAGAGGGGGCAATACAAACACTTCGCTCTCATCTTCCCACTAGATGTCCTGCCTCCCATCCCTTCTCTGGAAGATCAGTGTTCTCAATCAGGTGATGGTGAGCAATGCAAGGTTGGTACATACAAAGAGAGGGTCTGCTTCATACCACATTAATTGCTTCCCTTTCTTCTTTGGTTAAACCAGAGATGACTGTAGTTGAATTTTACTGCCTTTGAAAACAGCAAGACTCACTGAGCTATGTGTGTAGGGTCAAGTACAGAGTACCACTCAGAGTTATTGCTGGTTGAAATGACCATCCTAATGGGTCTGCGAAAATGCTCAGATGCTCAAGGTTATCTAACTTCGTTATAAAAAATATTAAGTCTAACAAGGCAAAATTGCTGCTGTCATGGTATTCTTAGCTCTTCCCCTGGCCCTAAAAGCTAAAGAAGGTTCTGCTGTTACCTACTCAGTTTCTCCCTTTCCCACTGTCCTCCCAGCAGACTCTTGTTTGGGGGACTCTCATGAAGCAGAATTGGGAGGAAGGTACACAAAGAAACTCACAAACTAGGTCGATGAAAGCTGTTCAAATCTGCGTTTTTTAAGAGAGGCCCAGAAGCAGCTGTGTAAGGGAAGTGGGTGGGCGAGGACACAAGGACTCTAAGAAAGTGTTTCTGTGGGTTACAGTCCATGACATTAAAAAAAAAAAAAAAAAGCTTGCTTGATTGTGTTCATTTGATGCAAGTCTTCTTTGATAATGGAGCCCATGAATCTAGAATTATAGAGGAGACTAACATAATTCTGCCTCTTCCTTTGAATGGGTATTTGCATAATTTGAGTAGGTTATCCTGTAGCTCAGGAAGATCATGAAACATTATCTAATTCACAGAATCAAGCAAACCAAAAGCCAAGTATTTATCAAAATTCTATTGTTTATGATCTTTGCTTCCATGTTATTATACCTAAAGCTTTCTGCAATAATTTTTGCTATTTTAAAAATGTTGGAGTCATTTCCACTCCATCTCTCTTGGAAACTTTCTTCTTCTGGGTGCCTTTGGCTTTAACATATCATTACATGGCGCCAGCCTGCTGAGGGGAGAAGAGTTTGCCACCCCAAAATATGCCTCTTTGGGATATTGATTCTTTTTATTTTAATTTAAATTCTTTATTGTTGAAAGTATTACACACGTCTCCTTTTTCCCCCATTGACCTCTCCCCGGCCACTCCCACACCCCAGCACATGCCTTCATGGGATATTTATTCTTTTAAGCTGGTTATTTTTAGGAGAAGAAATATTCAGAAAAAAACTTTTGATCTCCCCCACAACTGCCTAAAAGGAATTTAGATAGAGGACGTGCTCCAGGAAGGGAGATATCATCACAGGTAACTATAGTTTAATATGCACTCACGTGTGCTAGACAGGGAGGAACCTAGCCCTTTGGTCTAAGTCCTCTGTGTGTCCCCTTGTTACAGATGGTCAGGCAAACATTTATTTACCAAACAATTGCTTTTCTGTCTCCATGTGAATTGTCTTTGAAGTCCCAAACCACATCCCTCCTTCTCCTTAGCGCCAGAAGGCATATAAGCACAATGCGCTTTCAGGTCATATTCCTATGGCACCCTACTCCCACCCCTGCATGTACATCTTTAATACATTTTGATCATTTTCTCTTGTGAATCTGTCTCTATTAATTGGATGACTAGCCCTGTCGTAAGAACTCAGAAATGTGAGAGGAGAATTATTTTTGCACCCCACCCTGTCCTCTGAAACCTCTCACTGCAGCAGGGACTCATCGGGCTGATGTTTTCTAAGTTGATGTCTCCCTCATGTGACATAACCATATTCTTGGTTCAGTTCTTTTTTTCTGTCCCAAAGGGACCCTTTTCAATCCCAGAATTGGAGGCATTTAAAGAAGAAAACAGTTGCTTAGTGTTATTATAGCTGCAAGGCCAAAGGGTGCATCGTTAACTGCTGAATGTGGATTTAGGTTGACACCAGAGCAAGAGGCGTGGGGTCAGGAATGGCTTGCCTAAAGAAGAACAAAAAGAAGAGGTAACTGGAGAAAGTCTCCTGGCTACAGATAAAAAAAATTTTGATATCTGAGATGCTGGGATGTACTCTTCTCTCTCTCTCTCTCTCTCTCTCTCTCTCTCTCTCTCTCTCTCTCTTTTTTTTTCTCTTCATTGAAGGAGGATAAGGGCAGAGAAGAGTAGGAATTCACTGGGAAAATCACCTCAGAAGCAGGCTATAGAATAGGGCACCACAGAAAAAGGTCCCCATGTAACCATGGTGACAAGCTGAGAAAGGAAGGGGTGGGAGAGAGGGAGCAAAAAGCCTACTGGAGAGAGGGCAGGAAGGAATGCAGGGAGGGGAGGGGACACCCAGATCAAGGGAGTGAGTGACAGAAACTGTGAATCTTCTAAGCCAAATTCAGGTTTTTAAGGGAAGAAAATTGGTTTATGACTGTAATTAACTAGGAAGGCAGGAAGCATGTTGTTGCATATTCTTTTTACATTTTGAAAGTGTGTTAAATGCTTCTTTAGAGTTCAGCTATTTTAACAAAGCAAGATTACAAGTGAGCAGTGGAAAGTTGTGGTTTAGTTAGGGGTGGGCTGGGGAGGGTTGGAAGAGGAAGGAAGACAGACTCTGAGCAACCTACAAGCCCAGAGAGGCCTTCATCTGAGTGAGCACAGCACCCAGCTGCCTCCTGGTGGCAGCTGTCTAACCGGAGAGTAGAGAGCTGGAATGGCAAAACCAGAGCCATAGAGGCAGGGTGGCCAGACTCAGCAAATAAAAATACCAGACCCCCAGTTAATTTTGAATGTCAAAATTAACATTTTAGTATGTTTGTTCCATGACAACCGTAATAAGGTGGTATCCACTGATTAAATATCTTCTTGTTTTTCTCATCCCCTATATTAGTGATGGCGAACCTATGACACGCGTGTCAGAGGTGACACGCAAACTCATTTTTTTGGGTTGATTTTTCTTTGTTAAATGGCACTTAAATATATAAAATAAATATCAAAAATATAAGTCTTTGTTTTACTATGGTTGCAAATATCAAAAAATTTCTATATGTGACACGGCACCAGAGTTAAGTTAGGGTTTTTCAAAATGCTGACACGCCGAGCTCAAAAGGTTCGCCATCACTGCCCTATATATTAAAAACAGAAAGGAGGAAAGGGAAAGGCAGAAGGAAGGAAGGGAGGGAGGGAGGATCAGAACCCCAAATGGTTGGTTTCTAATTACCTATCCACATTCCATCCTTCTTGCTCCCCTCTCTCCTCACTATTGTAGGACACTCCCTAACTATTCCCTACAATATGTCTTCAAAAAATCAAGTCAGAACAAAGCCACATACAATCAATCCAAACCTCTCTGGTTCCTTCAACCTCAGACAGACTTTTCCTGGGAACTGACTGTGTATTATGTCACCCCTCCAGCCTCACCTGTGAATTGACCCCCACCTCTAAGCTCCTTGCTGGCACTTTTTAGGGCTCTTACCTATGATTGATGCACGATTCCTAAAGCATTCACTAATTAAGTGACAGATGTCAATAAATCCTGTCACTGTAACATTTCAAAGAAGCATTTTATAAAATGAATCAAATGTCTGTGGTTCAGTACCTGGTGGGTGCTAATGGTGTTTGTTCTTTGATGGCCCCCAACTCCTGACTCCAGCCACAATCTAACTAACACTGTAGAAAAGACTAGAAACAAGGCAAGAAATTGGTTCACAGAGCTCCTTAAAACTTTGATCAGATCATAACATTCTGTTTAAAACCTACCTTTGCTCTCCTGTTACATTTAAAATAAAACTCAAAATGCTCACGATGGCCTACGAGCTCTGTGAATTTTCCTCCACCTGCAAAGCTCACTCCATTCCTCAGTCACTGAAATTCAGCCTGTGGGAACCCCTTTCTGTTCTTTTCTTTTTTAAGCACACTTGTATAATACAACAACAACAACAAATGGTTAAGGACAATTTCCTCTCTTGCATTGTAATAAGCACATTTATATTATACATTTTAAAAATTATTATTTTTAGTAGATGCACAATATTACATTGAGTAGTTATGTTTATGAAATATTTCCCTGCTGTTGGGAAATATTTCCAATATATGCAGATTTTTATAACCAAAAATAATTACCTTGTGCATAAAGCTACTTTCCCTTCCTTAAGTAAGACTTCCAGATGCAGAATTACTGGATCATAGGGTATTTTCTTTGAATTCATACACATATTGCCATTCTCACTTTTAAAAAATATATATATACTTTATTGATTTTTTACAGAGAGGAAGGGACAGGGATAGAGAGTTAGAAACATTGATGAGAGAGAAACATCGATCAGCTGCCTCCTGCACACTCCCCACTGGGGATGTGCCCGCAACCAAGGTACATGCCCTTGTCCGGAATCGAACCCAGGACCCTTCAGTCCGCAGGCTGACGCTCTATCCACTGAGCCAAACCAGTCAGGCTGCCATTCTCACTTTTTAAAAGGCATGAAAGCCTCTGGATAAAGGTCTCAAAGTAAGGCAAGAGCATACAATGGAGTCAAGACAGTCTCTTCAATAAATGGTGTTGGGAAAATTGGACAGATACATGCAAAAGGATGAAACTAGACCACCAACTCACACCATACACAAAAATAAACTCAAAATGGATAAAAGACTTAA
>NW_005371274.1:1912726-1918315 GCF_000412655.1 Myotis brandtii
TTAATGGGGGGGATGAGGACACATTTGTAAAGCTTAACTAATAAAGAATTTTTTTAAAAAAAGGTCTCAAAGTAAATACACTCATAATCTTTCCTGTACCCCAAATCCATAACAATGAGATATGACACTAAAATACATGTTTATATGCTTCTTTCAAAATATAAGAAGAAAATCTCAACAGCTCAAACTGAGAGTAAAATTTAAACAATGAACAAAGTATAAAGCACAGGGACAAAAGGTAGGACTGGAGCCAGGTAAGCAGGGCTGGAGTTAAATACCTTCTGTAACAGGAACCTGAGCTGGGCTTCCTACCCAAGAACAGTGGGTGATAGAACTTCATCCATGCATCTAGAATTGTGGCAGAAATAACTACTTGCTCAGGGCCACTGTCCACAGCAGAGTCCCTTTCTGGTCTGTACCAGGTGAAGTGTTACTCCAGACATGGAGAGCTCTGAGGTGAGCTGCAAACACATGGCCTGGGTTGAGTCTGGTCAACCCATGAGACCAAGGCTAAGGCAGCTAAGAAACTGCTTCACAGATAAGAGAAGTATGCAACAAAATTCCCACACAATATGAGCTTTCCAGGAAAAGTTAAAAACCACACTTGATACAATAAAAATAGTCACAAAGGAGAGCTTTTTATCCTGAGGTGACAGAAATACAACAATATAAAACCAACTTAAAATAAAGTTCTGTCGCCGAAACCGGTTTGGCTCGGTGGATAGAGCGTCGGCCTGCGGACTGAAAGGTCCCAGGTTCAATTCCGGTCAAGGGCATGTACCTGGGTTGCGGGCACATCCCCAGTGGGAAATGTGCAGGAGGCAGCTGATCGATGTTTCTCTCTCATCGGTGTTTCTAACTCTCTATCTCTCTCCCTTCCTCTCTGTAAAAAATCAATAAAATATATTTAAAAATTATCAACTCCCAACGTAAAAATAAAACCATCCTTAAGGAACTGTACTTCACAACACTGACAGAAGAGGGTGATCTTGAACTAGGAATGTAAATTACTCTAACTTCCTGAAATAAAAAGAACCATCACACCCTAACCAGTTTGGCTCAGTGGATAGAGCGTCGGCTTGCGGACTAAGGGGTCCCAGGTTCGATTCTGGTCAAGGGCATGTATCTTGGTTGCGGGCAAATCCCCAGTAAGGGGTGTGCAGAAAGCAGCTGATCGATGTTTCTCTCATCGATGTTTCTAACTCTCTACCCCTCTTCCTTCCTCTCTGTAAAAAATCAATAAAGTATATATTAAAAAAAAAAAAAGAACCATCACAAAGCCACAGGAAGCTACACTAAGAGAGGAAAAAATGAGAATCAAAGCATCTTAGCTGGAGAAAATTCTTAGCAGAAAACAACCACAAAACACAAAATTCCAAATGGGATTAATATCTTAAAACAAGTATTTGGAATATGAAAAAACACCTGAAGTTGGAAATTAAAAATTCAAGAACAGAAATGAACAAAGCAATAGATAGATAGATGATAGATAAATTTATCAACCAATGGTAGAACTCAGGAAAGAAAAAGCAAAATCATCTTAGGAATTAAGGCTCAATTATAAATACCCAATGGAGAAAAGATTTCAATGAATTTTAAACAACAACAAAAACCCACGAAACTCATAGAAAAAGAGGTCAAATTTATGGTTAGGTGAGGGTGGGGGAGGGGTAATTGAAGGAAGGTGGTCAAAAGGTACAAACTTCCAGTTATAAGTAAGTACTAGGGATGTAATGTACAACATGACTATAGCTAACACTGCTGTGTGATACATAAGGAAGCTGTTAATAGAGTAGATCCCAATAGTTCTCATCATAAGAAAAATTTTTTTTTATTGTATCTATATGAGATGATTGATGTTCACTAAATGTATTATGGTAATAATTTCACAATATATGCAAATCAAACCATCATGCTGTACACCTTAACCTTATACATGTTAATTATCCTAGATCAGTGGTTCCCAAACTTATTTGGCCTAGCGCCCCCTTTCCAGAAAAAATATTACTCAGCCCCTGGAAATTAATTTTTTAAAAATTTTAATAGCAGTTACTCATCGCCCCCAAATGCACCTGTGGCCATCACCGCCCCCCTGGATCGCTGCAGCGCCCACCGGGGGGCGGTAGCGCCCACTTTGGGAATCACTGTCCTAGATAATAAAGAGGTAATATGCAAATTGACCATCACGCCTTCACAAAATGGCTGCTACAACCAGGTCAGCAGGGGAGTTAGTGAGGGACAACCAAACGACTGAACAAGCAGGCTGCGTGGGGCAACCAGGCTGGTAGGGGGGTTAGTGAAGGATGACCAAACAACTAAACAGCAGGCTGCTTGGGGCAACCAGCCGGCTGGGGGGCCATGAGGGGAGGGGGAGCAGGTAGGGGCAACCAGGCAGGCAAGAAGGTGAGTGTTTAGGAGCAAGAGGTCCAGGATTGTGAGAGGGATGTCCAACTGCCGGGTTAGGTCCTATCCCCGGGATTGGGCCTAAACTGGCAGTCGGACATCCCCCAAGGGGTCCCAGATTGGAGAGAGTGCAGATTGGGCTGAGGGGGACCCCCCCATGGACGAATTTCATGCACCAAGCCTCTAGTTTCTCAATAAAACTGAAAAGGAAACTTAAAAAAAGAAAGGAAGAGTGGTGTTAGCATAATGATTGACATATAGAATGCATGTAAAACTTTCAACTAGAAAGACCACTTTCAACCAAATACAGAAGGCCTCCCTGTGGTCACCAAAGACCTGTAGCAAGCAGGGAACCAAACCTGTCTGTTTCCTGCTTATTCACTCTCTTTTCCTTTCCTCTTGAGTCTGCTTTGGATGGAAAGTAGTGTGTTTTTGGACCTGGCTAATCATCATAATCTCTGGGAAAAGAGTGTTACAACAATACAGATCTAGTAAACTGAAGACTCTGGGATAATATGCTGAGCATGGCAAGGCCTCAGAGAAGCCAAAGTCACGGAAGAGTATGGGAGAGCAGCAGGTCATCCACAAAAATCTGCTCTGCAACCCCCACCCTCCATATGCCAGCTGCTTATATGAGGTAGCACAAACATTACACAGGGAGGTAGGCAAAAGGAACAAGAATGGGTATGCAAGCCCTAACCGGTTTGGCTCAGTGGATAGAGCATCGGTCTGTGGACTAAACGGTCCCAGGTTCGATTCTGGTCAAGGGCATGTACCTTGGTTGAGGGCACATCCCCAGTCGGGGGTGTGCAGGAGGCAGCTGATCGATGTTTCTCTCTCATCTATGTTTCTAACTCTCTATCCCTCTCCCTTCCTCTCTGTAAAAAATCAATAAAATATATTTTTAAAAAAAGAATGGGTATGCAAAATGACTATTACAGGTATGGGGGAGCTGAAATACAATAGGCCTAGACATTATCACCAGGGAGGAAAGGTCAGGGAATGCAAACCCCATGACCAGTGATATGCTAGGGAAGGACAAAGTTACCCCTGGGGCAAGGCCCCACCCTACAATGGATTGTCCCTTGCTAGGCACCTAGGGCTTTCCATCTTGGTGACCTTCTTCTATACCTGGCCCATCCTCCTCACGTCTAACTGCCTACAACAGAAGGACCCATAACGAATGCCTAGTGTTACAAAGAACATATAAATGGTTCTACCCCAGTCCTATAGATATATTTTCCTTATGGTTATGTGCTAATCCCCTACCCTCTTTTCAAGACCTAGCACCAGTAAAATTCTACCCTCCGTGGCAATGAGTCCTAGATAAAACAGGGCTTGACAAAGCTTCCAGAGGTGATTATGGGCCACACCAATAGGTAAATGGGTACCCAGTCTGCTAACCTCCTGAAGGCCTGCCCAAGAGAAGGGGTCCAGTGTGCCTGGCAAAGATGACTCCAAACTTCTGGCCAAGAACGCAGCAGAGGGGTGGACGCCTTCGGGTCTACTGTGGCCAAGAAGCCCCATCTGAGACCTGGCCGACCTCCAGCGGCACAGGAGGGTAGGGAGCTGGAGGTGGGAGGGCGGCAAAGGACAGCCCTACCCCGGTCCGGGTCCCGGGAGGGCCGCGCGCGCCACGCCCGAGTCAGATTGCAGTTGGGCGCTCCAGGCCGAGGTCGGAGGTTGGGTGGTCAGCGAGAAAGGCCATCCCACAGCCTGCCCTGCTGGGAGGAAGCTAACCATGAAAACTGATCTCGGTGGTAAACGGTGTACCCCGAAGAGGAAGTTGAAAAACATTCGAGTGTAACAAATGTTTGTCCCAGAATCTTGGGAAGGCAGAGTTGGGGTTAGGAGGACTTGTTAGCAATGGATGCACAAGAAGGCAGAGGTACCATCTTACTGATGTGGTTAAGGGGTTCACGGACTCGTCCCCCAAACCAAGGACCCGTGGGAAAAACCCATGATCTCCTGCAACGCCTTACTTTGACAAATGAAAGTGAGGCCCAGGAAGGTGAGGGCTTGGGCTTTTTGTTTTGTTTTGTTTTTATGAAGATCTGGTGTAGGTCCCTGCAGCACCAGCTTGCCAGAAACCTAGCCCAGGGCCCTTTCTATTAGCCTCAAGCACGTTTCTCCTTGAACTCCACCACCCACTTGGAGCAGCTGCTTGGAAGAAGAGGGAAATAAGCAGATGCCCTTTCAAGACAGTTACACAGTCTGCACCACCTCGTCTTCTGGGTCACATCCCCTAAGTGCGACTCGGGATTTCTATGTCTCTTACTGCACCCCAGCTTCCCTCCTCTCTGTATGCCCTTTCTCCAATTTAGAGATAAACTCCCATAAAATGACTCTTGCTCCATTTTTGTCCTAAACGCTAACGGAAATGAACAGAATTCTATTCTTTTATGCATGGTAGAGCCTCTCTCTAGAGCAGGAGTTACCCCAAGCGGGGTTGACCAGATGTGCAGACCTTGAAGAGGTCAGTTCCTCACCTTGTCAGCCTATGGCTAAATGTCATTCTGAGGGAATGCTGAGTCAGGCTTTGCAAACTCTTAAACCTTTCCCCTGTTTGTGAATGGAAGAGGAATACTGTTCACTCAGGTGGCACATGGCAAAATGACAAACCAATATAAGTGATTGCACTTAGAATGTGTGGGGTCTTATAACTTCAAAGAAAGTTGGTAACAATAAGGTTTAGCAATAGTTATTAAAAGGGGACCAGATGATATTCCAGAAACAGGATTGCCACAGGAACACTTTAAACCACAGTACTGTTGTCATTGAACTTTGTGACAGTATCATTTTAGCCTCTTAAATCAACTGGTTATCTCAACAAAGCTCATTTTCAAGTTCAGGTTGAAACTGTTACCAATGTTTTTTACATTCTTGGATAACCTTCACAGACAACATACAGCTACCCTAAGACATCTATTTATTTTCTTGAGGGGCTGTGTGGATCTTAGACTGAAGCAAGAAGCTGTCTTGGGCCTGTGCCTTACATTCCCCTGGAAGGAATGAGTTCCTTAGCAGTGATTCTCTACCAGTAGAGCTTTGTACAGTTTACGGAGATCCTGCTTCAATAGGTCTGGGGCAGGCTTGGGAATTAAAGTTTTAGGGTGGGGTGGGTGGGAAGAGATCAGCCAAATAACTTGTATGCATATATGCAAACCCATAGACACAGTTGATAAA
>NW_005371274.1:1919064-1925180 GCF_000412655.1 Myotis brandtii
ACACACACACACACACAACACACACACTCATTATGTAATACCATTCTACAGTGGAAGAATACATTGTACATTCCTAGATGGAATGGTGATCCTGGTTTTACTACAAGTTGCATGTCCCCACACATCCTTTAGCTCTGCGTGCTCTTAGCAAATGAGAGCTAGTATTTTTTACTTCTTATTCTCTCCTTTTTGTGTGTGAGAGTTTAGGTGTGGCCTTTTAGGGAGTTCTCTGCTCACTCTACTCCATTTTGCTCTCCTGAATGCCAGGGGGTGAGATTGAAAGAAGGTTCTACTCCTGTTTTAGGCAACTAAGACAGAGGAAGTGGCTAAACAGAAGTTTAATGCTCAGTCAGACTGTCATTAAGAGATTGAATACTTGATGGCCTGGAGAAAGCAAAAGTGTCCTGGCTCAGGTCAACCAGGTAGTTGGTATTAGATGACAATTCTAATTTTAAAATGTATTTAAAAAGCACTTTGGGCCCTGGCCGGGTGGCTCTGTTGCTTGGAGCATCCTCCCATACACCAAAAGGTTGTGGGTTTGATTTCCGGTCTGGGCACATACCTAGGTTGCTGGTTCAATCCCTTGTCAGGGTGCGTATGGGAGACAACTGAACGAACGATGTTTCTCTTTCACACTGATGCTTCTCTCTCTCTCCCTCTCCCTCTCTCCCTCCCTCTCTCCCTTTCCCTCTCCTCTCACTTTCATCAATATCCTTGGGTGAGGATTAAAAAAGAAAAAAAAAGCACTTTGGGGTCAGAAGGGTAGGTAGCCCCCCCTCCCCTTGCCCTGGAAGAGTTTATGCTCTAAATGAAAGATACATTGTAAACCATGAGAGGTTTAAATAAAGATTTGACTAATGGTTCAAATTAACAAAAGACAGAGCCTTCCTAAATCATGCTGTTGCCGTGGTTTTACCCTCTGCATCTTTCCATGATTCTCTCACATCCTTTCATTCAGCAAATATTTATTCAGGGTCTTCCATGTGCCTGGCATGAACAAGACAGCTGAGGCCCCAGCCCTGGAGGAGCTCGCAGGCTTGTGGAGGAAGTCAGCTCATCAACAAGTAGCCATAGAACACAGTTATAAACTGCTTTCCAGGAAAGATGACTTTCTTCATAAAGCACAGTTCACCAGTGAGATGATATAAAGCATCATTTGGAAGCATTTTTCTCTAGCCATCTTGACAAGCATTTCTTAAAAGATTTCTCTACTGTCTTTACTTCTTTTTTGATTTGTAGGTGAGGGGGTGATTCTTCAGGGAGTTAAAGGAAATCCATTTTATAGGGTGAAATTGCATTTCAGAAAACACAGGTTTAAATTGTTTCCTTGGTCTATGGTTCTTCATTTTTGGTGGGAAAAATGTTTCCGATCCAAAAAATAGACATGCTTAGGAGGTAATATTTGCAGCTTGTTAGCCATTAACACTGTCCCATTTTTCTCAGTTTCTAAGTGAAAATGATAAACTTGGAAGAAAGGACTAACCAGAATTTAATCTTTTTCAGAAGCCAAGAAGAAAGCACCCTGTCGTGGACTTGGCTTGTTTTACACATTATTGTCTGCCTTCCTTTTCTCAGTGGCCTCTTTATTTGTTAAAAAAGTGCAAGACCTCCATGCTGTAGAAATTAGTGCATTCCGATGTGTGTTCCAAATGTTAGTCGTTATCCCTTGCTTAATATACAGAAAGTAAGTATTTCTTAAGGGCAAAGTAGATGGTATTAATAAATGCTTGTAAATCTTTTGACCTGCCCAAATTTACTTATAGTATCTGCTTTAATCCCTCTCATAGATTTGCCAGTCCCTACACCCTTTGGCCCTGATTACTGAAAAGTCACAAGGATCCCACCTAAATAAGATGCTCATAAGCACACACAACATGCCCAACAGAGGGGAAGAAAGAGATTCAGTTATTCTCCATTCTCATTTTGAGAACAAAACTCCCCTAGTATAATTCCTCTCATCGTGTACCACCTTCCCTTCTTTGTTTTGGCATAACTAGTATTTGGAAGAAAAAGTAAACAAGAGGATGTGGTAGTGTCTCCCAGTGTCAGAGGTTTCTTTAGGTAGAATAGGTTGCTCTGCTACAAGGGCAGACAGAAGGCTACCATAGTAATATTTAGGTGTAAGGTGCTGTGGGAAAGGGGAAAGGTAATCTTGAGGAGAGGCTTTTTAACTGCTTTCCATATCCAGTGTTCTCATCTGTAAACTGAAGGGAATGACATTTATCCTCTACCTGTTTTGGCCCTGATTACTGAAAAGTCACAAGGATCCCACCTAAATAAGATGCTCATAAGCACACACAACATGCCCAACAGAGGGGGAGAAAGAGATTCAGTTATTCTCCACCCTCATTTTGAAAACAAAACTCTCCTAGTATAATTCCTCTCATCGTGTACCACCTTTCCTTCTTAGTATTTGGAAGAAAAAGTAAACAAGAGGATGTGGTAGTGTCTTCCAGTGTCAGAGGTTTCTTTAGGTAGAATAGGTTGCTCTGCTACAAGGGCAGACAGAAGGCTACCATAGTAATATTTAGGTGTAAGGTGCTGTGGGAAAGGGGAAAGGTAATCTTGAGGAGGGGCTTTTTAACTGCTTTCCATATTCAGTGTCCTGTAAACTGAAGGGAATGACATTTATCCTCTACCTGTCTGTGGTTACAAGAATCAAATGGAATTTATTATAGATCAGAGTGTTTTGTAAAAAATGTAGTATTGACTTGTAGGTGAGGGATGTTTCTTCATCGAGTTAAAGGAAATCCATTTTATAGGGTGGATTTATAGATGGTCCATCCCATCTTCTTCATTCATGTGAATTCTGCTCTCCCCTCCCCCCGCCCCCACACACACCCTCCTCAGGTTAAAAGTGTGCCTCTTCAGTCCATATACTAAGGATTTGGTGAAAAAGGTTAAGATTTGCTAAGATCGATATTGTCAGAAATTCCTGTGTAAGTGTGGACAAGTCATAATATTTTAGGGAATGTCGGTAAGACTTCAGACATTTCTAAGTGTGGCAGTAGACTTCGGATGGGAACCCAATCATCTTCCCCATTTTGGAATAAAAATATTGTCAGGGGAAGGCACTAGAAAAATTTTCTTAAATCCATGGTGATAATTTAGTTTGACCCATTTTAAATTTCACTATTGAGGAAGATTCCTAGCTTCTCAAAGTATGGACCAAAGGTGACCATACTTTCATTTCTGACTCCAGAGACCCAGGGTCCCCATGTCTGGCCTACATGCGGCCCTAAAGATGTCCAGCCCCAACACAGATCAGCAAGATGCACCTAGCCAGGAACTAACTCAGGACTCTGTTTAGCAAATATTTAATTGGAAAAACTTTGGTGGCAATTATTATACATACTGAATGCTGCAGGTTCTTTTTCAGTGTGTTTTACCTCTTTCCCTAAAGAAAACAGTGAAAAGTTGTCTCACATTCAATGACTTAAAGAACATGTGGCATTGGTACCGCTTTTATAGAAAAACTCATAAGAATGCACAACATCCAGGACCAAGTTTTCTTATATGGGGCAGCTAAATCTTGAAATTGTACTTATTATGAAAGTAACACGCTTTCATATATTTATATATTTAATAGAAAACATGGGAAAAATAAATATAAAGAAGGAAAATTACTATACTAGAATGAGGTCTAACCACAATGAGCATTTCAGTATATTTTCCTTTGTCTTTTTTTGCAAGCATACACAGGGTGCCCCCCAAAACTGTACTGTGGGGAAGCATGGGACTTATTTGGAATGTCTGTAAGGAGGCTTCTCCTAAAGGTCGGGGGTCTCTGAGGGGACCTTGCCGAAGGTGGTAGCCCCTACTTTGACTTTTCCAAACGAGTCTGATCCCCCGAGGTGTTTTGCTAGAATCTCTATGTTTAGTCTTTAAAGACCCAACCTTGTAGAAGCATATACTTTCTCAAGGATACTTATCCTATTGATTGTATCTAGACTAGAGGTTAATTTTAGTTCAAAATGTTATTACAATAAAAAGCCAACAAGGCAGGCAATCAGGGCTATTTGTTCCTAAAGTAAAAACAGTCCCTTGCTTAGCCTCTCTTTCACAGAAACCTGTGTCAGAGCAATCTGTTCATCCATCTCTCAGGGTCTGCTGGTCAGCCCCAGCAGCTGGTGCCCCTCGTGTGAGGAGGTCAGGAATGCAACAAAACGCAGTGAAACCCTCGAAAACAAAGAGAAAGAAAATTAAAGTAACTGTGCAGTAAGTCATTGGAGCCCGCTTGGGATTTCCAAGTTTGAGGGAATTCTTTCTCAGCTAAGGTTTCATAATGGGACAACAGTTGTCCACAGAACAGCAGCAATATATCACAGTGCTGAAACAGTTATTAAAAGCAGGTGGTGCCTCTGTTACAGAAGAACAACTAAAAAGCTTATTAAAAATTGTTTTGATGTATAATCCTCGGTTCCCTGATGCTGGAACACTAGACCTTAATCCTCTGGGAACAGGTGGGCAGGAATTTAAAAAGAAATCAGGCCCAGGGAAAACGAGTGCCCTTACCATCATTAACTATGTGGGCTCTTGTTCGAGCTGCATTATGCCCACTTCATATTGAAGATCAAAAGCCTACAGAGCAACAGGAGGACTTACCACTGCCCCCTCCTCCTGAAGCAGAGCCTGCAGAGCCTGTAATACCTAAAGCCCCGCCGCTGGGGGAAATATTTCCGATCTTCTGCCTCCGGTGGGGGAAGGCGCATCAACTAGATCCTCAGTTATGGGGTCCTATGTCAGGCAAGCCATGTTAGAAGGAGAGCTTTTAACTTGCTCAGATATACAAAATCAACAAGATAATAAAGTTTATGAGCCGCTCTTTTTTAATACCTTTAAAGAAATAAGGAAAAGTGTTAGAGAAAATGAGACTAACAGTCCGTTTACAAAAGGACTCCTTAATGCCTTGTCTGAAAATTATCACATGACTCCTTGGGACTGGCAGATTTTAGCCAAAACAATTCTAGATGCCAGTCAATATCTATTATGGAAAGCAGAATATAATAAGATCTGTGAACAACAAACTGTTTATGGGTGCTCACTGGCCACCCCACCCGGGAGCCCTCTGGGCCACATTCTAGCTATAAGTCCCGGGCACTAAAAGACATCTTCTAAAAAATCCATGGAAAGGACTCTGGTTTATTAAGTCTTATCTGTAGGTTGTGCATGCCTATAAATGTTGTTCATAGAGTCTCTGTTAATTGTTGTTTTGTGTCTTTGCTGTTTAGTTTAATTTGTTTAAAGATAGGGCATATTTCACTTTACCAGGGCCCCAGTGACTTGTAACAGGCTGAGCTCATAATAGGGATTACAGGAATTTCCCGCAGCTGCCAAGAATTCTTATTCTTGGGGACCTTCCTGCTCTCCCTCTCAAGACATCAGCCACTAGAAACTCTTAGGTAGTAGAAGTTCTTGTCTCTGTAATGTAACTTGGTTCCTGATTAATGTTTTTTACTTGCTTTCTTATCTTTAAAGGACTTACTTTGTACTTCACCATTTTATGAATATAAGGCATCCTTGGCCTCTACTGTTTAGACTTTGTACCACTCAGAACCCATTTACTGTACTGGGTTAATGTAAAATAAAATTCCAAGGCTAGTGTCCCAGTCCACCCTTTTGTGAGTACGCATTCATTTACTGTAGGGTTTTTTGTTTCTGTTTTTAAGATCTCTTCTTACTATATACAAAATTTCATATTGTTAATCTACTCAAAAAGAGAAAAAATATGGGAAATAATTATTTAAACTCCCCAAGTAATTTATCCTAAAAGGCTAGAGCTACAGAAATACCCTTGAATAAGCTGCAGAAGCGGCAACAGTGGGGTGAAGGAAAGAGCACTCTCCTTGTAAAGAAAAAAAAATGGTACTTTTACACTAAAGCTTTTAAAGGCCCAGAAGTTACTATAGTCCTGGGAACAAACCCCAGGACCTCCTATCTCCCCACATACACACCCACCCTTTCTCCAGACTCCTAAGAGTTGTCAAGGTCATATTATCTCTATTATGCTTCTTAACAATGTGAGTATATTTTCCATTGGAAAAATAAGCCTATTTCTAAAAGTAAGGAAAAGAAAAAGAAATAGTTTTTCCTATATTTGCCTAAGTAGCAAAGGT
>NW_005371274.1:1925291-1925987 GCF_000412655.1 Myotis brandtii
ATACTGGAGGCCTCAGGGTCCCTCAGCTCAGCCTGTGCCCTCTCGCAGTACAGGAGCCCTTGGGGGAGCAGTCCTAAGCCCATAATCAGACATCCTAGCACTGCCACCGAGGCGGGAGAGGCTCCCACCGCCGCTGCACTCACCAGCCGTGAGTCCGGCTTCTGGCTGAGCGGTGCTCCCCCTGTGGGAGCGCACTGACCACCAGGGGGCAGCTCCTGCATTGAGCATCTGCCCCCTAATGGTCAGTATGCATCATAGCGACTGGTTGTTCCCCTGTTCAGTCTATTTGCATATTAGCCTTTTATTATATAGGACTAGTGGCCCAGCGCACGAAATTCATGCACAGGGTGTGTCCCTCAGCCTGGCCTGCACCCTCTCCAATCTGGGACCCCTCAGGAGATGTTCGACTGCCGATTTAGTTGGACATCCCTCTCGCAATCCGGGACTGCTGGCTCCTAACCACTAACCTGCTTGCCGGCCTGCTCGCCCCCAACTGCCCCCCCCTCCGCCAGCCTGCTCAACCCCAACTGCCCCCCTTGCTGGCCTGATCGCCGCCAATTGCCCTCCCAGGCCAGCCTCATGAACCCCAACTGCCTTCCCCAGCCAGTCTCCGTGAAGGTCTCCTGGTCTAATTAGGATATTACCTTTTTATTAGTATAGATTATTAAAATATTTTTGCCTAAGAAGCAAAGGTTT
>NW_005371274.1:1926022-1931534 GCF_000412655.1 Myotis brandtii
GGCTCAGTGGATAGAGCGTTGGCCTGCGGACTGAAGGGTCCCAGCTTTGATTCCGGTCAAGGGCATGTATCTTGATTGCGGGCACATCCCCAGTAGGCAGTGTGCAGGAGGCAGCTGAATCGATGTTGCTTTCTCATTGATGTTTCAACTCTCTATCCCTCTTCCTCTCCCTTCCTCTCTGTAAAAAATCAATAAAATATATTTAAAATAATAATAATAGTAATTATATATAATAATATATTTGACTACCTTCCCAGGATTTAAATTTTAAGATTTGCTTTCTCTCCTTATAAAGGAAATTTTATACTTAAGATATATGGGAAGCTCTGTCAAATAAAAAAATAATAATTATATTCTATTTATATGCACATTAAATAAATTCTAATATGCTTTCATTTCTAACTGTTATAAATTATAATATAGAATATTATATTTTGCAAAAAGAACAAAATTCCATGTGATTTACATTATTCTATAAAGTACCTAGATCTATAGAAATACTAGCAAGAAAAATCAAAAGAAACAATTTTATTATAAAGCTGAATAAATAAAAAATAATTATATATTTTTGTAACTTTTGTTGAAAGTATTGCTAATTCTTAAACTTTTTGTTTTTCAGATATAAGAAAGCATTTTTAAAGCAATTTAGTAAATTACATATTTCTCTCCCTACCTGTCCCTCCAAAATTTAGCAATTTTTAATAAGTAGCAATACATTTCTTTAAATTCAGTAAGACCTATTTCCAATTATAGCTATATTAACCAAGATAAAAGCTAACAATAGGCCTGCTTATAGCAGCCATGCTTTTACCACCTTTTACAGAACTTAGTCCATCCAGCATTCCACAGGAATCCCTTACAATCCATAGGGGCAGGCTATTATTGAGTATGCCCATTCAACATTAAAAAACATACTAGTAAAACAAAAAACGGGGAACATGGGACTCAAGGACCCAATGAAATATTAACATGGGGGAGAAGATATGCGTGTGTTTCTACCCACACAGGGCTGCTGTAGATTCCAGCTCGTCGGATTGAACTCTATCATGGCATGGCACAGTGACTACCATAACTCTCTGGCCAGTATAGTATAACTTTTATTAATAATCGTACTGACAATAGCCTGATTTGCACCACCTACCCCTATGTCTTTGTTATGGGCCTCGATCTACTAATAAACCATAGTTCATCTTTTCTAATACAGGTTAGAAAGGAAGCTTATTTTACATCCTGTATTACCACTCTGAATATTACTTCATTGAACATCAGCACTGTTATGGACTTAGAAGACAAGCAGAAATCCTGATACCTGTTAATCTCACCAGGAAATGGCAAGGCTCATCAGCTATCGAAGTCTTAGAAAGAGCATTGAGTCAATTACGGCCCAAAAGATTTTTGGGAATGGTCATTGCAGCCATTATTTTGGCTGTTATTCTTATAACTGCCAGCATCGCTGTGATGGCCCTTTCTGAGTCTATGCAGATGGCCACATTTGTAGACCATATGGCCTATGATATAACTAGGGAATTCACTATACAACAGCATATAGGTCAAAAAATATTAGCTAGACTACAGGCAATAGAGGCAGCCATTGAATAGGGAAAAGACAGGACACTATAGCATACAGGCAAGTGCTTAATTGTGATTGGGAGCATAAGCACATATGTGTCACACCTTTGAAATGGAACAGTAGTCACCATCATTGGATTGATGTTAAAAAGCATCTATGGAAAGTCTTTCATAATAACCTTACTGAAAAAGTAAACATGTTGCAAAGGCAAATTAAAGAATTCTTATTTGCTATCAATAAACATGGAAAACAGACCATTGCTTAGAATATGGTAAAGGAGCAATTAGAGTGGATAGACCCCACCACATGGTTTCCTAAAATCAATTGGTACCTGATCAGACTAACAATTAACTGTCATTGTAATTCTCTTTATTTTTCTTACTAGAGGCCTGGTACATGAAATTTGTGCATGGGTAGAGATCCCTAGGCCTGGTGATTAGGGCCAATTGGGGCTTTCCTTCATTCCACACTGTCCCCTGGTGGTCAGTGTATGTCATAGCGAGTGATTGAACTCCCGGTCGGACTCCTGAGGGGACACTTTGCATATTAGCCTTTTATATATAGATAGTCTACAAAATCAGAACTCGAGCAGTGACCGTGCTTCGCAGACCCCAGCCTTCCAAAGAAGAAAGTTCACTACCTCCCTCTGTCTTCTGCAGCCAGCAAAACAAAAAGGGGGGAGGATGTGGGAAAGCACGGGACTTGGTTGGAATGTCTGTAAAAAGGATTCTCCGAAAGGTTGGAGGCCTTTGAGGGGACCTTGCCAAAGGTGACAGCCCCTACCTTGACTTTTCCAAAGAAGTCCGATCTCCCAGAGTGCTTTGCTAGAATCTCTATGTTTACTCTTTAAAGACCTGACCTTGTAGAAGCATACTTTCTCAAGGATACTTACCCTACTGATTGTATCTAGAGCAGCCGTGGGCAAACTACGGCCCGCGGGCCGGATCCGGCCCGTTTGAAAAGAAAAAAACTAAAAAAAAAAAAAAAGGACCGTACCCTTTTATGTAATGATGTTTACTTTGAATTTATATTAGTTCACACAAGCACTCCATCCATGCTTTTGTTCCGGCCCTCCGGTCCAGTTTAAGAACCCATTGTGGCCCTCGAGTCAAAAAGTTTGCCCACCCCTGATCTAGAGGTTAATTTTAGTTCAAACTGTTATTACAATAAAAAACCAATGAGGCAGTGCCGGAGGCCGGTCCATCCTTGTTGCTTGACACAGTCGCTGCAGGGAAGAAACATCTGCACAGCATACGTTTCAAGGGACCTGGCATACTGTTCTTAATATGTTTGCTCCCCTTCTTAGTGCTATGAGGGCCACCTCCCCAAGAAAGGATGTTTCCTCAGGTGGGGATTTTTCCTTGGAGTTAGGGATTAACAGAACTAAGGAAGAGAATAAATCAGTAAAACCCCCTAGTGTTACAGAAATACTGTGTACTACTTATGAAGAACTTAGACTAAGACTGTTGGCAATAAATTTGGGACTTGCTAGGCCCACATCCCCAGGGGTCTACCCACCAGAGAAAGCACCAAAGCCTATGCCCCTGAAAACCCGCCTACGCAGGGCAGTCCCAAGGAAGACCATCAGCAAGGATAAAAGGACATAACCTTTACTTGGTATAATCTCCTTCAGTTACTTCCTTGTAGCTTAACAGTAGAACAGTAGAGTAGTGACCTTGGAATGGAGATAACAAACTAGCCCCAACCTTTGGAATAGAATGGATAGGATTAAAATCAACAGAGCTAGATAGAGATAAGATTTTTGGCAAAGGTCAGATAAGAAACTATGGACATGAAACAAGGAACTGTAGAAGGTCAAGGGAGGACCCAAAACATACCATGATGTGACTATAGAGGCATGCTTATAGGATCAAATGGTATAAATACAGATGTAACAGGAGAATAAAGAGAGAACCTGGCTATGCTGATCATCTGAACGCTGTCTCCGTGTCCTTCATTCATCACCGACTCCGTCCACGAACCTTTGGGAACCCCTGGACCGCTGGGGCTGGACCCGGCAAGGCAGGCAAATGGGACTGCTTTTACTTCTAAAGTAAAATAGTCCCTTAGCCTCTCTTTCACAGAAACTTGTGTCAGATCAATCTGTTCATCTGTCATTCGGGGTCTGCTGGTCAGCCACGGCACTGTATTAATACTTTAACAGCTGATTTCTGTTACATTTTGAAAATGAAATGTATTTTAATAAACACTGCCTTTATAATTATTCAAAGTGTGTATACATTTTGGGGGACACCCTGTATATACATGTAGCAAATAATATCTAACATAAGAAAAAAGAAAAAATACATCTGTATTTACTTAAGTATAATGATACTGTTTATGTAGTTCTCTTGTATTATTTTTGCTTATACTGTGAACACTTTAATGTAATTAGCTATACTTAGAAAACATTTTTTAAAGGGATATAATAGTTGTGGACATTATCATGTTTAATTTGCTATTCCCCTATTTTTGATAGCTAAGACTTCTAAAATATTACTTTATTAAAAACTAGAGGCCCGGAGTGTGATATTCGTGCACTGAGGAGGGGATCCCTCAGCCCGGACTGCACCCTCTTACAGTCTGGGAAACCTTGGGGGATGTCCGACTGCTGCAGAGGCATGACAGGCTCCCACCACCGCCAGTGCACTAGTCAGCCGTGAGTCCAGCTTCTGGATGAGCGGCACTCCCCCTGTGGGAGCGCACTGACCACCGGGGGGCAGCTCCTACATTGAGCGTCTGCCCCCTGGTGGTCAGTGCCCATCATAGCGACCGGTCATTCCGCCGTTCGGTCAATTTGCACATTAGCCTTTTATTATATAGGATTGTAGTTTAAAAACAATTAGCAAGTTTTGTTTAATATGCATTCCTTCATTTGAATTTCCAGAACTGGGTTTATAGGCCCAAAAGATCTACGAATCTTCCTCATTCTCAGAGGAGTCCTCGGTTCTACCGCCATGATCCTTTTATACTACGCTTTCCAGGCAACGTCCCTCGCTGATGCCACGGTTGTCGCGTTTAGCTGTCCAGTGTTTACGTCTATATTTGCTTGCATATTGCTTAAGGAAAAATACAGTCTTTGGAATGTTCTCTTCATCGCATTCGCCATCACCGGAGTGATCCTCATCGTGAGGCCACCGTTTCTGTTTGGTTCCAACACTGCGAAGATGACTGGAAGCTACTCAGATCATGTGAAGGGCACATTGGCAGCACTTGGACATGCCGTATCTAATGCCTTGACTCTCGTTATCCTCAGAAAAATGGGGAAATCTGTGGACTACTTTTTGCCCATCTGGTTTTATGTACTGGTTGGCCTTGTGGAGAGTGTCATCATCCTCTTTGTATTAGGAATGTGGAGGCTGCCGAACTGTGGGATAGACAGGCTCTTTCTCCTATTAATCGGGCTGTTTGGTTTGGCGGGTCAGGTGTTTCTCACCAAAGCCCTTCAAATAGAAAAAGCTGGGCTAGTAGCACTAATGAAGACCATGGATGTGGTTTTTGCTTTTATCTTTCAGGTTATTTTCCTGCATGATATACCAACGTGGTGGACGGTGGGTGGCGCGCTCTGCGTAGTAGCCAGTAGTGCTGGAGCGGCCATTCGTAAATGGTGCCAGGGATCCAAATGAAGCATCATTGCGGAAATGTGTATTTTTTAAGTCCACCTTCACCAAGTACAAACACACCACATATGCACATACCTGGAAAATCGGAATTTACTTAATTGATTATATTTAATAAATTTCATAGTTTAAGTATCATTTTTGATATGGTATGTCTTTTTTTTCATCCTCATCAAGGATATGTTTATTTATTATTTTTTTAATTAAATCTTTATTGTTCAGATTATTACAGCTGTTCCTCTTTTTTCTCCCCATAGCTCCCCTCCACCCGGTTCCCACCCCACCCTCTGCCCTTACCCCCCACCCCCACCCGCCCCCTCCC
>NW_005371274.1:1933234-1936914 GCF_000412655.1 Myotis brandtii
CTAAGAGGCCCCGCTTCTCAGTGTCCCGGTAATCACTGCAAGTACCTCTGAGAGAAAGCCGCCCTCGAGTTGCAACCGATGCCAGACAGTCCAGTTTTCCCCCGTATGAGTCTGGGTCCCCAGAGACTCGTCTGGAACTGGAGTTCAGAGCAGCCGAGAGCTTGAGACTCCCTCCCGATTGAAAAAGACAACAGTGTCCTTAGCTGCCAGCCCTTTCCTCGTGCGCCTCCTTACCTCTCCACTTTACTTCCGCACCTCCTCTGAGTCTCAGTGTGCTTTTCTCTTTCCTTCCACTTGTAGAATTTCCACTCAGCCAGCCTTCCTGTGGTTCTTGATGATGTTTGTTTTGTCTTTTAGTTGTATTTTTGAAGTTGTTGTGCAAGGCAGCAATTTCCGGTGTTTACCTATGCTGCCCTCTTGGTTTCCTCCGGATATGTTTATTGATTTTTTTTTTTTTTAGAGGAACAGGGAGAGAGAGAGAGAGAGAGAAACATAGATTGGTTGCCTCCCCTATGAACCATAGTCAGGAATCGAATCTAAGTATGTCTCCTGACCAGAATTGATCTGGAGGATACTCCCAACTAACTGAGCCAACCGGCCAGGGCTGAATATGCTATCTTTAATTAGTGAAGCATAGCCTGTTGGGGTGGCATTGGTAAGGACAGCTCATTAGTTCAAGAAACACTTAAAAAAATGTTTATGACTCTAGTATAAATATATGTAAGTTTTTAAAGTGTATTTTTTGTAATGATGGAATTTAGGTCAGGAGGAAATTTTAGATGCTCTTTTAGCAGTGTAGAGGCTAAGAAACTTATCAGTAATAATGCTGCTATGATTAGTATGTTGAAAATTCATTTGAAACATAATTCCATTTAGGAGGCCAAAGCTGAATGGTGCCTACTTAATGGTGTTAAAAATACAAATAAAGTAGCCTTATTTTAAAGGCTTTTATAAATGACTAGAGGCCCGGTGCACGAAATTCGTGCACGGGTAGGGTCCCTAAGCCTGGTCAGCGATCAGGGCAGATCAAGGCCTTCCGGCTGCCGGCTGGGCCTTTCTTCATTCCGTGCTGCCCCCTGGTGGTCAGCGCACGTTATAGCAAGCCATTGAACTCCCGAGGTGACACTTTGCATATTAGCCTTTTATATATATAGATTATTATTCTTTTAACCCATATTTGTGCCTTTTCATTTTAATGCCAGACTTTCTTATATATAAACATTTTGAAAAGTTTTTAAATCAACAAATTTGACTAATAGTTTCTCTTTCAGTGGCATTAGCAACTGTAACTGTCATTCTATAATTTTAATTGTCTTCTGATTTTGGGGGTGTTTTTTTTAAGCCACACTAAGTTGTTTATTTTTATTTTTCATTTATTTTTAATATATATTTTTTTATTGATTTCAGAGAGGAAGGGAGAGGGAGAGAGAGATAGAAACATCAATAATGAGAATCATTGATTGGCTGCCTCCTGCACAAACCCTACTGGGGTTCGAACCTGCAACCTGGGCATGTGCCCTTCACCGGAATCGAATCTGGGACCCTTCAGTCTGCAGTCTGACACTCTATTTGCTGAGCCAAAACAGCTAGGGCTAAGTTGTTTATTTTTAATCACAAGAAAGAAATCTTGACATGGCCAATGTGCACATTTCCATCCTAAAGTGTTTTCTCACTAGAAATGTGATTTTTTTGTAAATTCCCTTTGAATTTATAGTGTGATGCCAAATAAAATTTTCTCATGAATTTATTACATTGAACCATTTGAAATGACAGAGATTTTACCTTTTAACTTACAAAACCCATAATTTCTTATGGTTCACCCTAATAGATACCTCCCTTACCCTCTAAGCCAAATACTTAGAGGACTTCGGAATATATATTTTTAAAACAACTTTCTAAAGTTCAGCAATCATATTAAACTTATTTTTATAGTATTTTTGCCTTATGGGATTATTTGTAATAATACTTCATATTATATGTTAAATGTAAAGAACTGAATTCTATGGTTGTTTGACTTGTGTAGTTTCTTGAATAGAAAAAATAATCTATTAAATTCTAGTATATAAGTATGATATTAAATGTCAATGCTGTATCATGATATTAATATCATGAAATAAAATGACAAATTTCATGTCTGGAACTTCAGCAAGCCAATACTCTGCTGTTAAACAGAGAATTGAATATTTAGGAAAGCTTGGGAATTAATCAAAAAGTGGGAAATGCATCCAAATGATCTTTTTGTAACAATGAACCCTTTATTGCTGAAGCTACAATGGTCTCCAGATCTTTGTCAGATGTAGCATCTATTATTTTAAGCCTGCAGATTTGAAAGATTATAGGTTCTTTCCCACCCTTTCATCACAGTTCTTCCAAAGTAAGAAGGAACTTAGCTTCTGAGGTTTATGCCTTAGTAAGAAAGGACCTTCTCCAATAGTTCCAAGAGGGAATTTTTGGTTTACTGATCGTTCCAAATGCTCCCCACCTGACAAATCCTAAATAAAGTCTATTTAGGGAAGTCACACTATCATAACTTTATCCTAATTCACAATATAGGAGTTTAGACTTGCAAAAGCATCATTTTGCAAGCATCTTAGATAATTATAGAATCAGCATTTTAGAGCTCAAGGGTTAAAAATCCTCTTGTAGGAGCCACACTACATAGATAGGAATGCTAGGGAGGGGACCTGCCTGAGATGAGTTTCCATGGCCTTATTCCCCCTGACCCCCTTGATAAAGTAAACCACAGCTTGACCTACCTAAGATAAATTAATGCTCAGGGAACCCTCTCCTGGTTCTTGACCTTGCACAAATAAAAGAACCTATGGGGCCTTGAAAGTTACATCCCTTTGGTCCTGGAAACTAGAGACATTTTATTTCAACAATGTAGTTTAAGTACTTGAATGTCACAATATATGACCAAGGTTGGGGGAAATGTTTCTTCTCCCAACTTTTATAGGGTGTGATTCTTAAATACTTTTATAATGTCCAAGGTATATATAAGGATATGTATTGTAACCATTGTGGGTGTGTATTTTTTGCAAAGATTGTAGTTTATCTTGAAAAGGGAAATATTTTCATAAATTGTTTTTATTTTATAAGTACTAATAAAGTGAAAAAAAGCGCCATATTTTGGTTTTTATGACTATAGCAAATGTGCTAGCTAATATAACTTCCTTTTTCATCCATGTGCTTCAGAATTCATTTTATAAAGGAGACTGACCTCTGGCCACTCAGCTGTGATGTACTCTTCTAGTTACAAACTGTCCCTCTGAGACTGTCACATCAAATCCAGTATCTCTAAAGGCTTCTGTTCCAGTGAGGACTTCATTGTTCTAGACCAGCGGTTCTCAACCTGTGGGTCGCAACCCCTTTGGGGGTCGAACGACCCTTTCACAGGGGTCGCCTAAATACATCCTACATATCAGATATTTACATTACCATTCATAGCAGTAGCAAAATTACAGTTATGAAGTAGCAACAAAAATAATTATGGTTGGGGGTCACCGAAACATGAGGAACTATATTAAAGGGTTGCAGCATTAGGAAGGTTGAAAAACACTGTTCTAGACCCTCCAGAGCAGGGGTCCTCAAACTACGGCCCGTGGGCCACATGCAAATACAAATATTGTATTTGTTCCCGTTTTGTTTTTTACTTCAAAATAAGATATGTGCAGTGTGCA
>NW_005371274.1:1937085-1941546 GCF_000412655.1 Myotis brandtii
TTGTAAATGGAGATTATAAGAGAGGGTTTCGCGTGCCAGCAAAAGTTACTGGCGTGCCATGTTTGGCACGCATGCCAGGGGTTGCCCACCCCTGTTCTAGACCCTCCAAAGCTTGGAACAGCTTTGAATTCTGTACTTGCTTCCATAGCTAATTTGTTACTAAATTGTGGAATGTGTGTCTTAAAGTGGTGTGGATTCATTCTTGGCCATTTCCACTGGTACCACCTTAGTCCAAGATTTATCATTTTAGCCCTAACTGGTTTGGCTCAGTGGATAGAGCGTTGGCCTGCGGACTCAAAGGTCCCAAGTTCGATTCCGGCCAAGGGCATGTACCTTGGTTGCGGGCGCATACCCAGTAGGGAATGTGCAGGAGGCAGCTGGTTGATGTTTCTCTCTCATGGATGTTTCTAACTCTCTATCCCTCTCCCTTCCTCTCTGTAAAGAAATCAATAAATATATATTTTTTTTAAAAAAAAAAAAGAAAGAAAAACACAGGACTCACAGCCAAATTTAAATTTCAGACGTAACTGGGTGTCCTATATTATAAAAAAACAACAACAAAAAACGATTTATCACTTCATAACTGAATTACCACAACCAGGTATCTAATTGGCTTACCCATGTCTAGACTCTCTTCCACTCAGATCCTTGTCACACTGCCATACTAATCTTCTGAAAGCTCTGCTTTCATTGTTACTCTGGTTACTGTGGTGAAACCACAATGGTGCCTTATTATACACCACACAGCATCGCATCCTAATTATTCATCTGGCTCTATTCCTATTTTTGGAACTTGATTTCCCATGTCCCAACACAAATTTGATACTTGGATGAATCTTCCCACCAATTCCCACATTTGCCAAGAGATTCCTTCCTGTGTTTCTCCTGCGATCTTTGCCTCCTCTTTGCCTTCTAAAGCCTCTTAGCCTTCAATAACTCAGCTTGAGCTTTTGTTTCTTCCACTATCTGCTGCTCCTTCCACCCACACTAGTCCACCTGGGAAGAATCCATAAAGCCCTGGATTAGGAGTCTGATGATCTGAGTGTGGTTTTATCAATGTCCAGCTGGGCAAGTCACTTAGTATCCCTGAGCCCATTTTCCTTGTTTGGTTCATTTGTTAAATAGAGTAATGTTACCTGCCCAACCTGTGTTACAGATGAGTGCCATAGAAAAGACTGTAGACAATAAAGGAGGACAGAAATGCTAAGTATGGAACTGGCTAATATTATAGAGTTGAGCAATCACTCTCTCTTCAACATGATGCCTATGCCAGGGTCCTTATTCCTGAGTAGTCTCACCAGGAACTGTAAGAACAGCCTTCCGGATTACAAACCTCATTTGGCTCTCTCCTGCTAGCACAGAATTTTATTGCTGGGCAGCTCTAATTTCCTGGCTGATCTGTAGGGCTGCCAAGGGTCATCAGCCGTTTTATGCATAGGGGTTGCCACCTTTCCAATTCTGGCTTTAGTTCTAGCCCTCTGTATTACACTTGCCTCTGGTAAGTTCAGCTCCAAACCTAGTGTTCAAAATGAGGCTTACCCTTGAATGGGTCTTTCTTTGTTATGGGGTGAGGCCACAACATTAGTAACAAAGAAACAGAATTTCTGGAGGATGAGGCCCAGAAATCAGGATTTTAAAAAGATTCCCAGGTGATTCTAATGTGCAGCCAAGGTTGAGAACCACTGCTTTAGGGGGTAATTATTTAATTAATTAATTTATTTATTCTTCAAAAGCATTTATTCTTTTTTAAAAAAATTATTTATTGTTGAAAGTATTACATATGTCTCCTTTATCCCCCATTGACTTCTCCCTGGCCACTCCCGCCCCCCAGCACATGCCCTTGCCCCACTACTGTCTGTGTCCATTGGTTATGCTTATATGCATGCATACAAGTCCTTTGGTTGATCTCTTACCTGCCCCCCTCCCTCCCTTACTTTCCCTCTGAGGTTTGATGGTCTGTTTGATGCTTCTATGCCTCTGGATCTATTTTTGTTCATCAGTTTATGCTGTTCATTATATTCCACAAATGAGTGAGATCATGTGATTTTTATCTTTCTCCGACTGGCTTATTTTGCTTAGCATAATGTTCTCCAGGTCCATCCATGCTGTTGCAAATGGTAAAAGTACCTTCTTTTTTTTACAGCAGTGTAATATTCCATTGTGTAGGTATACCACAGTTTATTAATCCACTCATTTGCTGATGGGCACTTAGGCTGTTTCCAAATCTTAGCTATTGTAAATTGTGCTGCTATGAACATAGAGGTGCATATGTCCCTTCTGATTGGTGTTTCTGATTTCTTGGGATATAATCCTAGAAGTGAGATTACTGGGTCAAATGGGAGTTCCATTTTTAATTTTTTGAGGAAACTCCATACTGTTTTCCACAGTGGCTGCACAGGTCTGCATTCCAACCAGCAGTGTATGAGGGTTCCTTTTTCTCCACATCCTTGCCAGCACCTGTCATTTGTTGACTTGTTGATGATAGCCATTCTGACAGGTGTGAGGTGATACCTCACTGTCCTTTTTGATTTGCTTTCTCAGATGATTAGTGATTTTCAGCCTGTTTTCATATGTCTCTTGGCCTTCTGTATGTCCTCTTTTGAAAGTGTCTATTTAGGTGCTTTGCCCATTTTTTTGATTGGTAGGAGGTAATTACTTTAGATGAGGTCATTAAGATGCAGCCCTCCCTATAGAATTAGTGTCCTTATAAGAAGAGAAAGAAACCAGAGCCCTCTCTCTCTCCATGTAAAGATACAGCAAGAAGGTGGCTATCTGCAAGCCAGGCAGAGGGCCCTCACCAGGAACCAATTCTGCCAGTATCTTGATATTGGACTTCCTAGCCTCCAGACCTATAAAAATAGATATCTGTTGTTTAAGCCACCCAGTCCATGGTATTTTGTAATAGTAGCCCAAGCTGACAAAGACAATTTATAATTTTGAATTTCCTGGTGACCTTATTAAATTATGTAAAAGGAAATGTGTGGAATTAATTTTAATAACATATTTTATTTAAGTTAATATATCCAAAATATTATCATTGCAAAATGTAATCAATATGAAAATTATTTGTAAGATACTGTGCATTCTTTTTGTCACATTAAGCCTTCAAAGTATGGTGTGGATATTACAGTCATAGCTTATTTCATCTGAGACCAGCTACGTTTCAGGTGCTCAGTGACCACATGTAGCTAGTAGTTACCATGTTTGACAGCCCAGTTCTACAAAGTGTTGGGAGGAAAAGAGGGGTTATACTAATAACCACCATTTCTTGAGCCCTGCTATTTTCCCTTAAGTAAGACTTCCAGATGCAGAATTACTTGATCAAAGGATATTTTCTTGAATTCATATACCTATTGCCATTCTCACTTTTTAAAAGGCATAAAAGCTCTGGATAAAGGTCTCAAAGTAAATACACTCATAATCTTCTTTCCTGTACTCCAAATCCATAACAATGAGACATGATATAAAAATACGTGCGTGTTTAGCCCTAGCTGGTTTGGCTCACTGGATAGAGTGTCGGCCTGTGGACTGAAGGGTCCCTGGTTTGATTCCAGTCAAGGGCACATGCCCGGGTTGTCAATCTGCAGTGGGGGACACGTGGGAGGCAACCGATTGATGATTTTCTCTCATCACTGATGTTTCTCTCCCTTCCTCTCCCTTCTTCTCTAAAAGCAATAAAAATGTATTTAAAGCCGAACCGGTTTGGCTCAGTGGATAGAGCATCAGCCTGCAGACTGAAGGGTCCCAGGTTTGATTCAGGTCAAGGGCATGTACCTTGGTTGCGGGCACATCCCCACTGGGGGGCGTACAGGGGGCAGCTGATCGATCTCTCTCATCGATGTTTCTAACTCTCTATCCCTCTCCCTTCTTCTCTGTAAAAGGTCAATAAAATTTATTTTAAAAAAAAATGTATTTAAAAAAATACATGTTTATATGCTTCTTTCAAAATATAAGAAGAAAATCTCAGCAGCTCAAGCTAAGAGTAAAATTTAAACAATAAACAAAGTATAAAGCCATAGGGACAAAAAGTAGGACTGGAGCCAGGCAAGCAGGGCTGGAGTTAAATACCTTCTGTAACAGGAACCTGAGCTGGGCTTCCTACCCAAGAACAGTGGGTGATAGAACTTCATCCATGCATCTAAAATTGTGGCAGAAATCCACAGCAGAGTCCCCTTCTGGTCTGTACCAGGTGAAGTGTCACCCCAGAAATGGAGAGCTCTGAGGTGAGCTGCAAACATATGACCTGGGTTGAGTCTGGTCAACCCATGAGACTAAGGCTAAGGCAGCTAAGAAACTGCTTCACAGATAAGAGAAGTATGCAACAAAATTCCCACACAATATGAGCTTTCCAGGAAAAGTTAAAAACCACACTTGATACAATAAAAATAGTCACAAAGGAGAGGTTTTTATCCTGAGGTGACAGAAATACAACAATATAAAACCAACTTAAAATAAAGCCCT
>NW_005371274.1:1941674-1943278 GCF_000412655.1 Myotis brandtii
ATGTTTCTCTCTCATCGATGTTTCTAACTCTCTAACCCTCCTCTCCTCCCTTCCTCTCCAAAAAAATCAATAAAAAAAAAATAAATAAATAAATAAATAAACTTGTCTAAAATCTTCAAGGAAATAAAAGAAGATAACATCATTAAATCAGAAAAGAGATCATGAAACTAAAATAGAAAATTATAAAAAGAACATTAGAAAATTATCAACTCCCAATGTAAAAATGAAACCATCTTTTAAAGCAGTGGTTCTCAACCTTCTGGCCCTTTAAATACAGTTCCTCAGGGGAGTAAGAGATCAACCGAAGGACTTGTATGCATGCATATAAGCATACCTAATGGACACAAGACACTGGGAGCGTGGGGTGAGGGCATGTGCCGGGGGGTAGGGGAGGCTGGGTGAAGGTCAATGGGGAAAAAAAGGAGACATATGTACTACTATTTGTAATACTTTAAACAAGAAAATATTAAAAAAAAATACTATTTAAAAAAAATTAAAAAATGGACACCTGGCTAGTGTGGCTCAGTGTTGAGCATCGACCCATGAACCAAGAGATCACTGTCTCGATCCTAGTCAGGGCGCATGCCCAGGTTGCTGGCTTGATCCCCAATAGGGGGTGTGTAGGAGGTAGCCAATTAATGTTTTGCTCGCACATTGATAAAATTAAAGGAACTGTACTTCACTACACTGACAGAAGAGGGTGATATTGAACTAGGAATGTAAATTACTCTAACTCCCTGAAGTAAAAAGAACCATCACAAAGCCACAGGAAGCTACACTAAGAGAGGAAAAAATGAGAATCAAAGCATCTTAGCTGGAGAAAATTCTTAGCAGAAAACAACCACAAAACACAAAATTCCAAATGGGATTAATATCTTAAAACAAGTATTTGGAATATGAAAAAACACCTGAAGTTGGAAATTAAAAATTCAAGAACAGAAATGAACAAAGCAATAGATAGATAGATGATAGATAAATTTATTAACCAATGGTAGAACTCAGGAAAGAAAAAGCAAAATCATCTTAGGGATTAAGGCTAAATTATAAGTACCCAATGGAGAATAGACTTCAATGAAATTTAAACAACAACAACTCACCAAACTCATAGAAAAAGAGGTCAAATTTGTGGTTAGGTGAGGGTGGGGGAGGGGTAATTGGAGGAAGGTGGTCAAAAGGTACAAACTTCCAGTTATAAGTAAGTACTAGGGATGTAATGTACAACATGACTATAGCTAACACTGCTGTGTGATACATAAGGAAGCTGTTAATAGAGTAGATCCTAATAGTTCTCATCATAAGAAATTTTTTTTCTTTTTATTGTATCTCTTGAAGTATGGTAGCAATCATTTCAGATTGAAACTGTAGTTTAACTCTAACCCTGTTGTTTGGCTTAACAATAGAAAAGTTACTTTGATTTTCTGAATTGTATAAATCATCCCATTCGATTGAATGACTATCCCATTGATTGTTATCTTACTGGTTTTAGAAAGCACATTCCTCTGTACCTGGGAACCAGGACAGCACAATTATCCTAAATTGTTTTAGTGGCCACAGATGGTGCGTTCCAGTTGACTCAGTGGTCCTAAGACCAGGACAGTGCAATT
>NW_005371274.1:1943325-1948165 GCF_000412655.1 Myotis brandtii
TGTAATTTAGATAACATGCTATTTCTGCTTCTGTAAACTGCTTTTTTGCGAACCAGGTTCCTCATTCCAAACCCTGAGATGTAATCAATACCTTTGTGATTTTTTGCCTATGTAACCTTGGAGCTGCAACCATCTTACGGCTATGAGATTTGGGAATGCCCCCTCATAGTCCCGGATTGCAATAAATGTGACTCTTTAATTTGACTTCTTGAGGCGTCCTTCTGTGATTCGCGGGGTACATTACAACACTATATGAGATGATTGATGTTCACTAAATGTATTATGGTAATAATTTCACAATACATGCAAATCAAACCATCACGCTGTACACCTTAAACTTATACATGTCAATTATTTCTCAATAAAACTGAAAAAGAAACTTAAAAAAAAAAAGAAAGAAAGAAAGAATGGTGTTAGCATAATGATTGACACATAGAATTCATGGAAAGCTCTCAACTAGAAAGACCACTTTCATCCAAATACAGAAGGCCTCCCTGTGGTCACCAAAGAACTGTAGCAAGCAGGGAACCAACCCTGTTTCCTGCTTATTCACTCTCTTTTCCTTTCCTCTTGAGTCTGCTTTGGATGGAAAGTAGTGTGTTTTTGGACCTGGCTAATCATCATAATCTCTGGGAAAAGAGTGTTACAACAATACAGATCTAGTAAACTGAAGACTCTGGGATAATATGCTGAGCATGGCAAGGCCTCAGAGAAGCCAGAGTCACGTCATGGGAAAGGCATTAGGGAAGAGATAGCTTTGAATGATGGCCAATGTTTGCTTGAGAAGATTGGGAAAGGTTTGAGCACTTTATTTTTTATTTTTTATTTTTTTCCTGGTTGTTCCCATACTTTCGGCACAGAGTCACCCACATGAAGAATGACCCTGTTTCCTAAGCTGGGGTTTGCTTTCAGCTCACCACTGGAATGCACCAGCCAACAGAGAAGTGGTCAGGTGCAGTGGCGGGTGGCTAAGGTTTGAGCACTTTAGAATAATAAGTCTCTACAGGCTTAGAAGCAAGAGAAGCATGGCATGGGAGGACACTTACTGTTAGAAGGCTCCTGAAACTCAGAGACAGTGTTGTTTCTGGATCTGGTGGCAAGTTCAGGAACATTCCTCCCCAGCTCTAACACATAGTTTCAAGTTTCTGCTGCCAGACGCCCCTCTGGAAATAAGCATAGGAAACATCTTATAGGGTTTAATCATATCTCAAATGTATCAACTCAATGTACTAAATATTCATCTGTCAGAAGTTCACAGATTGGTGCTCCAGTTGGCAGGACACTGAAGTCCAAAGGCTCACATTCATGGTTTCCACCATTGGCGAAGTTCTCCTCTACAAACCTCTACTCTCTTCCCTGCCGGTGCATGGAACAGGTGAGTGTTCTCCTAGATGCCAGACAATACCATGAAATTTTCTTTTCCCTCTTTGCTTTTATTCCCTCCCCCCCCATTTTTTCAACTAGCCATAATTCAGGACCCCAGGGTGGGATGTACCCAGGTCCCCTTTCAGATCCCTGGAAGAAGGTTGGAGGACAGAGGACAGGTGAGGTGCAGCCAGCTCAGATCTTCCCAGGAAACTTGCTTTCTGTCTGATGGTTGTCTCAGGCTGACACCCAGGATATGGCACAGAGGAACTTGCACACATGCCGATACCATTCCCACATGGAGAGATCACCCCCTTCATCGGTCATTGCCTTCTCACAGCAGTGGAAATCCAGGTAGTTCTGCCAGCAGTTCCTGCTTTGGTTCTAGTTGGGGAAGCGGCTGTCAAAAGGGGCAGTCTGGTAGTTCTTGGTTCTGGTCTTGATGTCTTCTGCCCTGTTGCTGACTCCTAAAGTTGCCCCGAAACAGCTCGTAGTTCAATGTGACCCTCAACAAAGACGGCCTCCCCCTTTATTTTATCATTTAAGGAACAACAAAATTTGTGGGTAAGAAGAATCTAGGTACATATTTGGGGTTTCTGCAAAGTGATTTGAGGCTTATGAGGAATGTGTCGCCTCCAAGGAGTGGGAAGTTAGGATTGTCACTCGTGGCATGCACCTGGCTAGAGCAGCAGGCACATGTGGGGAACAGTGGAAAATAAGGTTGGATAATTGATAGCAATTTGCCAGGATGGAATGCTGAGAGCTACAGTTTATCTTCTCAGTCCATCTTCCTAGACCAGTGATGGCGAACATATGACACCATTTTTTTGGTTGATTTTTCTTTGTTAAATGGCATTTAAATATATAAAATAAATATCAAAAATATAAGTCTTTGTTTTACTATGGTTGCAAATATCAAAAAATTTCTATATGTGACACAGCACCAGAGTTAAGTTAGGGTTTTTCAAAATGCTGACTCGCCGAGTTCAAAAGGTTTGCCATCACTGTACCTAGACTAATTTTATTCTTGTCATTCAGGTCTCAGCTCACATATCACCTCCTTTAAAAGGCCATCTCTAAATACCCATTCTAATATCACCTTATTCCTACCCTGTCGTTCTCCATCACATTACACTATTTCATTTGGTTTAGAGTACTAATCATATATTTAAAATTATGTTAAGTATTTATCTGTTTGTTATCTTTGACCTCATTGGAATGTAAATTGCATGAGAATTGGGTCTATGTCAGTTTTGTTCATAAATATAATCCCTAGCCTTGCATTATGCGTAACATTTAGTAAGTACTCCATAAAATAGTTGTTGAATACATAAGTGAGCTTACATTTTTTCCCATTAAGCATCATGAACAATTGTTAATCCATACCAGAAACATAAACATAAATGCTATGATGATAGAAGCACCAATGCCACGGGGGTCCATAGCTTGCTCTCGTCCTCAGAATCCACGTAGACCATTTTATGAATCCTGAACTACATTTAAAAGCCACTGACAAGTTCAGTAAAGAAAAAGACAAAAGTTAAGTATTTACAGAGTGTTTATTAAGTTGTTTCACAGGGTTTTCTGATTTGACATTAAGAGGAAAATCAGCAAGTCAGTCTATATCCAACATATATCCTAGAGGTGGATGTAATAAATATTCATGAACTTTTCATTTTAAAACCTTTAGCATAAAAAATATATCTTTAGACAGATATATTTACCTCAGAACAAACAAAGTTAAGTAAGCCTTCCTAATTAATAAAAACTTATTTTTAAAATTAAATAAAACTTGCCACAACCTGCTTATCTAATAAAGTGCTTAGTTAAAATTTAGATGGGGAAGAAAACAATTCAATTAATCTCTAAGAAGTCAGAGTTCAGTCAAGGACAAAATAGTATTTTTAAAGCTCCCACATGTCAATGAAGATTGACAGACAGTCTATCAAATATAGCAGAATGGATTGGTGTTATGACAGGATAAGCCCAAGGAACTATGGGAGCTCAAAGAAAGGGTCTCCAGCTCTCCCTGGGAAACCAGTCAGTGAAAACTTCATAGAAGTGGAGACAGTTGAACCAAATCCTATAATTCTGCCCTCTTTGGTTTTTCCCCCCTCAATTTCACCATCACACTGATGTTTTGTTTCTGAACCCAACTTCTCTGATTGATGCCCTGGATTTGGCATCCTTATTAGTGGTTGGTGTACTGGTCCTCTGTGACTCTAAAAAGATCCACACCTCACCCTAGCTGGTTTGGCTCAGTGGATAGAGTGTCGACCTGCACTGAAGGGTCCTGGGTTCAATTCTGGTCAACAGCATTGGCCTCGGTTGTAGGCTTAACCCCTGGCCCTGGTCTGGGTGTGTGTGGGAGGCAACCAATTGATGAGTCTCTCGATGTTTCTCTCTGTCTCTCCCCCTCCCTTCCCTCTCTCTAAAAATCAGTGGAAAAATATCTTTGGGTGAGGATTAACAAAACAAACAAATAAATAAATAAACAAACAAATAAATGATAGACAAACCCACACCTCTTCCCTCCAGTAGGCAAATATGAACAGCAATGGTCATAATAACATGATGATAATAAATGTTGTAGTCCCCATTCCCCTCAGAGTCAAGGCCCTCCACCATTTGGCACCATCGTTTCTCTAACTTCTCTTGTTATGCTCTCCCTTTCTTACTTAGCTCTAGCCAGACCTTTTTGTTGTTCCTTGAACACTTGAAGCACACTAACATTGAGAAGGCTAAAAGGCTAATTCCAATGTAACCCTGATATTTGGGGGGGGGGGGGGGAGAAGCTAGCAATCTGAATCTGTGCCAGCAAGCCCAGTGTACATTCTTGATAACATATAATTAAGTCACTGCCTCTTTCCAGAAACTGGTCTTGCAAAACCTGTTACCTAAATACAGAGGCCATAAACTATGAATAGTGCACAGCCCCGGGGAGGTGGGGGGGGGGGGGTTATTAGTGCTGGTGCCAGGCCAGACCATTAAATATGGTCTCAAGACCCCCAACAGGTGAGAGTGCAAGGAAGTGATAGAGGAGTGTGTGGACGTGTGTGGTGTGTGTGTATGAGCTAGGGACAGCTAGATTCTGCAGGTCTTCTAAGGGGCTGCTAAACCGGGCAGTCTTAGGCGGCGGAGTCCAGCTCCCGGCGCGGACACTCCTAGGCGGCCAGCCCAGGCACAGCGACCACGCCATCTTGGGAAACAGAGCTGCTTGAGACTAGGATCCTGGCCTCAGCACCACCCAGTCTGATCTCAGACGCATACCAGGACCCTGCAGCCACTGGGGACAGAGACCTGCGACCACAGCTACAGACCTGCGGACACCAAAAGTTCGGAGATCCCCGCGGCAGATCCGTGAGTAACAGAGCCCACCCCCCCTTCCCGCAGGCTCGCGGGCAGCGCCATAGTAACTGATAGACCCGCCCCTTGCCGGGGCCTCAGCGCTGCAGGAACTTTGGCCTGGAAGTGC